>NW_004443958.1:8940963-8961969 GCF_000243295.1 Trichechus manatus latirostris
GAGCACTTAACCACTGCACCACCAGGTCTCCAATTTTATAATAGTAAATAATTTTTAAATAATTTACTAGTATTTTTACTAAACACATGGAAGCCTTAGGACTTTCCAATTCTATGCTCCACTCTTTCTCAGTAAAAAGCTTCCAGAAGACTTCACTCATCAACCATTTCTGCAATTTAGGAACAAACTAAACTGCAAAGCAAATCACTGTTCATCAGAATTGTTCTTCTGTTTAGTAGCTGAGGTGGGTGTGACACGAGCATAGCAATGAACAGTGGAAGCCAAAGCTTTCCTTGCTGTATGCCATCGAGTTGATTCAGACTCACAGCAACCCTACAGGCCAAAGTAGAACTGCCCCACAGGGCTTCCTAGGTGTTATCTTCATGGAAGATCACCAGGTCTTTTCTCCTCAGAGCCGCTGGTAGGTTGAAACCACTGACCTTTCAGTTAGCAGCTGAGCACTTAACCACTGAACCACCAGGGTTCCTTAAGCTCTCCTTAGAGTGCAGCAAATCTACCCTGCGAAACTGTGTCCAGACAAGTGTTTACAGCAGAATGCTTGTAATTTCAAGAGAAAGAACTGAGTGAATCAGGGGAGAGCTCTGTGCACTATTTAAAAGTATTTTTAAAATAATCCCTCTCCCTCCCCTATTTGCCTATAGCTTTCCTATGATCAATCACTGAACCCTGCCAACTGTAGCAAATGCAGGGTCTTCTTAGTTAAGAGGTCCCAGGAGGGTTGTGAAGTTGAAGGGAAATTACTTTAATCCAACCGTAGAAACGCTGTTGTGTTCGGTGCCATTGTGTCAGTTCTGACTCACAGTGACCCTGTGTACGACAGAATGAAACACTGCCCAGTCCTGTGCCATCCTCACAATCCTTGTTATGCTTGAGCCATTGTTGCAGCCACTGTGTCAATCCATTTCATGGAGTGTCTTCCTCTTTTTTGCTGACCCTCTACTTTACCAAGCATGATGTCCTTCTCCAGGGACTGGTCCCTCCTGACAACATGTCCAAAGTATGTGAGATGAAGTCCTGCCATCCTTGCTTCTAATAAGCATTCTGGTCGTACTTCCGTGGAAAGAAGCTAGCCTATCAAGAAGAGAGGACTTCCAACAGTGGGGGTTGTTCTGGGACAAAGGCATTCAGTCTGGTTAGAACACAAAGGAGTACTTTTGTCAAAAAACGGGAATTTCCCATTTAAGTCTAAGTTCCTCTATGCAGGCACTCAGGAACTAGAAATGGAAAGCAGTGTATTTGGGTTCCTAATGAAGTAAAATTACCTAGCATGGAGGAATTAGCATGAACTGCTGTTTGATGTTGGAAGGGAAAGGTTTGGGCAAAAGCGGAAGAAGGAAAATAAGGGAAAGCGTCAGAAAAGTTTAGGGCCCCCGGTGTTTGGACTGGGGAATTAAACACATCTAAAGAGCTGTCATAACAAAAAGATGAAGGCTGGGCTCCACACTCTCCTGACATTTACCTCAACTACTAAGTATTAAATATTTACAAAGCACTTGGGCTTGCGGAGTGCTTTCTAATTCGTCTTTAAATTTTTGCCTTCTGCCCAGATGGGAAGTGTTGCTATTACTCCAATTTTATTGGTGAGGAAGTGAAGGCTCATAAATACCATGTGACTTACTCAAAACTGCAATGCAAAACTGCAATGCAAAACTGCAATGGAAGAGTTGGGGTTGCCACTAGTGAAAATGATACAGTTGTGCAGGAACTCATATTCAAAGAGTAACCACTCGACTCAGGGAAATCAGTCAATGGTCCAAAAAGAAATCCAAAGTAAATTAGTTACTTGCTTCCTTTCTATGATCTATTTTTGCCATAGGTAGGATACTAGATTCTTTAATTTTAGTGATATGAGGTGTCTTAGTTATCTAGTGCTGCTATAACAGAAATACCACATGTGAATGGCTTTAACAAAGAGAAATTTATGCTCTCACAGTCTAGGAGGCTAGAAGTCCAAATTTAGGGTGCCACCTCTGGGGGAAGGCTTTCTCTCTCTGTCAGCTCTTGGGGAAGGTCCTTGTTATCAATTTTCCCCAGTCAAGGAGCTTCTCAGCACAGGGATCCCAGGTCCAAAGGATGTGCTCTGCTCCTGGCACTACTTCCTTGGTGGTATGAGGTTCCCCTGTCTCTCTGCTCACCTCTCTCTTTTATATCTCCGAAGAGATTGACTTAAGACACAACCTAATCTTGTAGATTGAGTCCTGCCTCATTAACATAACTGGGCTAATTTCACTTCATTAACATCGTAGAGATAGGATTTCCAACACATAGGAAAATCACATCAGATGATAAATGGCGGACAATTATACAACACTGGGAATCATGGCCTAGTCAAGTTGACAGATATTTTTTGGGGACAATTCAATTCATGACATGAGGACAGCAGGAAGGGAAGGGAAGTGATGTACCACTTATAAATATGACCAAAGCCAAGATGAAGTCCATAGGAGCTGCTGCTCTTATCACGTCTCATGAAGTTGTCATGATCGAGAACTCAGCATGTGTTCTGTTTTATAAACAATGAAGCATCCAGGTTCAGGTCCCCCATCACCACCACAACTTTCTTCTATACTGCTATCTCTCAGGAAGACACTGTCCATTTCCTTCATTTGGCAGTCAAATATTGATAATTATCACAATAATAATAACTAATATTTATAGTCATTTACCATGTACCAGATACATTCTAAACACTTTATACACTCATTTAATTCTCACAGTAGCATATGAAGTGGTTACAATTATTACTGCCATTTTAAGGACGTATAAACTATGGTCAGACAGTTTAAACCTGGACACGCCACAGCTAGTAAGCTGCAGAGCAAGAATTTGAATCCAGAGCTCATGCAATAACATCATAATGACTTCACATCTGCCTCTGCCCATTCCCTAATGTTAGGCAGTGAGTTTGCACACAATGATGCATCTTCTTGGTGTTCAGCGTGTCTCTACCTCTACTCTTTATAGCTCTTTTCTTTTTCGGTGAGGCATTATCCTTGCATGATCATAGTCCAGATGCAAGTCCAAGTCTACCAAGTTTTAGTGATAGCTACTCATTGATTTTTACTTCCTTGATTAAAAATCTCTAGGTTACTTTGATTCATATTCTGGGCACTAGTAAAGACAAATAAATCAGAAATATAGTAGTTTACCCCCTCCTAATTTTAAAAAATATGAATCTGGGCATCTTCCCCACTTTTATTTTTCTATATCAGCGGTCAGCAAACTATCGCCCATGTGCTAAATCTGGCCCTTGGCCTGTTTTTGAATGGCCTACAAGCTAAGAATGGTTTTTACATTTCTGAAAAGTTGTAAAGAAGAAGAAAAGGAGCCCTGGTTGGAACCCACCAACTGCTCTGATGGAGAAAGACTTGGTGACCTGCTCCTGTAAAGATTACAGCCTAGGAAACCCTGTGGGGCAGTTCTACTGTGTCCTGTAAGGTGACTATGAGTCAGAATTGACTAGACGGCATACAACAACAACAACAAAGAAGAAAGAGGAGGAGGAAAAGACAAGAAGAAGGAGAAGGAAGAACAAGAGGAGAAGAAGAGATAGAGAATGTATGTGCCCTAAAATATTTACTATTTGGGGTTTACAGAAAAAAATTTACTGACCCCTGTCCTATATCATATCTAAAGTTCACCAGAGAAACTGGTTTCTTATTTTCTCTGGGCATGCTTCTCCACCCCTTTGCCATAATCACAGTAAAGTCCTCTTCATCTGATTAGCGAACATCTGAGAAAATAAATCAGAAAGAGATCACAGCCAGGATGTCAACAACCACCCATGGTGTGCTAGAGCCAGCTGGCATAACCAACCATGCACATTTCTTTCCAAATCAACATTCGGTGATTTCACATTGGTAGACTGGAATAGGCCATGGTGAGAGTATTCGCACCATGGAAATGGGTAAACACTACCACAGTTTACCCAAACGCATGGGAGAAAAATATGTCACATTAATTCTTCATTCTCCAAAAGCATTCTAGGGTCAGTACTGAGGTAGCAGATGCAGAGATAACTATATAAATGTTGTCTTTTGTAAACAAAGTCGAGAAATCAAGAGTCACAAACCCAAATATCCATAGAAGCTGGGCAGGGAGAATGCATATAGGAGTGGGATAGATGAAAAACAATAGGAAACGAGGGCCTATGGAAACAAGAGAATAGAACCAAGGAGGTTCAAAAATAATAACAACAATCAAGCCCTCTGCCAGCCAAGCAAAACACTGCCTGCCAATTTACCACCCCTGGCTCAAGTGAAAGGATTCTGAGGAGGAAAACACTGCCTTTAAAAAACATTTTCCTGCCTCTCCTGGGCATTGTGTTACATCGGTTTGAAAAGCAATAAAAAGATTTTCATGGCTATAAGGAAAAGAATATTAACCCAAGTTTACTGAGTTAGGGGTAAATTATTGAGAGACGTGACTGGCCCACCTGTTCTGAAGGCCGTGACAAACTGGAAGCATCGCATTTGTCTGAGGTAATTTATTTCCAGCCGTACAGAAGTTGTACGGAGGGATTAATTGACGGGGCAGCCCCTAAGCATCCCTACCCCAGCCGTGTGACTCCTGGATTGAGCTTCTTCCTGCTGCTGAAGGAAGAAGTTCGCCACCTTTCAGACACTTGTTAACTATTTCAAGCCACAAGTCCGGCATTTCATTAAGCTGTTCCTCTCAGGAGATTTAAATGACACCCTCCTAGTGGATTTGCCTCTCAGAGTAAGAAATTTCCTTCCTCTTTTCCGATTCATTTATCCTGTAAGTTGTTGGCATATACTTTTAAGCCAGATATCTCAAGCCCTCTAGCTTTCTGATGACAATCTTTCTTTTACTACCCGAATAAAATGGCTGACAATTCTCCGCTGCAACTCCTCGCCCCCAAATCCACTCTGCCCTTCTTGGTGCCCAGAGCCTGACCTCTGTGGCCTCCATTACCCAGTCTCCCTTGCCCTCTGACTTCCACTGGGTCTGGCCACTAGGAGGCACCTGCAGAGGATCAAAGGAGGGAAGGAAGAGGTCTGAGTGATGGTTTGAACAGCCCCGCCCACCTAGGTGTAGCTCTGGCCTTGGCTACAAGTGCTGCAGGGGCACTTCTCCTGTGACTTCAGCTTTCATCAGCCTTTGGAGACACCACTTTGGTCCCTGCCTCCCCACTCCTAGAGGTGCTGATGACTCCTCGCTGCTGCTCGTCCCTAGGCCCATCCTCACCCCTGGTTGGCTCCCTAAACTGTGTTGCCTCTGTTCCAACATGCCATCTGTCTGCTGCCAGGACCCTGCCTGATATGGCCCCTTCCAACCAACAGGCTAAGAACAGACCAGCACTCCCCTAGCGCTTCTGACGATTCCAAGAGAGGCAGGGTGACATTCTCCTGTCACCACCGGATCTGGAGGCCCTCTCCCAGCTTAATTCTCAAACACTCCATTAGCCGTCCTGCCCCCACTGATGCTCTCTTCTTCTCACCATGGAACAGTTCCTATCGCCCTCATTCCTCCAAAAGATGAGGCCACAAGGAGTTTTCTTTAGCAAAATTTTTAGTCAAGGCTTGAGAAAGATGGAGGAGGACTCCTGTTTGGAGCAAAACAGGAAATAAGTTAAAATTAATCTTTGACAGGGTAAGATTCCTCAGCCAAATTTATTCAGCCACCCACACCACCACAGCACAGGGGATTTCTGGAAGGTTTCTCCTTAAGCCTTATTAGGTGCCATGGCACTGGACCTCTTCTCTCACCCCTAAATCTTCTCCCATCTCCCCCAAACCTGCGCACCATCTAACTGCTGCCTCTTCTAAGAGTTTCTCTAAGTACCATTTGCTCCATCATGCACAGTACTACTGCTCTGTCTTATCTTTAAAGACCATGCCCTAGCGTCTAACTCAGAGGTTGGCAAACTACTGTCCAGAGGGTCAAATCCGTTTTTGGAAATAAAGTTTTACTGGAACACAGCCATGCTCATTATCTATGGCTGCTTTCATGCTACGACAGCAAAGTTGAGTAGTTTCGACAAAGACTAAATGGCCCATAGAGTCTAAAATATTGACTATCTGGCCCTTTACAGAAAAAGTTTGCCCTGCCCCAGTCTAGCCTTGGTGGTACAGTGGTTAAGAGCTTGGCTGCTAACCAAAAGGTCAGCAATTGAAAACCACCAGCCGCTCCTTGGAAATCCTATGGGGCAGTTCTACTCTGTCCTTTAGGGTCGTTATGAGTTGGAATTGACTCCACGGCAACAGGTTTGGGTTTTGGTTTTTCAGTCTATCCTTTCACAACTAAAAAAAGCCAATCAGTATTTTCCTAAATAAAAGTTGCAGTCTTTCCTTAGATTAATTTTGTCATTGACAAGGATATCAAGATGAATATGTAGCCAGCTTTTAAAATAATTTTTTTTTCTTATCACTCAGTATCATAAACACTCAGTGTTAGTGAAGATTGAGAAACAGTATTCCTATCTTCAGACTGTAAACTGAAACCACCTTTCTGGGAGACAGTTTGATTATCTTGAATTCATGCCATGCTTTTAGCCCATTAATTCCACTTTTATTAATTTATCCTAAGGAAACTGTAAGTACTGAACAAAGATTCAGCTAAAAAAATTTCATCATAGATAGCGTCTAAGAAGGTAAATGCAAAGCAACATATACAGCCAACAACTGCTATCTATCTATTCAAGGAATACTCAGCAGCAATGAAAAGTAATCGTGTAGATTTACCGTATTTATTTATTTTTGCCAGAGAAAGATGTTCACAGTGTATCTTCAAGTAAAAATAGAGAATATGTGTTGTTGTTAGCTGACGTTGAGTTGGCTTGGACTCATGGAAACCCCGTATACAACAGAACAAAACATTGCCAGGTCCTGTGCCCTCTTCATTATCATTGCTATGCTCAAGTACATTGTTCCAGCCACAGTGTAATTGGAGTGCCTTCTAACCTAGGGGGCTCATCTTCTGGCAATATGTCAGATAATATTCTCTAGTGATCCACAGGATTTTTACTGACTAATTTTCGGAGGTAGATTGCCGGGCCTTTCTTTTCTAGTCTGACTTAGTCTGGAAGCTCTGCTGAAATCTGTCCACCATGAGTGACTCTCCTGGTATTTGAAATACTGGTGGCATAGCCTCCAGCATCATAGCAACACTCAAGCCACCACGGCACGACAAACTGACAGACGGGTGGTAGAAAGAGTATGTAGCACAGCCTATTTTTGTTTAGAAAATATATACAGCACACATGCGCACACATATGAAACAAACCATCTAGAACAATACGTACCAATTTTTAAACATAGCTGCCTCTAGGTGGGAAAATAACAAGTGTTTGTTTTTTTCCTTTTTTCTATTTTTTTCCCCTGTGGGGAATACATTTTACACATTACCAGTCATTTTCTGTTTGATGAGATCCTGAATGGACTTCTTTGCCAGTTTTAACTGTTTGACACTTGCCGAAGAGTAACCGCTTGTTTCTCTAATTAACCCAAACCTCTCACTCACCTATCTCCTATACAATCGCGCGTTCTCTCA
This sequence comes from Trichechus manatus latirostris, assembly GCF_000243295.1. Taxonomy (NCBI): domain Eukaryota; kingdom Metazoa; phylum Chordata; class Mammalia; order Sirenia; family Trichechidae; genus Trichechus; species Trichechus manatus. The sequence continues at coordinate 8,948,497 of NW_004443958.1, forward strand.
GATACATTACAGTCTGACTCTATTCAAACAAGCTCTGTTGTAGCAACAGTTGACATCCTGTCCGTGCTACTGAACGTGAAGACTCCTGCATCCTCTGTATTAGATCAGGGGTTTGTTTGTTCTGGGCTGGGTTTATTTTTCTCCATTTTAACTTGCTCTAAAAATACATCTATCCACAAAAACAGAGATGACGGAATACAATAAATGTGGTCCTCATCCTTCTGTGGTCTGGGAATTTAATTCAAAAGATCTGCTTTCTGAAGCATCTGGCCCATGGAAGAACTGTAAAGGCTAAAGAGGAAGGGCTATGCGAAAGCGATTCGTCCACTGGGAAAGCCACATTCATGCATTAGGGGTCTCTGAGTCCACAGGAGCGCTCTGGAGCTGCCCAAAGAAGGGGAAGCATGTTAGCTCTTGAATTTATTGGGCAACTTCAAGACAGAGAATTCCAAGGAAAATAAAATATGAAAATTTCCAGTGGTAATTTAATACTTCAGTGCCCAGCAGAAGACTAGAATGGACTTGATGACATACCATTGTTTCACCGTATAGGGCAGTGTTCTGGTTTCATGAAGCATGGTGCAGTGGAAATAGCCCAAGCTTTGGAGCCAGACAGACCAGGCATTTCAATCCCAGCCATGCAACTTCACAGCCGTGGGACTTTAAGTGATTTATGCCTCTCTAGGCCTCAATTTCCTCTTCTACAAACTGAAATAGCATTACCAACCTTGTAGGGATTTTGTTTTGGGGGTGTGGGTGGTTCAGTGGTAGAATTCTCACCTTCCATGCAGAAAACCTGGGTTCATTTCCCAGCCAATGCACCTCAAGCACGGCTACCACCCATCTGTCAGTGCAGGCTTGCGTGTTGCTATGATACTGAACAGGTTTCAGTGGAGCACCAGACTAAGACAGACTAGGAAGAAAGGCCTGGTAATCTATTTCCAAAATCCAGCCAATGAAAAACCTGTGGATCACAAAGGTCTGATCCAAAACCAATCAGGAGGATGACTCAGGACTGGGCAGTGTTTTGTTCCACTGTGCATGGGACCACCATGAGCTGCGGACTGACTTGATGGCAGCTAACATGAACCACCACCACCACAACAACAGTGATTTTGTTATTGTTAGAAATTGTATACATAAGGGTAGTACAGTACCTGGCACCTAAAGAGGAAATAGGAAAAGCTAGCTATTATTATTGATAACACTGGCTATAATAATCATCATCTAATTTGCCTGATTTTTCAAACTCAGAATCAAAGCAAGGCCTAAAAAAATAATCAGTGGTCAGCCTTCCAGGAATTACTTAGGAGGTCTGGATAGTAGCCTATTTCTAACTGGTTCTTCCACCATTTTGTTTTCCCCAACTTTTTCAACCACCTGCTTAGGTAAACCTTCAACTGTCCACTGGTTGCAGGAGATGGTAAAAGAGAAAGGAAAAGAATTCTCTTTCTTCTGTACATGTTTGCAGAACCTAGCTGTGACTGAAGCTAAGTCTTCAATTATTCTTTTCATTTTATGCTAGTAGTTGACCAGACTGCCTCTTGAGAAGTCAAATCTTTTCTTAAAAGACTACTTAAATGTATTGACTTTTCCATGTCTAGAAGCTCGATCAATACACTCGACATAAATCACTACAGCTCATCTATGTATCTACCTAGCGCATTTTATTCTACTTCTCTGATCATATCCTGCTGTTGTCTGTACGCTATGAAGAGGCCCTCTCTTGTGGTTGCTTGTTGAGTTTTTTTTGGTTATTATAAAAATCTTGTGAAAAAATGTTGATAAAGCTTTGCAAAGAAGGAAACTGAAACAGACTTTAGGGAAGTGAGAAGTCAGATATCTTTCTCGTCTTTACACTTCTGCTGAAAGCCTACGTGTGGCTCAGCAACTGCAAAGCTTGGGTTGGCCTGAAATACTAGTATGGAAAGGTCTGTGCTAGTCTTTGGAATCCCCATCTGCCAAATGCCCATCTGTGAACTTCCCTAACTCCTCCTGAGTCTAGACTCTGGTTCTTCCGGCAACGAGGTTGTCCAAAGTTTTGAATTAAAGCTCTGACATGGTTCTTTCTAAGTTTTGAAGTTTTCACTTTAAAAATCTCTAGCAATCAAGGGATATGAACAAAAATTTTCACCTCCAATTTTCCCAATCATCAAGTACAATTATTTTCATTATTAACATGTATTAGGAAAGCTCGGCTAAGCTTTCAGGACAGTTCTCCCTAACAGAGACAAACTATGCCATCACTGAGACAAATAATAACTCTTTCTTCCTCCCTTTCCCTCTCCCTTCCTCCTTCCCTCCCTTCCTACTCATCCTTTCTTGCCTTCCTAATTTATGCATTCATCAACGTACATTCTACAAAGGCACGGACTACTCTGTCCCTAGCTCTTAAAACAATGCCAGGCACATAGTGATCCTTCAGTATAAGCTGTTTGAATGAATGAATAAACAAGGTCCCTCAGATCATACAGCCAGCCCCTCTATTATTACCACTCCCTACAATGTGGCAGTCACCATGTTGTATGCTGGGGAAGCGATGCAGCGGGCAACGGGACAGATACCCCCCTGTCCTCTTGGAACTGACAGATGAATGATGGTGAGTGCCATTGAGCCACTGGTATTTCAAGTACCAGTGGGATTAACCATGGTGGACAGGTTTCAGCGGGGCTTCCAGACTGAGACAGACTAGGAAAAAAGGCCTGGTGGTTTACTTCCAAAAATTAGCCAATAAGACCAGACTTACTGGTATGACAGAGACTAGAGGAACCCTCTAGACTATGGCCCTAAGACACCCTTCTGACCTGGAACTGAAGTCATTCCCCGACACCACCTTACTGTCAAACAGTAGACAAGCCCATAAAATAAACAACACCTGAGAGGAACGTGCTTCTTATTCTTAGAACAATCAATTATAGGAGATCAAAAGGGCACTATTTGCCCAAAAGCAAACATGAGAAGGCAGAAAGGGTAGAAAATCAGGATGAAAGGAAATGGAGAGCCCAAGGCAGAAATGGGGAGTGTGCTGACACATTGCAGGGAATGAAGCTAAGGCCATGAAACACTTTATGTACAAATTATCTAATGAGAGTCTAACTTGCTCTGTAAACTTTCACCTAATGCACAATTAAAAAAAAAAAGCCAGTGAAAACCTATGGATCACAACAGAATTATTGCCCAATATTGTCAAACATAATAACGATCACGAAGATGGCCGCATGACCTAGCAGCGTTTCATCCTGTGATATGTAATTTCTCCATGAGTTGGAGCCAACTCAACAGCATCTGACAACAACCACCACCACCTTCTTCAAGACGAAGTAGGGACAGGTCAGGGCCAGGTATCCTGAGTAAGAGATAATTAAGCTGGGACCTGAAAGAGGTAAGAGCTTGCTGAGGAAAATTCAGATCTAGGTAGGGAGACAAAGTAGAAAGCCGTGAGGTAAGAAGAAACACATCTGGGAACTGTGAAAGGCATGCAGTGAGAGAGAGAGATGCATGAGATGAAGGAGAAGAGAGGAATTCTAGGAATATTTAGAGGGTGAAACTGGCAGGGCTTGGTAATAAATTGATGAAGGGGTAGGGGAGAGGAGCCAAGGATGGGCTCACAATTGTGGCCTCAGGAACTCTCAGTAACTAAGTGGCTTTATCTTTAAATTCTTTTCAGAATTTTAATTCATTGTATTAGTGTCTTTGGGTTGGGAGGTGTTGGCAGAGAGAAAGCGGCTATAAACGTGTACACGTTTCTTAGCTTGCCAAGTAAGCTTCCCCCAAGATCTGGCCTTTCCCTCTCTTTCCAAACCCTTTCCAACACTATGCTTCAGGCAAAGTACTCAGGGTTCTCCTAAGAGTTGCTCATTTGCTTGCGTTTCCTTTTCTAACTCACTCTGCATGGAATGTCCATTCACCATTTTCCACCTAATTAACACTTCAGCTTTTAACAATACTCAAGAGTCACTTCCTCCCTGACACCTCTCAAAATAGGACCGACAACTCCCTTCTCCATTTCCCACTGCACCGTACAGAGGCTTTTTCAAGCTGAAACACTTACAGTGGCAAGGTGGCATATGCAAAAGGGGCTCACTTGTTCTGCATCACAGGGATGGCGGAAGCTGTCACTAACCAAAGACCACCTGCCCTGCATGAAGGGCTACTCAGCTTCAACCAGCTGTTACAATGGGAATTAGGGGCATAATATTACCAGATCTATTCTACTAAAAAGAAGCTCAAGATCTGCGATTGTTTTGGGGAGGTGTGTGTGTTTGTGTGTTGTGTATCTGTATGCACTTTGCCAAATTTTCAACGTTGGCCCAAAAGAACATTTGTTTTTTAAACTCTGAGCAGGGCATTATAAATCTTCACTGTGCTCATTTTTCTTCTTGTATGTCCTAATAGTCTTCATTTTGCTTCTTTGTCTCATGCGTTTTCATATAAGCTTCCTGAAGTTGAGCACTGTGCTGTATTCACTCTCCACTGCATCCGTGGCAAATCCTTAAACCTCTGTATCCCCAGGGCTAGGCCCAGTGTCTGGCACACAGCAAGAACTCAACAAATATTTTGAATTAATGCATTCATACAATGAATCATTCAACATAGATTTACTAAGTGCTTAGACTTGCTGGGCTCCTAACTGCTCCCAACACCAACTGTTGTTAGGTGCCGCTGAGTCAATTTTGACTTACAGTGACCCCATGTGACAGAGCAGAACCTCCCCACAGGGTTTCCTAAGCTGCAATCTTGTTTGTTTGTTTTTTTTAGCTGTTGTGGTTTAAATGAAATTTACATTTCAAGTTAGTCTCCCATACGAAAATTTATACATACATTGTTATGTGACCCTAATTGCTCTCCCCATACTGTGACAGCACACTCCTCCTTTCCACCCCTGATTCCCCATGTCCATTCAACCGGCTCCTAACCCTCTCTGCCTTCCCATCTCACCTCCAGACAGAAGCTGCCCGTTTAGTCTCTTGTATCTACTTAAGCTAAGAGGAACACTCCTCATGAGTATCATTTTATGTCCCACAGTCCAGTCCAATCCCTGTCTGAAGAGTTGGCCTCGGAAACCGTTTTAGTTCTGGGCTGATAGAGAATCCACGGGCCATGCTTTGTGGGGTTCCTTCAGTCTCAGTCAGACCATTAAGTCTGGTCTTCTTACTAGAATTTGAGTTCTGCACCCCACCGTTCTCCTGCTCCATCAGGGACTCTCTGTTGTGTTCCTTGTCAGGGCAGTCATTGGCGGTAGCCGGGCACCATCTAGTTCTTCTGGTCTCAGGCTGATGAAGTCTCTGGTTTCTGTGGCCTTTTCTGTCTCTTGCGCTACTACTTTCCTTGTGTCTTTCATGTTCTTCATTCTCATTTACTCCAGGTGGTTGGGACCAATTGATGCATCTTAGATGGCTGCTTGCAAGCTTTTAAGACCCCAGATGCCACTTACCAAAGTAGGATGCAGAACATTTTCTTAATAAGTCCTAGGCTGCAATCTTTATGGGAATAGATGCCAGGTCTTTCTCCCTTGGAGCAGCTAGGTGGGTTTGAACTGCCAACCTTTCAGTTAGCAACTGAGCGCTTAACCATTGTGCAACCAGGACTGCCGTGCCTAAAATTCTTCATTGGTGACTTATTTGTTGGAGTGTTTCTCTAGGTGCCACCTTATGTGGGTAACACCACAAAGCGACTATCATTCATTAAAGTAGAATTTGTCTTTTCATAATCAATCTCTCCTGAATCACTGTCCTCGGATACTGGTCACTATGCTTGGAGTTGTGATAATGTTGCCAATTCTGTTTGTAAAGTGCTCTCTGACCCTTGGAAGAATGATGCTTTAGGGAAGGGAATTGATTATAAAATAATTGAATATACCAGGCTGTATCTGGCCTTCTGTTTAAATGGAATTGACTCACTAAGGGTCATGAATGCTCATTTGTTCAGAGAAGAATGATGCTGAGAGATAAGGATGAGAAGGAGAAGGGGCATTTCCATCTGTCATCCAGCTCAGGAGGAAAATAAAGTGCTGGCTTCCATTTTCCAAGCAGAATCAGCTTATGCATAAGCAAAGAGTGCTGTGATTTCAGTATGTAGAAAGGTTCCTGGTGAATTTAATGGAATTCTGCTCCCTTCTTGGAACCTCCTCCCAACTCAATATACTACCATTCAGATGTTGAAAACTCATTGAATCAGCCCGTGGCTTAAATATTACAACAGTTTTCTAGGAAGGAGAGGAATCACATTAGCTACGGCTAAAAGATTCCATCCAGTAACTGGCCCGTTATCATCCCATCGGCTACAGAGAAGAAGGCAGTGAGGGAAAGAGTCACAGAATGGAGGCTTTCTGATGGAGAAGACACCATGAACTGAGAGTCACTGGATAAGCGCAAGGCGGAATGAGGACACTAACTTATCTCAGGGTAGGAAGTACGACGTGTGGATGTGAAAAGACTAACTCTGAACTGCGATGAAATCCGAAAGGCAATGGATGTGTTGCCCACATTAGGATGAAACCGAGAAAAACTATTCAAGGATATTAATTCCTAATGAAGGCAATTCAGACATGACAACTGGGTAGAGGAGACAATTTGGGACAGGAGAATTTTATGACGCTCCTCAAGGCACTCCTAACCTGTATCTATTTCCACTGCTTCTTTATACAGTGTCTTCAGATAGCCATAGGACTTGAATTTTAAAGGCTGGATTTTATATTAAAGCATCTTGTCCCTGTTATCACGTTTCCACCTGCAGTGGTCGCGATATTGTTATTAGCACTGGAAGCAAACATCTGGTCTTACGGCTGACCCTCTATTTTTGCTTTTCCTTTATGCATTTAGCTCATGATTAAAGCTTCCTTCCTTTGTGGCTCAACTAACTATTAAAAAAAAGAAGTTTCCCACCAAGCAGCTCCATCACTTACTGATTATATCACCTTGAGCTACCTACTTAGCCTCCGTTAAGTTTCAATTTCTTTTTCTGTAAAATGGGAATAATAATAGTACCTATAGTACCTATTTCATAATGCTGTCATGGCAATTAAAAGAAAAAAATCCTGTACGGCTGAGTACAGTGTGTACACACACAGCAGGTGCCCAGCGAATGTCAACCATTATGATCCGGTAGCCCTTTCCAGCCCATTTTCATGTGTCTGCTTTATTCTAGCTGAAAGCAGTCAACCACAAAGTGGTGCAGCTTAGCACGCGGCTCAGCATGTCATTAAAATACTTTAGGGAATCTTGGTTATTATAACCTGCATTAATTAATTATCTATCTATCTATCTATCTTGCCCATAAATCTCCCCCAAAATACTGCCTCATGTGTCTCATTAAAAATGACATACCCAATGAGAAAATAAGAATGTCAAATTGAAAGATATAATTAACAAAAGTCAAGACTAATAGAAGCACAGGTTTGCTTCGATTAATAAGCAACATCATGATAAACGGAGAAAAGACTGAAGTTGTCAAGGATTTCATTTTACTTGGATCCACAATCAACACCTATGGAAGCAGCAGTCAAGAAATCAGATGACGTAACTGCGTTGGGCAAATCTGCTGTAAAAGGCCCCTTTACAGTGTTGAAAAGCAAGGATGTCACTTTGAGAACTAAGGTGCGCCTGACCCAAGCCATGGTATTTTTAGACACCTCATATACTTGCAATAACTGGACAATGAATAAGGAAGACTGAAGAAGAATTGACACCTTCGAATTATAGTGTTAGCAAAAAATATTGAATATACGATGGACTGCCAGAAGAAGAAACAAATCTGTCTTGGAAGAAGTACAGCCAGAATGCTCCTTAGAAGCAAGGATGGTGAGACTTCATCTTACACACTTCGGACATGGAAGCAAAGGGACCAGTCCCTGGAGGAAGGTGTCATACCTGGAAAAGTAGAGGGTCAACGAAAAAGAGGAAGCCCCTCAATGAAATGGACTGACACAGTGGCTGCAACAATCGGCTCAAGCGCAGCAAAGATGGTGAGAATGGCTCAGGACTGGGCAGTGTTTTGTTCTGTTGTACATAGGGTCGCTATGAGTCAGCTGACAGCATCTAATGACCATAACAATGATTTGTCTCATGAAGCTAAATTTGGAGATATATTTACTTAAAGCAAAGACACCTAAAGCTAAAATTTGTAAGTCAATGAAATAGGTGACAGAAATTTCCCAAATGCTTCTGCTTCCAGCCTGTCAGCAGTTAATTCATTTCTTGTTTGAAAATGTAAATGAGAATGTGGCTAAAGGCTACATCACAGGGAAAACAAAGTCTTAAAAAATCTTACTGCCACACAGTCCTTATGGCACTAGAAAGGGGAGTAGTTAAGAAATCCAGTTCTGAGATTGCTATTCTTTATCAAAATCACAGTTTGCTTATCTGTAGAATGGGAATAATAATTGTTTCAAATTCATAGGGTAGTTATAAAGATTAAATGACATCATGTATATAAAGTATATGTGTATAGAATATATAAAGACATGGTGAGTGCTCAATAAATACTACTTGCTGTTATCATTAAAATCAAAATGGTAGCAAGCTAGTTTGAAGGCTTCTTCTTCAATATACCATCTGTGGCTGGGGCATAAAGAACATCACATGCAAAGACTAAAAGAGGGTACACAAGTTGGAGAATTCAGTCACTCCTTTCCTTCCCCAACATTAGGCCAGAAAACTCCACTATTTAATAGATTACAGTCTCTAGAGTTGTAAATGAGGGAAAACATGATAAGCAAGATTATGAGTCAGCAGGAACATTAAAAGGCGACACAATTTTGACTTGCACATGGAAGAGGCTGACATAATAAAAGATGATATTGCAAAATAAGTTCAGTTTTGATCTGAAGCAATAGAGTTGTTCCCATTTCACCCAGTCTGGTTGCTGCTGTCAGTGGCCTTGGGCACACTCAATAATGCTATGTGCGCAAATGCTTATTCTATGTCCAGTGCTGGGGTTTATAAAAAAAAAGTGCAGGCGGGGAAGGGTAGAATACCATCCCTGCCCCAAAGCACTTAGCGTTCTGGGTTTGGTTTGCACTAGAGACAAACATAATAAGGCAACAATGGCTGTCAGGACTGTAAATGGTAAGTGTCAACCAAACCAAAAAACCCGCTGCCATCAAGCCGGTTCTGACTCACTGCCACCCTGTAGGACAGGGCAGAACTGCCTCGTAGGGTTTCCAAGACTGTAAACCTTATGGAAGCAGACCGCCACATCTTTTTCCTGTGGAGCAGCTGGTGCATCTTTCTCCCACAGAGCAGCTGGTGGGTTCGAACCGCTGACCTTTTGGCTCCTTAGTGCTAGGTATCACTAGTCCCCAATCCTTAGGATAACACTGCAAAAGGTTAAGTTAATTTCTCAAGGTCACACTTTTACTCAGTGGCAGAGAGGGGAATCAAAACATATCTATCAGGTTCCTACACCTGTTTTCTACTGAAAGGACTGCATTCCTAGGTGATATGGGGTGACAGGTCTGCAGCTGACACGCCAGGTGAGCAACGAGTAAGGGGATCTCTAATGACTGGAGCAGGGTGAGATCAGATGGTGGGGGGGGGGGTGGTAACAGAGGCAGCTAAAGAAAAGGAGAGAGTGGGGAGAAGTCTGAGAGGGTCCTGTAAGAGCTGAAAGCCAAAAATGGAAGGTAACTTAGAGACAGAGAACTAGGCTGGGAGACTGCTATCACAGGCCAAGTGGCCAGACTGTATTTAAATATCTGAAAGGTCACAAGGAAGGGAGCTGATTTACTTCGCATTTTAAGAGACAGCAAAACTAGGAAGTACAAGCATTCAGTTTTAATTTAAGAAAGCATTTCTAATCACCCAAGATGTCTCTAATGGCCATCTCCAGTTTTGTTGACCTAATACTCTTCTGTGAAAAACTCTTTCCCCTATTCCAACCATAACAAAGGTGTCCTTCCTTCCTGGCCATTGTGACTGCATAGTATAGATACCTCACAGAAGCTAAGCTAATCGGAATTCTCTTTCACATGGGGAACATGGAAACAGAAGGAACAAATCCCAAACTCTTTCTAATTGTGAAGCTGGGAACTATGAGCTTGAGAAATGACTGGTGGCCATGTTTTCCACTAAGTGGAGAAAGCCCATCTGGAGGAACAAAGGCAAAGAACAGAGAAAATCAGAGACAGAAAGAGGGAAGGAGGTAAGGAAGGGTGGGAAAGAGATGGAGAAATTGATTGATTTCTAGTATTCAAACGCTGTTACTACTCTTCATTGAAGCTTACCCTTCTCAAATTTTGTTAGAAGAGCTAATAAATGTTGCTTTTTGCCTAAACTAGTTGGAGATGGATTCTGTCACTTGTAAGCACAAGATTCCTGAGTAATTCACTGTCATTAGTCAATCCTAATGCTCATGGGTTGTCAGGTGAGTGCGTAAAGTTCCCAACTCTGGCCATATTTAATAGGGGTCTGGGATTTAATAGAGGTCTGGGTGATGACAATGAAACCCTGGTGGTGTAGTGGTTATGAGCTCAGCTGTTAACCAAAAGGTCAGCAGTTCAAATCCACCAGCCACTCCTTGGAAAACCTGTGGGGACAGTTCTACTCTGTCCTATAGGGTCGCTATGAGTTGGAATCAACTCAACGGCAAGGAGTTTTTGGGTGATGATATAATGACACAAGTTTTATTAAGGTGAACTTTGCATTGAGTTGGAGGTCTTCATCAAGTCTAAATCCTATGAGAGCTGTGAGACAGTCAAGAACATGCTCTCTATTTGTGCTTCAGTCACTTCTGCAAGGGTCATTTGCTTCATTATTTCCCCAACTCCATTAATATGCAATGTAATCTGTTGATGGTCAACTTATAAGACCCCCTGGGGAGATTTTACAATCACTCCGCTAAAGAATATAAGAAAAAGGCAAGGGAATATACCTTTATTTCCATGCCAAGCGACCTGACATGTAAAATCAGGGTTGCAGTTTGGGGACATAGCCAGAAACACTCAATCGTGAACTAAGCTGACCTTAATTAATACTGTGGCCTCCAAAGGATGCCCAAGAGGTTAGCGTGGTTACCTCTCAGCCTTTCTAAGGACTCTGGGACTCAGGAAATTCATCTTTAATGAAATGTTGTCTGCATTCATCCTATTACACGTATATAGGCTCTGCATGGACCTTCAAGGTATCAACTCACTTTATATAAGGGAGTGTTTCTGATGTCTTACAGTTGCTGCACACAACAATGAGGACGGAAAGAGTTTACATAAGGTTGAGGTCAGGAGTTCTGAAGTTCCTATTCTCCATAGGGGTCATAATAGGCTAACTCTGCATTACAGGATATACAAGAGCTAAACAGCTTGTGGTTCAGTTTCGTTTTTACATGATATCCAAAGCAGGCTTCAGAGAACTGAGCAAGTGGGCAAACACTACCACCAGAGTTCACGACCAAACCAGAATCATTCAAGCGTATCTGTTACTGTTGTTAGTTGCCATCGAGTTGATTCTGACTCATGGCGACCCCATGTGTGCAGAGTCAAACTGCTCCATAGGGTTTTCAAGACTGTGACTTTTTGGAACAGATTTCCAGGCCTGTCTTCCAAGGAACCTCTGGGTGGGTTCAAACCACCAAGCTTTTGCCTAGTAGTCGAGTGCATAACCGTCCGCACCACCCGGGGACTCCTCAAGCATAGTTACCCATTTCTAAATGTTTAGGAAATTCTCCCTGATCAATATTTCCTGAGATTAGGTTGATGGATTCCTTGGAATAGTTTTCTGATAAAGGAGTCCACTCAATCCCCAAAGTAATATACTTCTTGGTAACTAAGAGCTGAAAATCACAATGAACACAGTATGCATGTTTCAAAGTGGTATTACAATACTGAGGTGCCCAAGCAGTCAACCTGGGTTGTTCACTACTGAAGGACTATGCTCGGAGCTGAGTCAGAAACTGCAGCACACTGATAATCTCCTGACCTTGACATTCCTAAGAAAAGCCAGTCCTCGGTCAGCCCATCATCAAATATTTGCTCTTCCACCAAATAGGCTGAGCTCCAATGACTCTCCCTGGCCCAAGACTCACTCCAATGTCTTTCCTTCTGAACCAGTTCAGTAAATGCTTGTTTGGTTGACCTTCCCGTGTCTCCCACAAGCCTGTAAGCAACTTGAGGACAGGCCTATATCTTCATACATCTCTGAATGTGACGATCTTCTCCAGCACTTGATAGGTGCTGAATAACTGTTGATGTCCAACGGAAGCACACTGTGTCAAGGAGATTTGAACTTAACCAGAGCCTGTGTCCAGAGTATGCTAAACCAAAGGTTGGCAAACTTTTTTGGTAAAGGGCCAGATGGTAAACATTTTAGGCTTTGCCAGCCATACGATCTGTCGTACCTATTCAACTCTGCCATTGTAGCAAAAAGCAGCCACAGATAATACATGAATGAGTGTGACTGTGTTCTAACAGAACTGAACTTGGAATTTCATGTAATTTTTACATGTCACAAAATATTATTCTTCTTTTGATTTTCTGTCAGTCATTTAATAATGCAAAAACCATTCTTAGCTCAAAGGCTATACAAAAACAAGTGATGGACTGGAACTGGTCCACAGCCCATAGTTTGCCGATCCCTATGCTAAACTCTGTGCCCCTCAAGTTGGAATGTACTCAAAGGGGAAGAGCTGCCTCATTAAAGTAGAGTCGACCTTAATGACGTGGATGGAGTAAAGCTTTTGGGACCTTTGTCTGCTGATGTGGCACAACTCAAAACGAGAGGAAACAGATGCAAACACCCATTAATAATAGGCACATGGAATATACAAAGTATGAATCTACGAAAATTGGAAGTTGTCAAAAATGAAATGAACATTTGAAGATCGATAACCTAGGCATTAGTGAGCTGAAATAGACTGATATTGGCCACTTTGAAACAGACAATCGTATAGTCTACTATGCTGGGAATAACAAATTGAAGAGGAACAGCATCACATTCATTGTCAAAAAGAGCATTTAGATTTATCGTGAAATACAATGCTGTCAATGATGGAATAATATCCACACACCTACGAGGAGGACCAGTTAATACAACTATTATTCAAATTTACTCACCTACCACAATGGCCAAAGATAAAGAAACTGACTGTTTTTACCAACTTCTGCAGTCTGAAATTGATCAAATATGCAATCAAGATGTTATTGGAATGCGAAAGTTGGAAACAAAGAAGAATGATCAGTAGTTGGAAAATACGGCCTTGGTGATAGAAGTGACTCCAGAGACCGCATGACAGAATTTTGGAAGACCAATGACATATTCATTGCAAATACCTGTTTTCAACAACATAAATGGCGACTTTACAGATGGACTTCACTGGATGGAATACACAGGAATCAAATCCACTACATCTGTGGAAAGAGACGATGGAGGGACTCCGGCAAGATGGCGGTCTAGGCAGAAGCACCACGCCGTCCCTCCACAACAAAGATCCGAAAAACTAAGCCAAACAGAGAATCAACAATCCTGAAACCCTAGAACATCAAAT
>NW_004443958.1:8972324-9000393 GCF_000243295.1 Trichechus manatus latirostris
ACTCAGCATAATGACCTCCAGATTCCTCCATGTTATAAGATGTTTCATGGCTTCATCGTTGTTCTTTATCGTTGTGTAGTATTCCATTGTGTAGATATCCCATAGTTTGTTTATCCATTTGTCCACTGATGGGCACCTAGGTTGTTTCCATCTTCTTGCTATTGTGAACAGTGCTGCAAGGAACATGGGTATGCATGTATCTATTTGTGTGACGGCTCTTATTTCTCTAGCATATATTCCAAGGAGCAGGATAGCTGGATCATATGGTACTTCTATTTCTAGCTTTTTAAGGGAGCGCCAAATCGATTTCCAAAGTGGCTGCGCCATTTTACATTTCCACCAACAGTGTATAAGTGTTCCAGTCTCTCCACAACCTCTCTAGCATTTATTATTTTGTGTTTTTTGGATTAATGCTAGCCTTGCTGGGATGAGATGATATCTCATTGTAGTTTTGATCTGCATTTCTCTAATGGCTAATGATCGTGAGCATTTCTTCATGTGTTATGCCAAGAAATTTTGAAGACAGCTCCCTGGCCAAGTAACTGGAAGAGATCCCTATTTGTGCCCATCCCAAAGCAAGGTGATCCAACAGAATGTCAAAATTATCCAACAATATCATTAATATCACACGCAAGTAAAATTTTGCTGAAGATCATTCAAAAGCGGTTGAAGCAGTACATCGACAGGGAACTGCCAGAAATTCAGGCCGGATTCATAAGAGAATGTGGAATGAGGGATATCATGTTGATGTCAGACAGATCTTGGCTGAAAGCAGAGAATACAGAAAGATGTTTACCAGTGTTTTATTGACTATGCAAAGGCATTCGACTGTGTAGATCATAACAAATTACAGATAACATTGTGAAGAATGGGAATTCCAGAACACTTCATTGTGCTTATGCAGAACTTGTACATAGACCAAGAAGCAGCCATTCGAATAGAACAAGCGGATACTGCATCGTTTAAAATCAGGAAAGGTATGAGTCAGAGTTGTATCTTTCACCATGCTTATCCATCTGTATGCTGAGCAAATCATAGGAGAAGCTTGACTATATGAAGAAGAACACAGTGTCAGGATTGGTGGAAGACTCATTAACAACCTGCGATATGCAGATGACATAACCTTGCTTGCTGAAAGCGAAGAGGACTTGAAGCACTTACTGATGAAGATCAAAGACTATAGCCTTCAGTATGGATTACACTTCAACATAAAAAAAAAAACAAAATCTTCACAACTGGACCAATAAGCAACATCTTGACAAACAGAGAAAATAGTGAAGTTGTCAAGGATTTCATTTTACTTGGATCCACAATCAACACCCATGGAAGCAGAAGTCAAGAAATAAAACAATGCATTGCATTGGGCAAATCTGCTTCGAAAGTCCTCTTTAAAGTGTTAAAAAGCAAAGATGTCACCTTGAGGACTAAGGTGCACCTGACCCATGCACTTTGTCACACGTACTTTGGACACGTTATGAGAAGGGACCAGTCCCTAGAGAAGGACATCATGCTTGGTAAGGTAGAGGGTCAGCAAAAAAGAGGAAGACCCTCAATGAGATGGACTGATACAGTGGCTACAACAATGGGCTCAAACATAGCAACGATAGTGAGAACGGCGCAGTGTTTCGTTCTGTTACACAGTGTCGCTGTGAGTCAGAACTGACTCAATGGCACTTAACAACATAACATGCTAAACTCTTCAACTGCCTCATATGCATACAAAAGCTGGATAAGGAAAAGGGAAGACAGATGAAGAACTGATGCATTAGAATTGTGGTGCTGACGAAGAATATTGAATATACTGTGGACTTCCAAGAAAACAAACAAATCAGTCTTAGAAGAAATATAACCAGAATGCTCCTTAGAAGCAAGGATGTCGAGACTTGCTTGTTTACTTTGGATACGTCATCAAGAAAGACCAATCACTAGAAAAGGACATCGTGTTTGGTAAGGTAGAGGGTCATCAAAAATGAAGGAAACCCTCAATGAGAAAGACTGACACATAGCCGCACCAATGAACTCAAACATACCAACTATCATGAAGATGACCCAGGACAGGGCAATGTCTCATTGTTATACATAAGTCACCACAAGCCAGAGATGACTCCAGGGAAACTAATTACATGCTAAACTCCAAGTTTAATTCAGCACCCTCATTTTTGCTACACCGTCTCCCACCCCCGCCACCTTAACCCTCCACACCAGCAGCTCCAGTCATTCCACACCACTCTCCGTAGCAGCAAAGAGGAAGCTCTGGCCCCTATGAGCAAACAGATCTGGGTCCTGCTCAGAGTGAGAATAATGGGTAGCCTGCAGACATATCCAACCATAGTTTTTTTTCCTACTTTTAATCATTTTGTATTATTTTTTACAGCACATAAAATGAGAAAAGAAAGAGGGAAAACCATGAATACATTACATTACCCAAACATATTAAATATTATCAATTGGAGAGATCTCTTCCTGCCCTTGTCTATAGGCATACAGTGGCAATCATAAGGTAGATGCCAGTGGAGTCAACTCTTTTGATTCATCCCTTCTCATTTATTTCCACCGTGCTGTACAATCTTTATAATTTTGAATAGGTATAGGGTAGTCCACAGAGCAACGACAGACTTTAACGGTAGTGTTTCTCTTTATCCCAATGGTAA
This sequence comes from Trichechus manatus latirostris, assembly GCF_000243295.1. Lineage (NCBI taxonomy): Eukaryota > Metazoa > Chordata > Mammalia > Sirenia > Trichechidae > Trichechus > Trichechus manatus. The sequence continues at coordinate 8,974,976 of NW_004443958.1, forward strand.
CAGAGTCCACAATGCAGGACTCTCATAAAGGCTGGGTTCCAGCTATCCAAGAACTTCAGCTTATGTACTGCTGGACTTAATAAAAATAAAGGCACCGGAAAAGAGCCAAAATGATTCTTTTCTCAAAATGTCTCTCATGCATTTTTCAAGAAAAACCTGTTTTTCACAACCTCCCAGAAGTTTTCCACTTTCAGTGGGACAATGCCTGTGTTCAGAAGCCACCACTACTATGGAGTCCAGAGAACGGAATTTGATTACTCATTATGCCCTGGCTTTACTTTGAGGATCGACTGTAGTGCATTTCAAGAATCACATAAAAGAGCATTAATAGCACCAGCTGGCAAAGGGCATGGGACACACCAGCATTTTTATAAATGTCCTCCCTGTCACTACAGCTCTGCTTGCCCACAAAGGCCCTGCTGTGTTCAACCAACTGCAGGTCCAGCAAATTGCACTTAACTAGGGTGGTGGTTCTGCAAGGCAGGCAAAATGTTTACCAGAATGAGACCAGCCGGGAAACCCATTTCCTTTATTCTCTAATTAGGATGAAACTCGGGCCTGAGGCCATGAAAGGCTGCGCATTAGGACCTGATCCTGCGCTGTCATCTCTCATTGCCTGCATGAAAAGAGGGGATTGTTGGGGCTTGGAAGGTGGGAGAAAGGCTTCCACTTGATTTTCCAAACCAGCCGCTGTTCATTCATAGGCTTGTTGCCAACATAAGCTTCCCCGTCGTATGTGCCACTCATCTCTAGTTTAGATGATAAGGTACAGCGCTCTTGGCTTTATTGATCTTATAGAGGATTTTATTACGATATTCCCCCCAATACTACTCCAAAACCTAAGGCTGTCATCTTTGGATACAGTGTCTAGTACATGGTGAGTAGTCAATAAATGCTTGTTGAAAGAAAAAAAAAAAGCTAGGCAATAGTATTTTACCTAAACAGAACGATAATAAAAAACACCTAATATGTAGCTCTGAAACTTGAGTGCCTGACGACAGTACTAAATGGTTGTTGTGTGTTATCAAGCAGATTCCAACTCACAGAGACCCTACAAGACAAAGCAGAACTGCCTCCTAGGGTTTCCTAGGCTGTAATCTTTATGGGAGCAGACTGCCAGGTCTTTTCTCCCATGGAGACGCTGGTGGGTTTGAACTCCCGACTTTTTGGTTAGCAGCTGAGTGTTTAACCATTGTGCTACCAGGGCTCCTAATCCTATATGGTAGGTACTATTAAAAGTCCCCTTTTATAGATGAGGAAACTGAGGCTCAGAGGTACAAGGCTCGGCACACAGCTGGGACTGAAACAGCTCCTCTGACTCCAAAGTCCTGTGTCTTAGCACTACTTTGAACTCTCTCTTTTTCCTCTAGCACAATTTACTTGATGACCACACCATTTCCTTTGCTACTTAGACATCATGAATTCTCTATATCCCATTACTATTTGTGCTTATTTCCCAAGAACTGCTTGGTAATGACTCCCATTGTACAACGTAAGGCTCTTCTTGAAAAGCAGACAGACAACTGCAGAAGTAAGTAATGCAGGCTTCCTGGAACACTCAGAAAAAGAGCTAACTCACTAAGCCACGAAGAAAACAGCAGTTAGGGAGCCACTTCCATTGTTAGGTTCTCTAATTGTTCAAATGTTCTTTCTTCCTGAAGGAGCTGCAATCTGCCTCCTCTTACTTCATACTTTCACCCATCTCTGTCCTCCCCTCTGGAGACACAGAACTGACTTTCTCCTTTTTGACCACCACATTGCTGGTACCTGGAGGTAGTTGCCTGATCTCTCCAGTCTGGTTTTAGATGCCAAAAGGTATGGTATTAATAGTACAATTTATTTTTAGGATATAAAATTTGTAGGTCATTTTAAAACAATGTATCTTCAACAAAATAAACTACAGACAGATCAAGATGTAAACTTAAATAAAGGAAGCATAAAATATTAGAAGAAAATTGACCTTTAAAAATAATCTTAAGGTGAGGTAAGCCTTTCTATTTATCACATAAAACCCAAATGCTATTTAAAAAGAGATGAATACATTTGAATACATAAACTTAAAAACACCATCAAGAAAGTCAAAACACAAATGGAAAAAATATCTGCAACTAATGAGAGACTGATTTCCTTAAACTATAAAAAATATCTACAATAAGAAAAAGTTAATTGACCTAAGAGATAAAAGGCCAAGAATGTAAACAGGAAAAGAAATTTAAAGGCTCTTAAATATACAAGATGACGCTCAACTTCATTCAAAATAAGTGAAATGTATATCAAAGCTACAAGATATCATGTTTTCACTGAGTAGATAAGCAAATATCGAACAGTTTGGTAACCCAATGCAAGAGGCTAGAATATGAGGGAAAATACATTCTCAGTACTTTTCAGCTGAGTGTGAGCTGTCACAATACTTATGAAGAGTAATCTGGCAGTGTCTCTCAAAGTCAAAAGAGTACATACCCTTTGACTCAAGATAAACTATAATTCTTGCAGTACTTTTGCACCTATGCAAAATGACATATTTTCAAAAATATTCATTAGTCTTGTTTATAACAGAAAAATATTGAAAGCAACCTAAAGTCCATCTGAAGACATCTAGTTAAATAAATTATGGTTGCACAAACTCTTCAAAAGACTACATAATAGTACATCTATGCAGCGATATACCAGTCAACTGTTAAAAACAAAGAGGCAGCTTTGTAAGTATGACTTGGAAAGATATTCAAGAAAAATTGTTGTACTGAGCGGTGTGTCCTCATTTGCTTAAAAAAGAATACAGACACTTAAATGTATATATATACAAGTAGACAGAAACTATGTCCAGAAATCTATAAAAAAATCTAATAGTAATAGTGCTTCCTTCTAGGAAAGAGGCTGACCGACTGGAAACCAGGGGTGAGGGAAACTTGCTTTTCACTTACACCTCTTTTGCACCTGTTGAACTTTGTGTCATATGCATGTTGTATCAGTCAAATAAATTAATAAACTTTTAAAAATAATTCCTGTTGTTGTTGTTGTTAGGTGCCATTGAGTTAATTCTGACTCAGAGTGACCCCATGTGATAAAGCAGAACTGCCCCAGAGGGTTTTTTCTTACTGTAATCTTTACGGAAACAGATCACCAGGTCCTTTCTCCCCCAGAGACACAGAATGGGTTCAAACCACCAACCTTTATGTTAGCAGCCAAGCGCCTAATCATTATACCACCAGGGCTCCTTGGTGATGTAGTGGTTAAGAGATCAGCTGCTAACTAAAAGGTCAGCAGTTCAAATCCACCAGCTGGTCCTTGGAAACCCTCTGGGGTAGTTCTACTCTGTCCCATAGGGTCGCTATGAGTCAGAATCAACTAGAAGGCAATAGGTTTTTTAAAATAATCCCTAGCCATCGTAGGGAAACCTTGGTGGCGTTGTGGTTAAGTGAGGTGGCTGTTAACCAAAAGATTGACAGTTCAAATCCACCAGTCTCTCCTTGAAAACTCTATGGGGCAGTTGTACTCTGTCCTATAGGGTCACTATGAGTCACAATTGACGGCAACAGGTTTGGTTTTTTGGAGCCGTTCTAAATTGCCTTTGACCTTGAAACTCAATCTGTTTAAGAATATATACCAGGTGGAATCCACAAAGGAAAGCACCTTGGATCACCTCTGAAGCTCACCCCAAGCCCTACCCAGTTGGAGTAAAGCCATGTGAAGGCAAACCAATAAAGAAATATATCCAAGGAAACCAACCATTAATCCTTCTGCCAGAAACTGCTTGTTGCTCCCTAATATCAATTCTCCATTTCGTCTCTAACGTTGTTGTTGCTTTTGTTAGTTGCCGTCTAGTCAATTCCAGCTCATGGCAACCCCATGTGTGCTCTGTAGGGTTCTCAACTGCTCCCAAGGATTTTCAAGGCTGTGATCTTTCAGAAGCAGATTGCCAGGCCTGTCTTCTGAGGCGCCTCTGGGTGTGTTTGAACTGCCAACATTTTGCCTAGTAGTCGAGTGCTTAATCATTTGTGCCACTAATATTAGAACTTCTATTTTATTTGGGGTGGCAATGAACCCAACTTAAAAAACAAACAAACCCCACAATTCTCTGCCTTCTCTGTAGGGAGCAGTGCATGGGATAAGATGCAAATAGAATTTGACAGTGAGGATTCTAGGAGCACTTTTAAAGGGAAATAACTTAGGTGGGAGGAGTAAATTTTACTGTTGCCTTTCCCCGCCTCTGACCTAGATTGTGGCTATGACGGCTGAGCTTCAGCAGCCATTGTGTAAACTTGAGGACGAAAGGAAAGTCTAAGGTTGGTGAAACTAAAGGAGAGAAGGAGCTTGAGTCCTTGATAGCTTCACAGAGCCACTCCTGGACTGCATATGTCTGGAATTTTGTGTAAGAAAATAAGACTTTAATTTTTTAAGCTACTATAATCAGATCTTTGTTACTAAGCAGGCAAATATAGCTTAAGTTAAATACCCATTTTTTAAATTATTCAACATTCAGCAGACATCTGAATGTCTACGTTAACAAGGTATTTTACTGGCACTGGGGGACTGCAAAAATGACTTGGAAATGGTGCTTGCCTGGTCTTCCTTCCTCCCTTCCTCTTTCCCATCCTTCCTTCCTGTTTTAAAACAAGTTAAATGTGGAAGGAAAGTGGCTACTACGGGCCAGGACTTTTACCTATCTTCGCTCACTCGATCCTCACTAGAATGAGGTCATTCCCATTCTTGCAGATGACGGAAATGAGGCTAAGAAAGGAGATACAATTTGCCCAAGCTAATAAATAGCAGAACCGTGGTTCAAATCCAAGTACAACTGACTACAGAGCCCATATTCTTACCACCAACTTATCTTTGTATTTCCAACAGTTTTTGCTCCATATATTTTATAGTGATGTCCACTGACACATAAAGTTTCAAATCTATTATGTCTTCACTATTGATTACACTATTTGACAACGCAAAATCACCCATTCTCTTGCATGTAATATCTTTTTTTTTTAATTTTCTTTATTGTTGTAATTAAATGAAGTTTACATTTCAAGTTAGTCTCCCATACAGAATTTTTTTCTTTTTTACATACATTGTTATGAGACCCCAACCGCTCTCCCCATTCTGCGACAGCACACTTCTCCCCTCCGCCCGATTCCCCATGAACGTTCAACCAGCTCCTAACTCTCTCTGCCTTCCCATCTCACCTCTGGACAGAAGCCACCCCTTTGGTCTCTCATATCTACTTGACTAAGAGGCACATTCTTCACAAGTATCACTTTATGTCCCACAGTCCAGTCCAATCCCTGTCTGAAGAGTTGGCCTCGGAAATTGTTTTAGTTCTGGGGTGACAGAGAGACCAGGGGCCATGCTTTCCAGGAATCCTCCAGTCTCAGTCAGACCATTAAGTCTGGTCTTCTTACTAGAATTGGAGTTCTGCATCCCATCCTTCTACTGCTCCATCAGGGACCCTCTGTTGTGTTCCCTGTCAGGACGTTCATTGGTGGTAGCCGGGCACCACCTAGTTCTTCTGGTCTCAGGCTGATGAAGTCTCTGGTTTATGTGGCCCATTCTGTCTCTTGGGCCAATGCTTTCCTTGTGTCTTTGGTGTTGTTCGTTCTCCTTTACTCCAAATGGTTGGGACCAATTGATGCATCTTAGATGGCCGCTTGCAAGCTTTTAAGACCCCAGACGCCACTCACCAAAGTAGGATGCAGAACATTTTCTTAATAAGCTTTTTTATGCCAATTGACATAGATGTGCCCTGAAAGCATGGTCCCCAGACCCCTACCCCTGCTATTCTGTCCCTCAAAGTGTTTGACTGTATTCAGGAACTTCTGAGCTTTGGTTTAGTCCAGTTGTGCTGACTTCCCCTGTAGTGTGTGCTGTCCTTCCCTTCACCTAAGATGATTCTTATCTACTATCTGCTTAGTGGCATGTAATACCTTTTGAATAAATATTATTTTTTCCTCATATTGTTATCTTTTGATTACTGTTTTATTCATTAAATCATTTAACAAATATTCACGTACCAACTATACACCAACCATATACTGGTGATACCAAGTAAGACATACAGATTGGTTTCAAGAAACTCTAATTAAAAGAAGATATTAATCACTAAAATACTGTACAGTGCAATAATTGGCTAAAATATTTTTTCAATGAATAATGAATGCAAATGCGTGCACTAGGCTTTTTTATTTACTCTGAAACATTTTGCATTTAATAGAAGAATTTAAACTTATCGTATGTTTATACTTTTGGGTTTATTGCTGCTGCACTTTTGTTCCCTTGCTGTCTCTTTTCCACAATTTTTTTTTTTTCTGTACAGGCTATGTTTTATATTCTATACCAATTTACAAGACAGGCAACCTATTTTTAATTATACCAATGGTTATCATAGAGTTTTTCCACAAACACAGAAATCTTATTATCTAATCAAAACAAAATAACAAACAAAAAAAGCATCTGACTATGTTTTATAAATGATCAGGAATTTAGTGCTTACACTTCTCTCAGCCCCTTCCCCTCCGTTACCCGGCCTTTATTAATTTAGTTCATTTCCCAAACCTAGTCACTACCTGGTTGTTGTTGTTGTTTTAATTCTATTTTAAGAAGCTTTTATGTCCTTTGTATTCTAGCTTTGTTTCCATAGTTACAGCAATTATTACCATCAGCTCCTATGTTGACTGTAAGTATTTTTATTCACCTGACCTCAAAGTTCAAGCAAAGCTGAATGATGATTCTCTGGGGATCCCTGCATTGGGTGGGAAGCTGGAATAACTGCTTCTAAAATCCTTTCCCACTCCAATGCACTTTATAACTGCACACAATGTACATAAAGTGTCATACACTCACCAAACATATAGTTCAATAATACAAGGAAGGAGCTTTCGTGTTAAATGAAGTCCTTGGCTTGCTTATATATTCTTTGTACCTTGAAAATGCTTTTAAAAAAACAGGTAGCAAAGGATCTATTGGTGTAGTTGTTTAGAACACAGGCTCTGGAGCCCGACTATTATTTCCAATCTGGGCTTTGCCACTTATTGCTGTGTGAGCTTGGACAAGTTACTTAGGCTCTCTGTGCCTCAGCCTCCTCATCTGTGATTTGGGGATAATAACAATGCCTCAGAGGGTTGTTCTCAGCTTTAAATGAGATATAACACACAAAGTCCTTACAACAGTGCCTCAGAAAAGTTCCCTCTATTACTAAGCTTTTACCATGCTTTGTTGTTTCTTTAGCACAGCAGCATTGTTACCAATATACTAGTAAGGAGCCCTAGTGGTGCAACAGTTAAGTGCTCAGCTGCTAACTGCAAAGGTGGTGGTTCAAACCCACCCAGTGGCTCTGTGGGAGAAAGACCTAGAGATCTCCTCCCATAAAGATTACCAAAAAACCGAACCTGTTACTGTCGAATGGATACTGACTGTCCTGGATAGAACTGTGCCCACCACAAACATGTGTCTACTTGGCTCAGCCATGATTTCCAGTGTTGTGTAGTTGTCCTCCATTTTGTGATCTGATAGAATTGTCCTCCGCTTTGTGGTATTGTGTAATTATCCTCTATTTTGTGTGTTGTAAATCCTAACCCTCTATATATTAATGAAGCAGGATTAGTGTGGGGCATGACTCAAGTCACTGCCTTACTCAAGTCATGCCCTTACTCAAGTAACTTGCTTGAGCCACACCTTTTATCTTACAAGATAAAAGGAGAGAGAAGCAAGCAGAAAGGAGAGGGACCTCACTACTACCAAGAAAGAAGAGCCAGGAGCAAAGTATGTCATTTAGACGTGGGGTCCCTACACTGAGAACCTCCTAGACCCAGGGGAAAGTCGATGCCAAGACACATGGAGATCGCCAAGGAACATCAGTCTCACAGATGTTGAAAGGAGACAAGCACCTTCCCCTAGAGCTGACAAAAAGAGAAAGCCTTCCCCTAGAGCTCGCCCTGAATTTGGACTTCCAGCCTCCTAAACTGTAAGAGAATAAATTTCTGTTTGTTAAAGCCATCCACTTGTGTTTCTGTTATAGCAGCACTAGATAACTAAGATACTGACTCATATTGACCCTGTAGGACAGAAAAGAACTGCCCCATTAGGTTTCCAATGTTGTAAATCTTTATAGAAGCAGAATGCCACATCTCTCTTCCGCGGACAGCTGGTGGGTTAGAATCATTGACCTTTTGTTTAGCTGCCCAGTGCTTAATCACTGTACCACCAGTGATCTTCTATAAAGATTACAGCCTATAAAACCACATGGGGCAGTTCTACTCCATCACATGGGGTCGTTATGGGTCAAAAGTCTACTTGATGGCACCTAACAACAACTGCAGTTTATGCCTTTCTGCACCTTCCAACGCTGATACTTACCAACTCTCTTTCGTGATAAAACTGTAAATGATGACTCTGATGAATGAAAGGAGAGATCTACTTCCCTACTCTCCCCAAAAGCCCTGGAGGGATTACCCAGACAACACAGTCCCAACCCCTTCTGTGGCCCAGATCATTTAACTGCAACTGCATTCAAATGAATTGTTGATCTGCCCAAGAGCCCAACAATGGTTCTGATGTTCTCAGCGCCACGCTGGAGAGAAAGGCAGTTGTTCCTGTCTGTGAACAAGACCAGTCACGGAAAACAATACTGAAGCCAGGAACAATGTAGCTGAGATAGAAACCACCCCACCTGTAGATGCTGCACCACAGTCTCCCACAGAACACATCATCCTCACACAACCAAGTTCCAGCAAAACAGCACCAATTACTAGCCCTTTGGCTAGGTGCCAGTACCTTAAAGCCAGGAGTGATTGATGCACAGCATCCCACATCCTCAGAATTTTAGCAAAGAGCAGCAGGGATTGATTGAGTACTATAGGATGCACAGCAGTATGTCCTGTGTGCAAATAATACTAGTCATATTTACACCTCCCCTACATTCCAATCATATCTTTTATATCTGATCAGGGCGGCAGACAACAAACAAATGAAGAAGTACACACAGAATATGTTAGATGGTAATATTGATATGGCAAAAAATAAGTAGGAGAGGGCTTTAGGGAGTAGTATGTGGGTGTAAAGTCTTCGATTGTTGCAAAGGGTTAACGTGCTCGACTGCTAACCAAAAGGTCGGAGGTTCAGGTTGATCCAGAGGAGCGTCAGAAGAAAGGTCTGGTGATATACTTCCAAAAAATCAGCCAGTAAGAACTCCGTGTAGCACAGTTCTACTGTGACACAATGAGATCGAAATGACTTGGAGTTGACTCGATGGCAACTTTTTTTGGGGGGTGTATGTGTGTGTGTATGCTGTTGTTGTTAGCTGCTGTCAAGTCTGCCCCCAACTCATGGTGACTTCACACACCACAGAACAAAACGCTGCCTGGTCCTATGCCCTCCCAATGATCAGCTGTGGATCAGACCATTGTGATCCACAGGGTTTTCACTGGCTGATTTTCAGAAGTAGATCTCTAGGCTTTCCTTCCTCGTCTGTCTTACTCTGGAAGCTCAGCTGAAACTTGTTCACCAAAGGTGACCCTGCTGTATTTGAGATACCAGTGGCGTAGCTTACAGTATCACAGCAACACACAAGCCACCACAGTACGACAAACTGACAGATGGGTGGTGGGCAACCTTATGGAGGGACCCGAGAAAGAACTACTTAGCTAAGCACCTCAACCCCCAGAATCATGATAAAGAATAATAATTTTTTTAAGCTACTAAGCTTTGGATTGTTTGTTACACAACAAAAGATAACCAGAACAGATAAAATGCCTAATAGAAATATGCCTAATACATGATGCTCGTATTATTACATGACTTACCCAAATTCATATAGCAAATTTGCTGTTGGGCAGGGCCTACGTTCATAGGCAGGTTTGGACGCCTAGCCCATTGCCCTCACCGCTTCTTGAAGCTGTTCTTCTTACCAACTAGTGGGCACTTGGTTATAATCAGCCACTATTTTCTGTGGGAAACTGTTCTATGCATCCTGTCTGTCTGTTCTGTCATGAAACACATCTCTTCCTATCAGTTTATGTCTATAGCTATTTCAGCATCTGACTTCAGAGTAATCATCCTTGGGAAGTCTTCTCCTATGAATCCTCCATTGTCAAGTGGCTTTGCCTCTCAACAAGCATTGACACAAAGGGATAAGAACAAACACCCACCTTCATTTCACAGAAAACAAGGCCCAGTGTGGATCATTTCCTCAACTTCCCTCACTTTCCTCCCTCCAGGCTGCATCCATTCCCATCTTCATGATATGGTCCAGGCCCAATAATAGGGCATTTAATTTCCTGATCAAGTGCTTAGCTGAAAACTGGACCTTACAACAATTTAGCTTCAATCTTAAAAGGGAAAATATAAATCCTGTTGGCAAGATGTTCCTCTAAAACTCAAACCCTTAACTGTGGAATCATTCAACTTAAATAAAACAAACACACGCAAACCATTAAAAAAAAAAGTTGCCATCCTGACTCAAGGCGACCCCACGTATATCAGAGTACAACTGTGCTTCATAGGGTTTTCAATGGCTGATTTTTCAGAAATAGATCACCAGCGCTTTCTTCCAAGGTGTGTCTGGGTGTACATGACCCTTCAACCTTTTGGCTAGCAGCTGAGCATGTTAACTGTTTTCTTACGTAGTTTGATTTCTCTCTGGTACCAATCTTCATCTACATTAGCTGGGGAATGGAAAACAGTAAGAGGTATGGAGTAATGATCCTGGAATTCTAACAGAAATGGTGACTTTGTTTTTGTTTTTTAAAAATTATATTTTATTGAATTTTCGGTGGAAATGCAGATAGCAAAACAGGTTCCCATTCAACAATTTCTATATATATTGTTCAGTGACATAGGTTACATTCTTCACATTATATCAACATTCTCATAATTTCTATTCTAGTTGTTTCAGTTCCCATTAACCTAGTCTCATAAGCCCCCCACCCCACTCAACCTTCAGGAAGGGTCACTTTGGCCCATTGATTTCCAGGTTGTCCCCTCTTAACCAGGAGGATGGTCACTCAATGGGAGCATAAGAGAAGTCATTATATGGGGAGGCCATATAAGGGAGGCTGTGACCATTGGATTTGTGGCTGGAATGCAATGGAGCAGGCAGCCCAGTATCCCCAGGAAAGGAAACGGCTCTGTCCCAGAGGGAGGTAAACAAGGTTTTGGAAAAAGAGAAAGGTCCAGGGACTCAGTCAATAATTAGGATCTCAGAATCGAGAGAGAGAGAGACAGAGAGAGAGAGAGAGAGAGAGACAGAGAGAGAGAGAGAGAGAGAGAATGAGATGAAAGAAGATCAGAATTAATGCAACTGAAGGAAACAATGGGGGTGCTTTCTTTTGAAGACTCTACTATTTCTGTCATTTGAAGTGCAGAAACAATGATTCTTTAGGAAAATATACCCAAAACTTTTCTGTTTCTTTACAAAAGTAAAGAAAAAGACAGATTTAGGGGAAAATGTATAAATAATTTCTGTTCCACTGAATCACAAGTGCTTAAATTTCTTTGCTAAGAAAATGAATGCAATTCAGGGTATGTAAATGCCAGCGTAGTATGCTTATATTTCTTTACAGTAGTCAATCAGTTAGGACAGAAGAAACCTTTAATTGGCTTCTGCTTTCTTCCTAGTCAAGTATCATTTTCAACTGAGGAGTCTGACTTGGAAAATGTGCTTAAAACAAAACAAAACAAAACCATGTTATTTTCTTTGGAATTTAATCCCAAACAAAGAGCTTTTACTTACATCAAGCTCTCAGAGCACCTTTTCAACAGAATTTAGCCATACTCACTGAAATCTTCCAAAATATGCTGCTCTCAGGAGTCCCTCTGGGCAATGACATTTCAACACATGTTTTATCCCTGTTCTATTTGTGTCCTGTGCAGAATCCTCCAGAATGACTCTCAGAGATGAGGCCATAGGCACACTTCTTTATTTTTAATATATCGTATAACGAAGAAGACAGGTAAGTGTCTCCTGGTATCCAATACCACTGAAGTTAACTCTTTCAGGACAGGTGGTATATACAGCTACCACTTACTTTTTGTATCTCTGAGGTTCATTGGGAAGCTACTGTCCCAGTGATAGTACGTGCTGCTGGCAGGCAGGGTCCTATATAATAGTTTGAAATGGAAAAAAAATAGGTGTGTGCAGTAAATTACTGTTTTTACAGGGTATTGTATGAGGTGGTGCTGAATCACTGAATTTTTGGTAGGAAAAACATGAATTTTGAAAATTTTTATTTGGTACACATACGTACCTCTGGACTCAGAGAGTATGATTTGTGGAATGAAGCCTAAAACAAACAAACATATTATCTACCAAAAATTTAGACACACTCAATGATTCAGCATGCCCTTCATTACTGAAAACATACAGTATCAACAAAAAATTGAAAGGAAAAAAATAATTGAGTCACAAAATTAACTAAGCTGAAATGACAAGGGTGGGGAACACCCCAAATTGTGCCTGCCACAGACAGGAAGGAGGAGACAACAGACCTAGAATTGATAGTCTCAGTGGTCCAGGGCAGGTCTAATCTAAAACAGAGATCAACAATGTCTATTCAAGGCTGAAGGGGCCCCTGAAGAAAAAGGAAGACAAAAAAGAAGGGGAAGTAAAAAAACTATGCAGCCCCAGAGGCCTATTTTGAAATGGATCTCAGTGGGTGACTGATGTGGATATGACAATCAGCAGTTTCCTGGAAGAAGCTCAGACTGTGTTTTTAACTGTGGTAAAAGAATAAAACTTCAGATGAGATGCTCTTGGGTTTATGTACCAGAAGAAAAACTTTTGAATGCTTACAATATGTTTCATGGTAGTAGATGAGTACACAAGCATGAGTTAAGCACTTGGCTGTTACCTGAAAGGTTGGTGGTTCGAATTCACCCAGTGGCTCTGCTAGAGAAAGACCTGCCAATCTGCTCCCAGAAAGATTAGTCTAGAAAACCCTATCGGACTGTTCTCTGTCACATGCTGACTCAACAGCACTCAACAACAACAACAAGACACAGTCTGGCCCCTTTAGGAATTTTCAAGCTAATAGGGAAAGAACTATGTAAACAAATAATCATGACATAATATGGCAAGTGCAGGACAAAATGATTACCGCCAGCATGCAGTGTGTGATTACCACATACCAAGCATTATTGTAATAAATTTACATTTATCTCATTTAATATTTCCAATCACCCTATGAAGTAGGTACTGTTATTATACAGACGAGGACACTGAAAAGGGGAGTAATTTGTTCAAGTAAATGCAATTACTCAAGGTCACCCATATAAGTAACCACTATAAGTGGAGCTGGGATTAAGTTGGAATCAACTACACAGCAACTAATAACAACAAGTTCTGGTTTCAGGGCCATATTATTATTATTTTTTTAAATTGTACTTCAGGTGAAGGCTTACAGAACAAATAGTTTCTCATGAAACAGCAGTACACATATTGTTTTATGATATTGGTTAACAACCCCACAAAATGTCAACCCTCTCCCTTCTCGACATTTTTTTTTTTTTTGGTTAAAATTTACATAGCCAAAGATACACCATTTCAAAAATTTCTACATGCACAGTTCAGTGACATCGACTATGCTCTTCCAATTGTGCTGCTACTCTCACTTTAGATGAAGGCTTACAGAACAAAAGTTTCTCATTTAACACTTAGTACACATGTTGCCCTATGACAATGGTTAACAACCTCACGACACATCAACACTATCCTTACTCAACCTTGGGTTCCCTATCACCAGCTTTCCTGTCCCCTTCTGCCTTCTGGCAGGGCCATATTATTTTAACCACTATGCTGTTGTTCCATGCCATCAAGTCTATTCCCCATCATAGCGACCCCATGTGACAGAGCAGAACTGCCCCATAGGGTTTTCTTGGCTGTAATCTTTACGGGAGCAGATGGTCAGGTCTTTCTCCCACGGAGCCACTAAAAAACCAAAACAAAACCCATCGCTGTCTAGTCCACTCTGACTCATAGCAAAGCTATAGGACAGAGCAAAGCTCTACACAGTTCCACAGGGTTTCCAAGGAGTGGCTAGTGGATTCGAACTGCTGATGTTTTTTGCTTAGCAGTCGAGCTCTTAACCACTGCGCCACCAGCTCTCCTAGGTAGGTTCAAAGCACCAAACTTTCATTAGCAGCTGAGCAGTTAACCATTGCAGCTATTCCTCTGAAAAATGTGCTGTGGGGAGGAAACGTATTTATTGGAAACAGAGTCTTATTTAGTTTAATTCTCTCAATAACGCTAAGAAGGTGATATCGTGCCTATGCTGTGGATGAGGCAACTATGATTCAGAGTGAAACAGGTTTTCAAGATCTGTTTGGCCTAACTCTGAAGTCCATGTTCTTTCTAGTAAACCACACTCCAGGTAAAGGGATGAAGCAACCCACTCCCTGGGGAGCCTGGGAAGACTTGATGAAACTGGAGAGTTGAGTTGAATCTGGAAAAGCAGAATGTGATTGGTTGTAAAAGAAAGGGAAAGAATATTCCAGGTGGAGCAACTAACAGGAGCAAAGACCCAGAGGCAATCAAGGCACGCCCCATGAAGGCAAGGTCAGACATCTGGTGTGGCTGCAGCGTGGGTTATATGGAGCCTGGCTTGAGAAGCTGCAGACAGGATGTGAAGAAGCACATAGCTATATGACGCTTAAGGGTGTGCACGTGATCCTCTGAGTCTGGGGGTCCTCAGAGCTTTTTACACAGAATGACACAATCCTATCTGCACTTGAGACAGATCTCCATGGCAGCCGTGTGGCATGCGGATTGGAAGGGAGGCACTATGGAGGCAGTAATTGAATTCCCAGACAGTTTAGGTGGTAGAATTGACAGAACATGGGGAGTGAAAGATAGGAGTGTAGGATGAATCCAAGGCTTCTAGCTTGGGAGCCTGGTGCTGGATTATGAAAACAGAAGAGTAGGTTTCTAGGGGAAAATGGCAAGTTCAGTTTTAACATGCTGAATTTGAAAGCTTTTGGCACATTTGAGCAGTGCTGTCCACGAGGCATAGCAAAGATAACTCTTGAACTCCAAGGAAAGTCCACAGTAAAAATGCTGCCTTTTTGCACTTGTCTAAAAGAGAAAAAAAACAAATACTAAAAACAGGAGGAAGCAGGTAAATAGTCACTGAGGCCTGGTTTGACTTCTTGGTGTTTTGGGGAGGGGAGAAGGGAGTTGTTTGTTTTTGTGTTGGTTTTTTTTTCTCCCCCTCTTCCTCATTTAGTTGGAATTTACTGAGGGAAAAGTGTTTGCACGTTCTTAATCCAAGCGATACTCAGTCTGCATCTCACTAACCGCATCCTGGCGTTCCCAGCTCCAGAGGAGAAGCTAGGCCCTGAGTTCACTGTTGTGGTGAAGTCCTGCTCTGGCCCGGGGCAGGAGAGTGTAGATCAAAGCTCATAATGCAAATAGTGTTCTGATTAAAACCAAACTTTCTGTTTTTGATGTGGGCCAACCCTATTGTTTGTAGGAACAATGGAGTAGTATAGCAGAAAGACAGTGGCAATGCATATAAAACCAGGATGTACTCAGTTAAAGAAGGAAAGAAACTGCAATCAGCCTGTGTCTCAGGAGCAACTCACGAGGCCCGTGTAGGGAGGTAGAACACAGTATTGACACTGTTCTTTTGTTGAGGTCCTGTTCCATGAAGAAAGAACAGATCCATCAGACCAGGAAACCTCTATTCTAGTCTCACTGAGCCATAAACTGCCTGTGTGGCTTTAGGATGTCCCTGCAGCCGTCCAGGTCTATTCCAGTAACTGACACATGAACGGGTGGCATGGGGCCCCTCGCCAGCCCCGTCCAGCTTTCTAACATTTATATTCCACGATGCCTCAACGAGTCAGTCTCTTCTCCTGGCATGTTACCTTCTTTCTTTCTTATGGGGGAGGATGCCTGATCTTGTGTGGGGTAATGAGACACAGTGGGGGTGGGGTGGGGGGTGGCTGAGCCATTTCTCCAAACTCTCAGAGGTGAGGGGCCTAGGTTAATTCTGTTTTTTGGAACTTCCAATATGTTATGAAATTAGCAAATGCAAAAGTGGGATTACCACAACTCTCATATAGTTTTAAATGTTTATGTTCCAGAAATCACCTTTATTTACAACCAAAACGCAAATATACACACACACATCCACTTCAGTTGGGAACAATGACAAGAGTCTCAATTTGAGGCCTTTTATGAAGATGAAGAAAACCTAGGGCTAAATGGCACACCTGCCTTCCCCCCATAAAACCAAAAAAAAAAAAACCACACCACCCAAAGCCCTTGCCTTCGAGTTGATTCTGACTTATGACAGTCCCGTGTGATACAGAGTAGAACTGCTCCATAGGGTTTTCTTGGCTGTAATCTTTACAGAAACAGATCACCAGACTTTCTCCTGCTTCTTCCCATAAATAAGCCTGATCATATCAGTAGCCCCAGGAGCTCAGCACATCGTTGCCATACTGGATAATAAAGAAGTACTTGCTAAATGAATAAATGCACACATGAATAAATAAAAAGTCAACATGTCCTTGGGCTCTGCATACTTCATTAGGAAAATAATAAGGTGGCAATATGGTTACTGAGAAGCATGTGACTAGAGTCAGGTGGGCCAGTAGCCACTGAGTCTATTCTGACTCAAAGCGACCCCACGTGTATTATAGTAGAACTGTGCTCCACAAGGTTTTCAATTGCTGATTTTTCAGAAGTAAATCATCAGGACTTTCTTCCAAGGTGCCTCCGGGTGGACCTGAACTGCTAACCTTTTAGTTAGCAGCCAAGTGTGTTAACTGTTTGTACCATCTAGGGACTCACAGATCCCCCAAAATCACCCTGAACCAATAGATCCAAGGGACAGAAATCAGGCTGTTAACTAGAAGTAGGACTAACACCTCAGTTTCATCCATAAACATTTAAAACCAATCTTCAAATTGTATACATTTCTACCATTCAGAAGGACAAAACTTCCCAGAAGGCAGAGACTGGGTTCTTTGAAAGAGAACCTACCATGGTTTGGTCTGCAGTTGTGTGCTTCCTAAATGCCTTTGGAGGAGATGAGGAAACAACTGACTAAGGAAACCTTTACCCCATAGATAAATGGGAGACTCAAAAGACTGACCTATGTGCTGAATTTGGAAAAACCCCAAGATCATGCATGGCCTTAATGTCACAAGTATGCATTTTGAACAGGTGCTATTGCTTTTCAAGTTTTATTTTTCAGCCAATGCCTCTGGCTATGTTTACCCAATAAGGACTTCTGATGGATGGCTGTAGAGAGGAGAGCTGCCTTGGAGTTGCAGCCAAAAAACCAAAAAAAAAAACAAAGAATCGTCTGCTAAATATTCAAAACCTCGAAATGGCAGCGTCCCTTCCCAGGATTTGTGTCCCAAACAGCCTCTGCAAGTCTGTGCTTTGAATTCACAGCCCTCGGAAAACACTGCTTGACATCAACCTTCTTCTTAAGCTTCACGGAGAGAATTAACGAGTTAATAAGCATTAAGTACTTTGCAAGCCACAGGTAACTGGCAAACATTATTAGGACCACATATTTCCTACCAAAGTGGTTTGAGCTCGGAACAGAAGGCTATAATCCCAGGAGAAATGTCTACTTCTAATACAGGAAACTAGATGTCTATTCTCTAGTAATAGGATGCCAGCCAGTTAAAGCACCCGAGGTTGTCCACCCGCTGATGGCAGGGAAAGATTTAGACAACAGTATCCCCCAAAGCACTACTGAAAGTAACCAAAGCAATAAGCAATCCCAATTAACAGCGGCATCTGCAGCAGCAGCAGAAATGCTTTGCTAGACTGATGGTCTGTCTGTATTCTCTCACTCACTGTCAAGTTCAAAATTTATTTAGCTGTTTTACAAACTACAGTTCTGTCCGGTCATTCATTTCGGCCACATCCAAACTTTACGTGCATACGAACATAACCTAGTCAAACTGCAGTAATTGCATGTGTTTGCTACAACTCAGGCGGTTTCCAAGACTGCTGTCTGCAGGAAAAATAGTTATTAAGTTCATTTTAGGCTGAGATATGTCTCTTTCCTGTTCCCAGGAACATTTCTTCCTGATTCTATATTTATTCTCAAAGTACAAATTGACGTGAAGTGGCTAGGCAGTGGAAATTTATTGAAAGATCTCTCCTGCTCCACAAAAAGATATTCCATTTACTTTGTAAACTAGGGTGCCTAAAACTCTAAAACGATCAGAGTCACCAAAAAGAGAAAATTTGAGATGCTTTCAAGAAGGTTGTTGTTAGGTGCTGTCAAGTGAATTTCATCTTATAGTGACCCCATGTGACAGAAGAGAACTGCCCCATAGGATTTTCTTGACTGTAATGTTTACAAAAGCAGATCATCACGTCTTTCTCCTGCAGAGCTGCTGGTTGGGTTGGAACTGCTCATCTCTTGGTTAGCAGCTGAGCACTTAACTGTAACTGCCCCTAAAATTAACTGTAACTGCCCCTAAACCTAAAGTCCTGACGCCTGTTTCATCAGCATTCTCGCATTTTTGCTAAATTTTCATTATCAGAACAAAAGCAGGGCTCTGAAGAATAGACTTTAGGATGAGAGAATGGAGGTGAGAAAAACACTTAGAAGCTATTGTAGAACTTCAAGAGAAATATAATGACGCTCTGAAAGAAACTGGAGGTGGCAGGAGTTCAATCAAACGTGGATGAATTTTCTACTATGTGCCAGGCTTGTAAAAGGCTGGGTCTTCACTGCCATCAAGGATCTCAGTCTCTGTGAACACACAACCCACACGTAAATAACTATGGTACATATTAACTCCACCACTCACCTGTCAGTTTATCACACTGTGGTGGCTTTTATATGTTGCTATGATGGTGGAAGCTATGTCCCCAGTATTTGAAATATCAGCAGGGTCACCCTTGGTGGACAGGTTTCAGTAGAGCTTCAAGACTAAGACAGACTAGGAAGAAGAAAGGCCTGGCAACCTACTTCTGAAAATTGCCAATGAAAACTTGATGGATCACAACAGATATTGTTTGATATAGTGCTTCCTAGATTGGAAGGCACTTCACAATCGCCACAACAATGGACTCAAACATACCAATGGTCACAAAGATGGTGCAGGAACAGGCAATGTTTCACTCTGTTTTACTTAAGGTCGCCATGAGTCGGAGCCGACTCAACAGCAAAGAACGACAACGAACAACGGCAACATACTAACTGCTGTGATTGTGGTATGAGTGAAATATCACAGAATTACAAATTAGGAGGAAATGGATGAGACTGACACAGTCCTGAAAACGTCACAAAAATGACATATTGAATAGGGTTTCACCCATTTCAGAAAGAGGAAAACAGCTTTCCAAGCAGCATAAGGCATAGGCAGACCTGTTGAGACATTCATTCATTCACTCATTCATTCATTCATATCAGGCCTCTACTATGTACCAAAGGTGCCCTGGTGGCGCAGCGGTTAAGCACTCAGCTGCTACCTGAAAAGTCAGAGGTTCAAACCCACCAGCTGCTCTGCAGGAGAAAGATGTGACAGTCTGCTTCCGTGAAGATTACAGCCTTGAAAGGCATACGGGGCAGTTCTACTCCATCCTGCATGGTTGCTATGAGTTGGAATAGACCCGATGGAAATGGGTTTTCGGGTACCATGTGCTAGGCTCCATGTATCTCCCTGGAAATACTATACTGAAGAAAGCTCAGGGGCACAGATGGAAAAAGCAGTGGGATGTTTGTTAGGATGTTTTGATTGTATCCTAATAAAGTCACTAGGGATCTAACTGAGGATTTTTCAGCAGGCAAATGACACGATCAGAACTTCTATTCAGTAAAGTAGCTCTGGCCACAAAGAAAATTAAAAAATGGAGGATTGGAGAAGTTAGTGATGGAGAGCCCAATTATGAATGTAATGCTACATCCAGAAACAGGACAGTAAGGCCTGACTAGGACAACAGCAGTGAGAGAGGCCGGAGAGAAGCAGAAAAAGTTATAAAATGTGGGGGTAGAATGAACAGAACTTTAAGAGCTGGGCAGGGTCAGAAGCCAAGCTTCAGTTTTCTGGCTTGGGTAAAAAGATAGTCTGTTACCAAATTGAGAGAACTTGGGAGGAGAGACGTTTGAGCAGGAGCGTAAAGTATAATGATTTTGGTTTGGGACATGTCAAGCTTCAGAAATCTCTGGGGCATCCATGCAAGAAGGTCCAGTGGGCAGCCTGACATTTAGGAGAGAGGCAAGGGCTAGAGGAAGAGATTAGAGAGCTGTCTGTAACAAGCAACGGTTGAAACCGCGGCAGTAGAAAAGTAGATTAAGGACGCAACCTTAAAAAAGGCCTGTTAGGGCCATATGGGGAAAGGTGATCTCGCAAGAAGAGATCTGTGGCTAAGGAGGACAGCCAGGAAAGAGTGGCACCACGAAGCGAACAAAACAAGGTAAGAGCGACTTTCCAGAAAGAAGGCTAGCAAACAATAATAAATGCTACAACCGCAACCCCTTCTACCTTTTTCTCCATTCCACCACCAAATTTGCCCCATTTGCAGACCATGTTTCTTTTTAATCTATCCTTTAATAAAGGCTATGCCTTTAATATTTATCTGTCGCTATGGTGTGTGTATATAAACTTCATTAATATCAGGGTTTCCTCTCACCGCTTTGATGAGACGCCCCATGTGATCAGCAACCAAAATAAGCCCCAGACAAGTGTCAGGTGATTTGAACAGGGTCAAAGAACTCCAATTGGTCAACAATAATATAAAGTCTTTGTAAATACATTTTATAGTCATCATGGATGATAAAGAGATTTTCTAAATTATAAGTCAAAGTCATTTAATAGTCTTTAACAGTTATTTAATAGCCTTTCCAGAAAAATTAAAATTGTAGAAACTCTGTGTTTCCAAGAAACAGTAATGGTTTCTTCAACTTTGTTTTCTCTCTTGTGTCTTACTCTTTGGATAACTTACTGCAACTTCCTGGCAAGAGAAAGCTGCAAAACCAAACCAAACTATTACCATAAATAAACATCAATTGACACCTTCATAGAAGTTTGGTTAGTATTTAAGATTGATGAATAAAGCACCTTCCCTGTTAAGCATCTCTTAATAAGTAGTGTTTATTTTTTTCTTTTACTTATCAACTTTCAGAAAAGATGTTTTTCCTTTTTTGAAAAAAGTGATACGATATTTTAGGTCTAGTTTTTATTTTATCTCATTTAAAATAAATATACTCAGACAAAAATATAAAAGAGTAAAAACGTAACAACTCAGGCCCAATGGAAACTTAAGTAATTAAACTGAACCCCTTCTTGTCTTGTGTTATGCCCCCATGGAATACATCTAATCCCTGGTTTCTCTCTGACTGAAGCTAAAGCTTTTTGCTCAAGTTAGATCCACGGAGAGTCAGAGTCCTAAAGAAAGGTCCATTGACCTACAGGTTGTCAGGAAGGTCTGCTGAATCAGTGACTCTTCACTTTAAAACTAGTAAGTGGTAGGGAGCAAACAGATAATGTCTGGAGTTGATCATCAAGGAAACGCAGCACAAGCATATTATTAACTAGGGTGGTAACCGCTCAAGTAGCTAAATATGGAAACTGTTAAAAGTGGTTTCCTCTGGGAAGTGAGCTGGGGGTTGAGGAGGGTACGGAGGGCCGAGGCAGGAGACTGCACTTTTCATCATAAGACATTCTGTACTTTGCGATTATTTTTTTAACCAAGTGCATTTTTTCCTTGGTTAATTACGAAAGTAGAAAAAAAAAATAAAACAAAAACTACTAACTGTAATTGATACATATATGCTTACTTTGTCTTAAGTGATACAGATTTTGAAATTTAGATCCACAGAATCACAAAAAGATAGAGGCTATCTTCTATTTTACAAATAAAAAGACTGAGGCTCAGATAAGTCAAGTGAGCTACCCAAGGTCATGAAGCGTAGAGCACAGTAAGAACCCAACTGCCCTGCTAGGCCCATGCTTTATCCACTTAACCCCAAGATGCTTCTTTTCATGACTTTGATAAAACAGGAAACTGATTCATTCTTAATCAGGAAGTTTCAGATGATACTATAGGACTTCCTGGTAAATTATTATATCATACCTCAATTTTATTAATATTACATATGTCTAATTTTATATATGTGTGTGTGTGTGTGTCCCTGGGTGGCACAAATGGTTAATATGGTCTTCTGCCAGCCAAAAGTTTGGTTGTTTGAACCCACCTAGCAGCACCTTAAGAGACAGGCCTTGTGATCTGCTTATGAAAGGTCACAGCCTTGAAAACCCTATGGAGCAGTTCTACTCTGCACACATGAGGTCATTACGAGTTGGAAAAGACTAAGCAACTAACAACAATAAATACACGCACACACACACACACACACATATATATACACACAAACATAAAAATCATGTTATATACATAACAAATGTTATACAACAAAGTCACCATCCAATAATGTAAAAGAATTCACTCAATAGCTACACTAATGGGTTTAACTCCCAAGTGGACATGCCACATTTTAAGGGGTCTTGTCAATTGTAACTGTACAGCTGAATGAAGTCTGAGCACCTCAAACTGGGGAAACACATAAAAATTCAAAATCCAGTTTACTTTTCCATCCAATTATGATATTTACCTTTGCTTTTCCCTCAGAAATAAAAACAAGGATAACAGGTTTGCTTTTGATTTCTAGTCAACAACTCTTGCACATGTCTTTACAGCAAGGACATTTCTCCTTACAGGGAGTTTGAAGGCGGAAAAATGTTCCTCTTATCAGGTCTATCTAGTTGATAGTTCGCCTATAAAATGCAATTATATATTAACCTAAAAAGCCTTTGCAAATGTGTTTCTCTAACTTAGGATAACTATTCCGGGTTAATTTTGAATGCAAGTTCTTCCAACAAACTAATTAAAAAAAACCCATTGCCGTCCAGTCAATTCCACCTCACAGCGACCCTAAAGGACAGGGTAGAACTGCCCCACAGGGTTCCTAAGCAGTGGCTGGTGGATTCGAACTGCTGATCTATTGGTTAGCAGCTGAGCTCTTAACCACTGGGCCACCAGGGCTCCATTTATTAGCAAACTAACAGAGAACAGCAAATACTTGTATGAGAGTTAATTACATAAAACTGATAATTTTCCAAATACGCCTACTTCTCACTCTTAGTTTATGTTTCCATTAACTCAATCATTCACTCACTCTCTTACTTTTTATTCAGTCACTCATTCAGCAATCATGGATGGATCCCAACCTAAAAACTGGTTGTTTTTCTTAAATCTATTATATTGCTGTTTGGAATTGGAATCCATTGTTTAAAATAAAGCGATGTTATACATGTAGACTTGGTCTTGTGTGCTCAGTAAATGCATATTTAATCATAATGAGGCAATAAGAAGAAATAAATTATGTCAATACCATTAATTAGAGCAGAAAATAAAATAATGTTTTCTTATGAAAAAATACTTTCTCCTAACCTTTAATCTTATCAAATACTTCCTCCTCCTCCTATTTGCCCTGACGGAAGCCTGCCTTTCCCGTGAAAAATGCCACTTCTTTTGTAACCCTTTCCAATTCTGGCCACTCCTTCTCCAACCTCTGTCCAACTTCAAGGGCGAAGAAGAAAAAAATTAGTAAATTCCTTGTTCCCTACAGCCCGTTCTAGATATTTGAACCCCTACAATCTCTCAATGGACTCAGATCCTTAAGCTACTAAGAAGTGTGGCAGCCATACTTTACCCATGATCCCCTTCTTAGAGAGTATGCGTAGAATCCTTGCTGAGTAAGAATCTGGCCATGTGGCTGATTTTCTAGACACAGCCTCCTGGGAAAAGGAGAGACAGCTGACCCCAGTCACACCATCAGATTCCAGGAAATATTCTGGGTATAGAATGCTGTGAAAAAATGGTGTTAAAAACAGCAGGGAAGATGTGATCCTACTTATGTGAAATATCTGAACTAGGCAAATGCATAGAGACAAAAGTTTATTAGTTGCCAGGGGGTGAAGGGAGAGAGGAATGGGGAGCTATCGCTTAAGAGGTACCAAGTTTCTGTTTGGGGTGATGAATAACGTTTGGAAATAGATAGTGGTGATGGTTGCACAACATTGTGAATGTCATTAATGTCACTGAATTGTACACTTTAAAATGGTCAAAACGGCAAAGTCTACATTTTAGATATATACTTACCACAATTTTAAAAAAACAGCATGGAATAAGAAATACATATATATGGATTAATTTACTCATTCATTCATTCTCCAAATATTTACTGATTGCCTGCTGCCAAACAAGCTTTGTGTCAGGTCCTATATAGTACAGTGTTTTTAGGAGGGAAGCAGTAATGTGGCTAAAGCATATTGTTCACGTGAGAAGTGGGAAAAGTAGGTTGCAGTAAGATTGTAGCAGGTTCCCATAGCACACCAAAGATTTTTGGGCTTTATCCTGTAGTTAAAATAGAAAGGTAGCTGGCTTTACAGAATGTTTCCTGAGTGATTCACATCAAGAAATCCTCTCCTGAGTCTGAAAGCATTCCCCTTGAGAACGGGAACCAGACAAGAATGCCCTTTATTATCACTCTTATTCAACATTGTGCTGGAGGTCCTAGCCAGAGCAATTAGGCTAGAAAAAGAAATAAACGGCATCCAAATTGCTAAGGAAGAAGTCAAAGTATCCCTATTTGCAGATGATATGATCTTATACACAGAAAACCCAAAAGAATCCACAAGAAAACTACTGGAACTAACAGAAGATTTCAGCAAAGTATCAGGAGTCAAGATAAACATACAAAAATCAGTTGGATTACTCTACACCAACAAAGAGACTTCCAAGAGGAAATCACCAAATCAATACCATTTACCATAGCCCACAAGAAGGTAAAATACTTAGGAATAAATTTAATCAGAGTCATAAAATACCTATACAAAGAAAAGTACAAGACATGACTGCAAGAAACCAAAAGAGCCCT
The DNA here is from genome assembly GCF_000243295.1 of Trichechus manatus latirostris. Taxonomy (NCBI): domain Eukaryota; kingdom Metazoa; phylum Chordata; class Mammalia; order Sirenia; family Trichechidae; genus Trichechus; species Trichechus manatus. The sequence continues at coordinate 8,999,878 of NW_004443958.1, forward strand.
ACGTAAGTGGAAAAACATACTTGCTCATGGATAGGAAGACTCAACATTGTGAAAATGTCAATTTTACCCAAAGCGATCTACAGATACAATGCAATTGTGATCCACATTCCAATGACGTTTTTTAATGAGATGGAGAAACAAATCACCAACTTCATATGGGAAGGGAAGAGGCCCTGGATAAGTAAAGCATTACTGAAGAAGACGAACAAAGTGGGAGGCCTCACACTGTCTGATTTTAGAACCTATTATACTGCCATGGTAGTCAAAACAGCCTGGTACTGGTACAACAACAGATACATAGACCAATGGAACAGAATTGAGAATCCAGAAGGAAATTCATTCACCTATGAGCAGCTGATATTTGACAAAGGCCCAAAGTCCGTTAACTGGGGAAAAGACAGTCTCTTTAACAAATGGAGCTGGCGTAACTGGATATACATCTGCAAAAAACTGAAACAAGACCCATACCTCACACCATGCACAAAAACTAACTCAAAATGGATCAAAGACCTAAAT
>NW_004443958.1:9000493-9024995 GCF_000243295.1 Trichechus manatus latirostris
TACAAGATACTGCAAAACCTCAACAACAAAAAGACAAATAACCCAATTAAAAAATGGGCAAAGGATATGAACAGGCACTTCACCAAAGAAGATATTCAGGTGGCTACCAGATACATGAGGAAATGCTCATGATCATTAGCCATTAGAGAAATGCAAATCAAAACTACAATGAGATACCATCTCACTCCAACAAGTCTAGCATTAATCCAAAAAACACAAAATAATAAATGTTGGAGAGGTTGTGGAGAGACTGGAACATGCCCTGACAGGGAACACAACAGAAAGTTCCTGACGGAGCAGGAGAAAAGTGGGGTGCAGAACTCAAATTTTAGTAAAAAGACCAGACTTAAAATGGTCTGACTGTGACTGGAGGAACCCCAGAAGACATGGCTCCCAGACTCTCCATTAACCCAGAACTAAAACTATTCCCAAAGCCAACTCTTCAGACAAAGAACAGACTGGACTATAAGACATAAAATGACTTCTCAGTTCAAGTAGATACATGAGACTAAATGGGCAGCTCCTGTCCGGAGGTGATATGAGAAGGCAGAAAGAGATAGGAGCTGGTTGAATGGACACGGAAAATCTGAGGTGGAAAGGAGGAATGTGCGGTCACATTACATGGATAGAAGCTAGGGTCACATAACAATGTGTGTATAAATTTTTGTATGAGAAACTAACTTGAGTTGTAAACTTTCACCTAAAGTACAACTAAAAAAAAAAAAGTCCTCTCCTTCTCCACTGCTTGCCTTTCAAGGATCATACTTGGAATGTAACCAACATTAACGGAAATACAATTCAAACCTACCTTTTTTTATCAGAATTGAGCTGGCTATTACACTATGGCTTCTTCCGATTCTAAAGTAAAGCAAACTCTATCAGAAGAAGAGGGAAGATGATAGCCTCTCTATAGGCCTGTTTCCCCCAGGAGATTGTAAGCACCTTGAGGACAGGTGTTTGATTATGTTTCTATCCCTGGAACCTATCCTAGTACTCACTACATAGGAGAAACCAAACACCAAACCCACTGCCATCTAGTGGATTCTGACTCATAATGACCCAACAGGACAGAGTAGAACTGCCTGATAAGAGTTTCCAAGCAGTGCCTGGTGGATTTTAACTGCCAACCATTTGGTTGGCAGCCATAGCTCTTAACCACTATACCATAAGGGTTTCTACACAGGCAACTCTCAGTAAATATCTGTGGGACTGAACTGAATATGAAACATGCATTATGAGCTTGGAGATGCAACTGGGGTGGAATGGGTTAAAAAAAAATTTACACTGAATTTCTGAAAGAATACCTTGTTGGGTGTGGAGAGTAAGTCTGGGAACTTCGCCTTCTTTGGCATCAAGAGAGGGTGGGAAGAAAGAGTGATGGAAGGGGGGCCAAATACTTTCAAGGAACAACATTATGTCCTAAGGACAGAGTGATTTAATGGTAGGCAACTCACCTGTGCTTGCCCAACAGCCCCGTGATTAAGAAATACTGTTATCGCCTTCAAAAGGAAGTTTTCTGAAACATTAAATATAATAACCTCCTGGTGGATTTTTTCCACAGCAACTGCAGCAACCACTTCTAATCGCATTGCTAAAGAGATAAGGCAAGTTTAGAGCTAAGACAGGACACCAGCTACCCATGAAGAAAAGCTGTTCCCAAACAACGTATCAATATACAATCTACCAGCTATTCCACTCAAGGGACTAACTCTACTTCAAAACGTTTTTGTCTTCCAGTGTTAACTGGAATTATGAAGATTCGGGCAGTCAGGGTCCAAGAGCTGTGCAACTGCAAATCAGCCTACTTAACTTCAAACCCTACATTGTTTGAACTAGCCAAATACAGGTTTTTCTAAGGTGATTTAAAAAAAAATCCTATTTACAAGATTCTAGAGCATATTAACAATCAAAAGTTTAGTCTGAATTTTAATGCTGCTGCCAAAAAACCAAAAAAAAAAAAAAAAAAGATTAAGGTTTTGGGGGTTTTCCTTCATATATTTGCTATTTGAACCACATGAAAGAACTTTTAAAAGTGTGACTAGCCCACAGTCTTTCTCAACGATAAATATATGCTTCAACTTATTTTTAATATAGGTCAGGCATGATTATTTTTCATGCTGCGGAAAGAAAATATCCTGCAATTGGTTTAGTTATGGCAGTAATAGGGTAAGATCCAGGAAATGAAGCTTTCTTTCCATGTGGCTCCCTTCCGCTTCATAAATCAAACTGGAGGGATGAGCAAACAGCTGCTGATTTCAGTATTAAGAAGGTTAACGTCACAAACAGTTGGCAAGAAAGTGCAGAGGCTTAAGTCATTTAGACCATACACTACCCTGAAGCAGGACACACCTCCATAAACTCAGAATGGAATGCTGAAAATTTCTGATGAAAGGATCTTTCCTTCTCCACACTCCCTCCAACATCACCTCTACCCCGCACCAGCCCAAGTTAAGTCACAGCAGCTGAAATTTCTCAGACCTTCACAAGCAAAATCCAAAGCGTAAGCCCCTTCTTTCAGACTGACTAATTAGAGCGTTTTCTATAAAGTCTTCAATTACTTAAAGAAAGCTGTTCATTCATTCATTCACTGAACAAATATTTATTGAGTGTCCACTAAGTTCCAAGTACTCCTCTAGGCATTGGGAGTATAGCTGTGAACATGGGGAGACAGACAAGAAACCAATAAGCATATGGAGTTGTTGTTTTTCCAGTTGCTGTTGAGTTGACTCTGATTCATGGCAACCCCACGTGTGTCAGAGTAGAACCGTGCTCCATAGGGTTTTCAATGGCTGATTTTTCAGAAATAGATGGCCAGGACTTTCTCAAACCTGCAATCTTTTCGTTAGCAGCTGATCATGTTAACTGTTTGTACCACCCAGGGACTTCAGAATAAAGTATACGCTCCCTCTCTATATATATACTAGAGTATACAAAGATATGTACTATCTTGTGCTTATGAGGAAAGCAGGGTAAATATATAAATGGGCCCTAGCTCTGCAAGAAAGCATTCCTTATTGTCCCCAACTTTCAGGTTTCCTCTCTTTATATTTACAGTATTTACTAACAGTAACACTTATTTAACAAAACTGTTGGTCTTATGTATATTTTACATTGTATGTTCCATCTCTACAACTTATCAGGGAACCTTTCAATTTTTCAAAAGTATCTATTTATGCATGTTTTACATTATATACACGTAAATATATAAATATGTACACTTCCAAAAGAGTAAAGTAGCTGAAATGAAATTTAAAAAAAAATTTACTGAGATTCCTTCTTTAAAGAGTTTCTCCTTTCAGATAGGTCTTCCAGACTTTATGGGATTTTCAAAGCATATGCAACTTCATTCAATGCTTTGGAACAGTTATAAAGCACTCATTTTCTTTCCCCTGATAAATGCAGACTGACTGATAAACATATCATACTAGGAATATGGTCTCTTGTCATTTCATAATTATTGAGGCAAAACTGAATTTGTGGAGAATATATTTTCTGGTAAAATGGAGAGACATAGATTCTGTGGCACAAGTTATTATTTAAAATAAAATCTACCCATAGAAAAATTTTAAAGTGTATAAAATATCTGAAAGCCCGTAAATCCATTTCCAATTTCTATTTTTCCAAGTTTTGGAAGTAAGGATCTGGATAGCCCATCTGGCTTTGTTAATTTAGGCCCCCTTTTAACCAGGAGGAAACCCTGGTGGCGTAGTGGTGAAGTTCAGCTGTTAACCAAAAGGTTAGCAGTTCAAATCCACCAGGCGCTCCTTGGAAACCATGTGGGGCAGTTCTACTCGGTCCTATAGGGTCACTATAAGTCGGAATCGACTCGACGGCACTGGGTTTGGTTTTGGTTTGTTTTTTAACCAGGAATCGGTATAACAGAGCCCTTGGCCTAGGGACATTCGAGTAGAGTTGTCGACCCAAAGCTGTGTACATTATTTCATACTCAGTAAATTGCACCAACCAAAGCCATTTGTTTCTTACTTTTGCCCCAATCCTGCTGTGTCATGGCCATGGCTAGTGACCAACAGACAATTGTCAATGGGTCAATTCTGTTCAGCTCATTGAAGAGTTAAGATGGACAAGGCCTGATTCCTTCTCTTGAGGATCCCTTCTTTTTAGTGGAGGAAGACAGATATACAGGTAGTCCCTGGTTTACGAATGAGATCCGTTGCTAAGTGTGTCTTTAAGTCAAGTTTGTACGTAAGTCGGAACAGGTGCATGTGGTTCTTATTTATTTAGCCTTACTTGAGTGCAAGTAAAGGCTTGAAGCCTTTTCAATGATTTAAAAGCTGCATGTGTAGCAAGTGAAGGTGATTGTGATGAATAATTTGTTGTGAGTAGGGGCTGGCTCAATCGTTTCAAAGTGAGGGAAAATTTACATATTAAAGAGCAACTCTGAGTTGTCTGTAAATCAGACATAACCCAAGGACTTACTGTATTGTAATAATAACTAACATACTTTTAGTTCTACATGCTAGATACTGTACGAAGTCCTACACATACATTAAGTCTTTTAATTCTCATATCAGCCCTACAAAGAAAGTACTATTGTTAACCCCATGTTCTCAGTGAGAAAACTGAGGCCTGGACAGGTGAGGTAATTGCCCAAGGTCACAAAGCTAGTTGGTCCACTTTGCTCCATGTCTAGTCCATGTGTTTTACTGTCACTCTGAGACTCAATGGTTGCCTTGTTGTAATACCAAGAATAGTACTACCAAAAGAGAAGTGTACTGTTAATGTCTCCTGGGCATGCCAAAGCACAAATAAAGGTAAATCAATCCACAAGACCCAGAGACTTCAGGCAAATACAAAAGTGACAGCTTTCATATGGTAACAAGTAGCTTAAGCTGCCTCCCTTAGAGCAGCCCTGATCATTCCAATTTACCACAGTCCCCACCATTCCCAATTATCTTACACTCTATATGTTTCGCTACTGTGCAGTTAATGTCAAGATGTTTTTGGCTGGAGAGCTTTTAGATCGCCTAATGCCCAAACTGAACCCCAGACTAATTAAAATCAGGATCTCCTGGGGAAGGATCCAGTTGTGAGTAGTTTTTAAAGCTCCCCAGGTGTCGCCAAGGCATGGTCAAGATTGAGAACCAGTACTGTAGGCTGTACACCAGGAGTTCTTAGTCAGAGGCAACTTTGTCAACCAGGGGACATTTGGCAATGTCTGGAGGCATTTTTGGTTATCACAACTGGAGGTGTGCTACTGGCAACTAGTGGGCAGATGCCAGGGATGCTACCCAACATCCTACAATGTACAGAGATCCCCCAACAGCCAAAAATAACTCAGTTCAAAATGACACTAGTGCCAAGGTTGAGACACCTTGCTGTGTACAATACTCCCATTCAGTTCAATTAATCTAATTTGAGTATAACCTATCAGCAGAAGCCGTGAAATCAACTACCAACTAGATCTGAAAGTTTCTCTGCTACCCACGCATTCAAAGAAATGAAAAATCAGGGATAGGTGGCCAAAAATTTTGCCTTGCAAGGCTTTCCAACGATAATGTATGCATTCTTGATCATGTCTTAATCAGCCTTTTACAAAAGATTTGGGAGGGAAAGGTTTCTAGATAAGCACTACACCTTTGACCATGATTACCTCTGAACACTTTTAAATGAGGAAATGTGCTTATGATGAAGGTTGAAGTTAGCAGGTTATATCTGCATTTACCTCTACTTGCTGAAGGCCGAGTACAGTGAAAACCTGCAGTTCTCTGCCTGAGGACATCTTTGGGGCAGGGAGTACACAAAGGATCTCATCACCCATCTGTCAGTTTCTATCACCTGTCTTTTAATTTGTTGTACTGTGGTGGCTTGCATGTTGCTGTGATGCTAGAAGCTATGCCATGGGTATTTCAAATACCAGAAGGGTCACCCACGGTGGACAGATGTCAGTGGAACTTCCAGACTAAGACAGACTAGTAAGAAAAGGCTGGTGACATACTTTCAAAATTTAGCCAACAAAACCTTATGGAGTACAACAGAACACTGTCCAACTCACTTGCTTTGGACACGTCATCAGGAGAGATCTATCACTAGAGGAGGACATAGTGTTTGGTGAAGTAAAGGGCCTACGAGGGAGGGCAAGGGAGACCTTCGGTGAGATGGATTTACACAACAGCTGCAGCTGCAATGATGGACTAGAACATGCTGGTGGTTATGAGGATGACACAGGACTGGGCAACATTTTGTTCTCTTGTATATAAGGTCGCCATGATGAGACCCCAGCCTCCAGGCACCATTACCAACCCCCAACTTGTAAGTAGTGTGGCATGAGCCACCTCCCCTTCTAACTGGTTTCTTCAGAAGTTTTTTAGGCAGTTGGCCAACTTCCTGCCCAAGATACGAAAAATAAGAGGCTGGGGTCTGCAGACCACAAAACCAGTTAAGACCAACTCTGGCCCACCTCACATGCACAGAACCATCAACCTCGTCCTCTGGGTGACCCCAGAACTCTTCTCCCGCCAGACGAAACCAAACTTTAGAGGCCCAAGATTGGGGGAAGACTTTCAGAAGCGAGGAGTCCGAGCCTAAGATCGGGTTTGAGAGACCCCTCCCCCACAACCACCTTTTGGACTGTGCAAGTACAGACGACGGAACTGTCCTAGGAATGTCTTTTTTGGGCCAGACCAATCAACGACTTTGCTCTTTTCCACCAGGACTCTTCCCCTAAAAAATACTGTTTCAGCCACTGTTCAGGGAGCCATCTTGGCAACAAAAGTCTCAGTGTGTTCCTTTGTTTGGCCAACCAAATAAAGTTTCTTCTCCAGCTTTCACCCATTTCGTGTGTCTATGGCCGCATGGAGTAGACCTGGAACAGTCCGGTTACAGTGAGACAGAGCAGACTCAATGGCAGCTAACAACAACAACACACAAAGGGCCAGTAAGAAGTACCAGAGAGTTGATGCCCCTAAAAGCAGCTCTAATGAAATGATGGACAGAGAGTTGGTAAATGAATTTTACCTGGCTTCCTCACCTCAGTTAAGATATGCTGAACTCCAGAGAGGCTGAGTTTCTCATGTTGTTGTTAGGTGCTGCTGAATGGATTCCAACTCACAGAGACCCCACAGGACACAGCAGAACTGCCCCATAAGATTTTCTAGGCTGTGAGATTTACAGACGAGCCCTAGTGGCACAGCGATTAAATGCTCAGCTGCTAACCCAAAGGTTGGTGGTTCAAATCCACCAGCCACTTTGAGGGAGAAAGATATGGCAGTCTGCTTCTGTAAACATTTACAACCCTGGAAACCCCAAACGGTAGGTCTACTCTGTCCTATAGAGTCACTATGAGTCGGAATCGACACAGGACAGCAATGGGTTTTGCTAATTGTTATGCATTGAATTGTGTCCCTGAAAAATATCTGTCAACCTGGCCAGGCCAGGATGCCCAGTATTGTGTGACTGCCCACGATTTTGTCATCTGAATGTGATTTTCCTTTGTGTTGTAAATCCTACCTCTATGATGTCAATGAGGCAGGACTACAGGCAGTTATGATAATGAGTCAGGACTCAATTTACAAGATTAGGTTGTGATTTAAGTCAATCTCTTTTGCGATATAAAAGAGAGAAGCAAGCAGAGAGACATGAGGACCTCATATCACCAAGAAACAAGAGCCAGGAGAATGACACATCCTTTGGATCTGGGGCCCCTGCGCTGATAAGCTCCTCAGCCGGGGAAGATTAATGCCAAGGACCTTCCCTCAGAGCTGACAGAGAGAGAAAGCCTTTCCCTGGAGCTGGCACCCTGAATTCAGACTTCTAGCCTCCTAGACTGTGAGACAATAAATTTCTGTTTGTTAAAGCCATCCACTTGTTGTATTTCAGCTATAGCAGCACTAGATAACTAAGACAATACTCTGTGGAAGCAGATCACCAGGTCTTCCTCCCCGGAGCCACTGGGTGGGTTCAAACCACCAACCTTCCAGTTAGCAGCTGAACGCTTAACCACTACACCATATTGGTTCATTTCCCTCACTGTCTCACCTCCCCACTCACTCCACTACCAATGTTTCCTGGGATTACCTCCCAAATAAACTTCTTGCACTTAGATCCTTGTCTCAGGTGCTACCTCTGGGGGAACACAAACTTGGAACAAATCTCAAAATAGATGAAATTATCAGATACGCATAGCACACTCAAAAATGAAGTGGAAAGAAAGGAACTTGGAGATATCATGGAGATACCTGAGTCAATACCGGTAAAAAAAAAAAAAATTCAGAAAACTATTATTAATATGTTCAGAGAGACAGTAAAGATATCGCATCTACAAAACAAGAGGATACTATAAAAAACGAGCCACCAGAGAATAAGGAAACGTTCTTGAAACTTAGAGACATGACAGCTAACATGAAAAAAAAAAAATCAATACAACAGTTGTAGATAAAAATCTAGTAATTCTCCATGAAAAAAGAACAAAAATAAAAAGAATTGGAGAAAAAACAATATGACAGTTTATTAGTGCGTCAAAACAGGGGATCCAACATCCAACTAGAAGAATTTTCACACACAGAGAGCAAAGAAAATGGAGGGGAATAGTTGTCAAAGAAATAACACAGGAACATGTTCCAGAACTAAAGTGTACGAGTTTTCAGAGCAGAGATCACAAATTTTCTCAGTAAATGACAACGTCTAAGTGATTTTTTCCTGGCTCAAAGAAATACGTAACAGTTCCATTTATCAACTATTAGATCCAAAGGGTGTAAAAAGAATTTATGGCTTAAAAACTTAGCACCTATTTGGCACTAGACAATTTCTTAAACCTTGGAATCATACTGGATACTGACACTCTCATTTCCTCTTTCACACTAATTTTCAAGTAGTATTTTTTTTTTAAATTACAGTGGTTATTAAACCCAGAAAACTCAGCTTTGCAAAGATATAACATCATTGAGAAGAATATAGCAATCTAACATCGTTACTGGCATTTGCCTGGTATCTGAGAGATGTTGCTGAGTTTTCCTTTGAAAATTAATTAAAAAAAAAAAAAAAAGAATTTCATAGCATCCCCAGGGTGCCTAGGTGCACAGTTTGGGAATTATGGCTTTTGCCTATTAGTGCCCATCAAATGCTGAGCAAATTGATTAACAAAAAGACTCACACCATGGCAAATCACTGTATACAACTGAGAATATAAGTGGTAAAAAGAAGTTATTAAAAGTTTCCAGAAAGAAGAAACAGGCCACACGTAAAAGAAAGGGAATGGGAATGGCATTAAAACTTTTCACCAGCAACTCTGGAGAATGCCGAAGAAAAATGATACTGAGTCTAGACTATCATACTCAAATTATCAATCTGGTAAGAGGATAGATTAACAATATCTTCAAACATTTACCTCCCAAGTATTCTTTCTCAGGAGGCTACTGGAGAATGTGCTCCAGCAAAACCAGGGAATAAACCAAGAGTGAAGGTAACAGTGGATCCAGGAACAGTTAAGGAAAGCCCAAGGGAGACAGCCATGCATCAAGCCAAGAGTGGCAGGGCTCCAATAAAAAGAAATAAATGGAATGGGTACATTATTTGATATGTATGAGCATTTGATAAAAATTAATGCTAGGAATTTGATACATTTATTGTTACATTTGGGGAAAAGAAACTATTGTTATAGGTATAGGAAAACTAAGCAAATGGAAAAAGAAAAAAAAGGTAGTAGTTAGTAACTCCAGAAAACCTAATCATAGGATATTATTTGGCTGGGAAGTGAACAGTGGTCATAATTTTATAAGCATGTTGTCATTGTTGTTGGGTGCCATCAGGTCAATTTTGACTCACAGCAACCTAATGTGACAGAGTAGAGCTGCCCCATAGGGTTTTCTTGGCTGCAATCTTTATAGAAGCAGATTGCCAGGTCTTTCTTCTGCAGAGCTATAGGAGGGTTCAAACCGCCAAACTTTCGGTTACCAGCCAAGTGCTTAACCATTGTACCACCAGGGCTCCCTTTAGAAGCATAGACTGATTTAATCAACAATGCCTGAAATTGATATATCAAGATGCATCAGTATAAGCATATTACTTAGAATATGAGAATAACAACAATGAAAACAGCTGAAAGTGGTTTCTTCTGGATATCATGAGGGGGTGTGGAAAAGGAATGCTATAAGCCTGTGTTCTTTTGATTTAGAAAAAAATTCTAAAAATGAAGTAGAGAACAGTGGAAAATACATAGATATTGCAAGCAAAAATGAAAAGTCATTGACCTTGATTTTCACTGAAGATGAAAGGATGCTGCAGATAAAAGTATTTGTGCCCCAAAGAGCAAAGCAATTGCCTATATTTTATATTTCACTTTATGTGATCCTACTAATAATACACATCACCTCTTCTGTGAAGCATTCCTTTCAACTTCAGATATCCTTAGTAACTACTTCTCCAGTCATTCCACAAGCTCTCTCAAAGCATTTACTCCTTTATCATTTATTATTATTGCAACATTTACTTATAATTTACATAAATATATTTACATAAATGTAATCTGTCTCCCTTCTAGACTGTCGTAGTTTAGAAGAACAGAAATTTCACCTCATTCCTCTATAGGTTTTTGCTTTAATCTGCCAACAAGATCCCACCTTACAAATATTAAGAGATAAATAAATTATTTTACTAATTAATTATGTAACTATTATACACTATAATTAATCAATTCAAACTGCCCATTTTCTTTATATTTTATCATCTCTGAATTTATTTAGGAATGTGCCTTAAAAATGCTGGCAACTCTCATCTCCTGGGCCAGAAGTAGGACTTGTCACGCACCCTGTACCATTCTCCCGGCCTTGGAGAGGGAACAAACTAACAAACAGGAAAAAACAATCTGCCAGCTCCCCTAAGCCAGGAACTCAGCACAGGCACAGCTCCTTTATTTAGGCAGAGGCATAAGGGTTCCATGAACTTGGAATGCATTTCACACCTGTCTAGACCTGTGTGGGAACATTTCAACAGCACAGGCCCTCATTAGCACAGTACAACAGGGTATATACCTGAGGCCTAACTTCAACTGTATCAGCTATATGGTAGAGTGGCAGGTTCATGACATTTAACACTGATCTGCCCATTAAGCAGGGTCCTCACCTACCCACACCATGGGCTTGAGGACTGGTGGCTCCACACACGCCACCGAGCCACCTGCGACAGGAGTCCAAGAAGAAGTGGTGCCTCCCAGTCCTTACAGCCAACAGTATTGGGTGTGCATAATCCGGCTGCAAAACCCACCCACCTACGCGCTCTAGGGAACAGGGACATGCTTTCCTCCCAGACACTCGGGCAGCCGTCAGGCACCTACATTGCTCAGCGCATGACCTCCTACTCCAGCCAGATACCTGTGCCTACTCCAATCACCCCTGCCCATCTAGGACTGTAGGTGAGAGCCTGCACCACACGCTTGGTGACCAACTACCTGGACACCTGAGGTGAATCCACACAAGAAAAGTAAATGGACTTCTGGACTCACATATCTAGTAACAGATCAAACCACCTGGTGACAGGGCATTACAGCTTCAAAGATGCCAATAATCAAACTAGCTCACGTGAGTAGCCTACTTGGGCGTATCAAAAAAAAAAAGAAAGAAAACAAGAAGCTGGGACACAGGAAGCAAACATAAAATAAATAAATGTAATAGCTTATTGATGACTAGGAGACAACAGTCAATATCAAATCACATAAAGAGGCAGACCATGATGGCTTCAGCAAGCTCCCAAAACAAAGAATCAAGAAACCTTCCAGAGGAAGAGAACTTCTTGGAATTACTGGAGGTAGTATACAAAAGATTAATATACAGCCCTCTTTAAGAGATCAGGAAGCAGATCATGCAAAACATAGAACAAGCCAAGGAACACACAGACAAAGCAACAGAGGAAATTAAGATGATTAGAGAAGAGCATAATGACAAATTTAACAGGTTGCAAGAATCCATAGAGAGACAGCAATCAGAAATCCAGAAGATTAACAATACAATTTCAGAATTAGACAACTCAATAGAAAGTCATAGGAGCAGAATTGAGGCAATAGAAGTCAGAATTAGTGAGACTGAAGACAAAGCACTTGAAATCAACTTATTTGAGAAAATACTAGAAAAAAGAATTTTAAAATATGAAGACACCCTAAGAGTTATGTGGGACTCTATCAAGAGGAATAACCTACGAGTTACTGGAGTACCAGAACAGGGAGGGGGCATAACAGAAAATACAGACAGAATTGTTTAAGATTTGTTGGCAGAAAACTTCCCTGATATCATAAAAGATGAGAAGATATATATCCAAGATGCTCATACAAAACCATACAAGGTAGATCCCAAAAGAAAGTCACCAAGACGTATTATAATCAAACTTGCCAAAACCAAAGATAAAGAGAGAATTTTAAGAGCCACTAGGGATATAAACAAAAAGTCATCTACAAAGGAGAGTGAATAAGAATAAGCTTGGACTACTCAGCAGAAACAATATAGGCAAAAAGGAAATCGGATGACATACATAAAGCCTGGAAGAAAAAAACTGCCAGCCAAAAATTATATATCCAGCAAAACTGTCTCTCAAATATGATGGCAAAATTAGAGCATTTATAGATAAACAGAAGTTTAGGGAACCTGTAAAAACCAAACGAAAATTACAAGAGATACTAAATGGAGTCCTCCAGTTGGAAAATCAATAACATCAGGTAACAACCCAAAACTAGAACACAGGACAGAGCAACCAGTTATAAACCCAGATAAGGAAGTAACAAAAATAAATCAAAGCTAAAACACTGTAAATAGAGAAACAGAGATGTTGACACATAAAAGATGACAACATTAAAACAAAAAGGAGGGACTAAAAAAAATGTAGTCATAGATCTTTCATATGGAGAGGAAGTCAAGGTGATATAAAGAAATGAAAGAGTAGTTTAGACTTAGAAAAATAGGGGTGAATACTAAGGTAACCACAAAGGAAACTAACAATCCTACATATCAAAATTGAAAACAAGAAAAACATAAAGACTCAGCAAGTACAAAATCAACAACAATGAAAAAGACAAAAAGAAAATATGTAAAGAAAAATGACTCAACAGAAAATTAAGTGGAACAAAGCAACTAAACAACACACAGAAAAAAGACATCGAAATGACAGCAGTAAACTCATACCCATCAATAATTACGCTGTATGTAAATGGACTAAATTCACCAATAAAGACACAGAGAGTGGCAGAACAGATTAAAAAAAAAACATGATCCATCTATATGCTGCCTACAAGAGACATACCTTAGACTTAACGACACAAACATACTAAAACTCAAAGGATGGCAAAAAATATATCAAGCAAACAACAGTCAAAAAAGAGCAGGAGTGGCAACATTAATCTCTGATAAAGTAGACTTTAAAGTAAAATCTACCACAAAGGCTAAGGAAGGACATTATATAATGATTAAAGGGTCAATACACCAGGAGGACATAACCATAATATATATTTATACACCCAATGACAGGGCCCCAAAATACATAAAACAAACTCTAACAGCATTGAAAAGAGAGATAGACAGCTCAACAATAATAGCAGAAGACTTCAACACACCACTTTTGGTGAAGGACAGAACATCTAAAAAGAAGCTCAATAAAGACACAGAAGATCTAAATGCTACAATCAACCAACTTGATCTCATAGACATATACAGAACACTCCACCCAACAGCAGCCAAGTATACCTTCTTTTCCAATGCACATGGAACATTCTCCAGAACAGACCACATATTAGGCCATAAAGCAATCCTTAACAGAATCCAAAGCATCGAAATATTACAAAGCATCTTTTCTGACCATAAAGCCAGAAAAGTGGAAATCAATGACAGAAAAAGCAAGGAAAAAAAAAAAAATCAAACACATGGAAACTAAACAGCAAAAACTACTGGGTTTTAGAGGAAATTAAGGATGGAATAAAGAAATTCACAGAATCAAATGAGAATGAAAACACACCCTACCAGAACCTTTGGGACACAGCAAAAGCAGTGCTCAAAGTCAATTTATAACAATAAATGCACACATTCAAAAAGAAGAAAGGGCCAAAATCAAAATATTAACTCTACAACTCGAACAAACAGAAAGAGAGTAGCAAAAGAAGCCCTTGGGCACCAGAAGAAAGCACATAATAAAAATTAGAGGAGAATTAAATGAAATAGAAAATAGGAAAACAATTGGAAGAGTTAACAAGACCAAAAGCTGGTTCTTTAAAAAGATCAACAAAATCTATAAACCATAGCCCAAACTGACAAAAGAAAAACAGGAGAGGCAGCAAATAACTTGAATAAGAAATGAGATGGGTGATATCACAACAGAACCAACTGAAATTGAAAGAATCGTAACAGAATACTATGAAAAACTGTACTCTAACAAATTTGAAAACCTAGAGGAAATGGACAAATTTCTAGAAACACACTACCAGTGTAGCAGGGGTGGGGATCTGGAGACCATGCTTTCAGGGGACATCTAGGTCAATTGGCATAACAAAGCTTATTAAGAAAATGTTCTGCATCCTACTTTGGTGAGTGGTGTCTGGGATCTTAAAAGCCAGAGAGAGGCCATCTAAGATGCATCAATTGGTCCCAACCCACCTGGAGCAAAGGAGAATGAAGAACACCAAAGACACAAGGAAAGTATTAGCCCAGGAGACAGAAAGGGCTGCATAAACCAGAGACTTCATCAGCCTGAAACCAGAAGAACTAGATGGTGCCTGGCTACCACCAATGACCGCCCTGACAGGAAACACAACAGAGAATCCTTGATGGAGCAGGAGAAAAGTGGGGTGCAGAACTCAAATTCTAGTCAAAAGACGAGACTTAATGGCCTGACTGAGACTGAAGGGGCCCTGGAAGACATGGCCCCCGGACTCTCTGTTAGCCCAGAGCTGAAAGCATTCCCGAAGCCAACTCTTCAGACATAGATTAGACTGGAGTATAACACATAAAATGATACTCGTGAAGAGAGTGCTTCTTAGCTCAGGTAGGTACATGAGACCAAATGGCAGCTCCTGTCAGAAGGCAAGATGAGAAGGCAGAAAGGGACAGGAGCTGGTTGAATGGACATGGGAAATCCGGGGTGGAAAGGAGGACTATGCTGTCACATTACAGGGAGAGCAACTTGGGTCACAGAACAATGAGAGTATAAATTTTTGTATGAGAAACTAACTTGAACCGTAAACTTTCACTTAAAGCACAATAAAAAATAAAAAAAGGCTGGCAACTTAAAATTACTGGAGGTCCAGAGGGAAATCGAGTTCTTCCCCAGAGGGTTTACCATAGCTTGTCAGTCACCTGGGAACCCTAACAGCCTGAAAGCACTTTAAATTATCTGCTTAAATATTTTGTTTTGATCACCTTGATGTAATAAATCCAGACGTTAAGTATTGATTAGAATTGTCTCGTGATTTAAAATCTCAAGGGAGATACTTTTCCTTCCTTCTACCAGTCCCAAGGTTTGAGACTTCGGAGTTTCTTTGTCAGTCCCTTTCTGCTGGATGAGTTTATTTTTCATTAATCCCAGCACCGAAGGTGCCCTAACGTTAAGCAAGTATCCTATCAGACCTCCATCTTAGACATTTCTTCAATATCTCAAGGATAAATAAAACAGTGATGTATGTTCCACTGGGTGGTTTCTGGACTGCATGAAATACAGTACAATATAATTGAGTAAAAAGCTAAGTATGTTGGTTTAGTAATAGTTACATAAATGTGTTACATTCTTCATAAAGGAGACATTTTAGTTGCTTTGGAAAATAAGATCTCCACATTCCTAGAATTACTTGAAAAATTTTCAAAGAATTTTGAATTTTGCTGTGTAGGTGAAATCCTCACTTGTCAATTTGCTCTTTGCAAAACAATTTTCTGCGTGTTCTTGCATGATCAGCATTTAAAGACATATTTCACATTTACTCATCAAAATCCCCAGCAGTCCACACTGTGGTCTGGTTGATGAAAAACATCCGATGCTACTAAAAATCATCAACGAAATATGCTCTTGTGGGATTATAACTCTCACCCACACAAAGCAAATGAACTCTCCGAGAGTATCAGTCAGACAGTGCAATTCCTTAACATGGCAAATTCTGAACTGTTCCTTCCAGGTCAGTTGCCATTGAGTCAACTCCAGTTCATGGCAACCCTATGTGTGTCAGAGTAGAACTGTGCTCCATATGGTTTTCAACGGCTAATTTTTCAGAAGTGGATCGCCAGGCCTTTCTTCCGAGGCACCTCAGGGTAGACTACAACCTCCAACCTTTATGTTAGTAGCCGAGAATATTAACCATTTGCACCACCTAGGGACTTCAAACTGTAGCTTGGTGCCCGCAGAAGACTTCATAAAACTTATATGATTTTGCCTTTTATTTCACGTATATGATCAAACCCTCTATTTGAAACTTATACGTAGCTCAGCATAGAATTTGACACAAATGTAAACCAAACCAAACCCACTGCTGTCGAGTCGACAGAGTAGACAGAACTGCCCCATAGGTTTTCCGATGCTGAAAGTCTTTATGGAAGCTGACTGCCACATCTTTCTCCTGTGGAGCAGCTGGTAGGTTCGAACTGCTGACCTTTCAGTTAGCAGCTGAGTGCTTAACCGCTAAGCCACCAAGGCCCCTTGTGATACTTACAGCTAGTAATTATTTAGTGCTTTCTAAGTACCAGGCAATAAGCAAACTGCTTTATATACTTAATTGCTTTTAACCTCACAATAACCCAATGAAGAGTTGACTGACTTCACTGATTAAGAAATTGAGGCTTGAAGTTAAGTAACTTGCCCAAGATCACAGAGGTGGAATAAGGATTTAAGCCCAGATGGAGTAAATCTATGGCTCACTCACTAAACCACTACAGTATCCTGCTTTGAGAAAAAGAAAGAAAGAAAAAAAAAAACTTGACTGTGAAAGAAACAGTGGCAATTTGAACAGCAATGCAAATAAACTGGATATGTCAACTGTGATAATACTCAGCAACCAATCAAATTTTAGATAGATTTTACCACACTCTTCAATACACTAAGAATGAGGCTTCCAACCACAGTGAGGTGCAGTAGTTTAAAAGATTGGTTGCTGTTAGCAGCCATCAAGTCAATTCCGACTCACTGGGCTAAAGTATGGCTCATCTTTTTTTTTTTTTTTAAATAATATGTTATTGTGTTTTTGGTTAAGGTTTACACAGCAGTTTAGGTTCCCACTCAACAATTTCTACACAAGTTGTTCAGTGACATTGGTTACATTCTTCACAATGCATGAACATTCTCTTTATTTCCGTTCTGGTTGCTCTGTTTCCATTAATCTAGTTTCCCTGCCCCCTTATATTCTCATCTTTGTTTTAAAGTAACTTAACTGTTTGGTTTTATATACATGATTTTTTTAAAGGAGCACAGTACTTCTGGGTGATATTCATTATTTTTTAAGCCAATATGTTAGTTAGTGACAAGGTGACCTTAGGGGTTAGTTTCAGTTTAAGATTTGAAGGGTATCTCAGGACAATAGTCTTGGGGAGTCCTCCAGTCTCAACCAGTCCAGTAGGTCTGGTTTTTTTTTTTTTTTGGTTTTTGGTTTTTAGGAATTTGAGGCTCTGTTCCACATTTCTCCCATTCTATCAGGGTCCATCTATTGTGGTCATGGCTCATCATTTTAATTTATAATCACTGTTCATCATACACTTTTCCATCTTGTCTATTCCAATTTGGGCATGGGGCTTATTTGCATGGGTCTGTTAGGATTTCTATTTTGTGGTGCATATTACAAATTTTCCCTTAAGTCTCACTCTGCAGGCCAGAGCCAAAGGCAAGCATTATTATAGATCAAGGCCAGTGAAGTGGGTAATGACGTTTGGTATAAAAACACTTGCTATATACGAAGGGGCAAATCTGGCTTTTCTTTAACATTAACTGCTTTGAAACACATCATTTGCAATAGAATTCTTAGTAGGCCACTAGCTGCCAGAGCATAATTTCCCTTCACCAAAGAGACCACTGGTAGCTTCGGCTACATGCCTTTCACAAACGTGGAGCTGTGTGCAGTGTGTTATTTTTAATACACACTCCCCGGGGTGACTGCTAAAATGCACCACTGAACATGAAGAGCATTACCCCACCACAGCAGAAATAAGGAACTGAAGGACCGTTCAGATGAGTGCCACTTAAGGAATTCGGTCTGGATTCTCAGACTGATACATAAGCTTAAAAAAGAAACAATTAAAACATCTAAGCAGATAGTTTTCATCTCCACAGGTAGAAAGAGTTCTTGCATATTCAGACTTGTAGGTCCCTGAGCCACAGGGAGCAAAAGAAAGGTGGTTATAAATAACACATTAAAAGGATAATTACATTCTCCTATAACTTTCAAAACCATGTCTGTCTCCTCTTTTACCATCTTTCTTGACTGGTCTATGTTATGTAAGTGCTTTATAGGTCTGAAGAGTCACTTTTTTGGTTCCTCTTTTCTATATAGCAAGGTGGACTTTTTATTGTTGTTTTTAGGTGCCATTGAGTCAACTTTCGATTTATAGCAATCCCATGCGACAGACTAGAACTGCCCCATAGGGTTTTCTAGGCTGTGATCTTTACAGAAGCAGATTGCCATGTCTTTCACCCGTGAAGCCACTGAAGCTTTCGGTTAGCAGCCAGGCACTTAACCACCGTGCCACCAGGGCTCCTTATGTTAAATGTTTATCATCACAGTTCAGAGCGTGAGTTGTAGATGATGGGATTCATAAAAAGGGTAACTAACTCCCCCAATTCCCAGAATTCCTTCTTTTTCTCTCTTCCATTCCCTTCCTTTTCCTTCTCCCTCTTTTCCTCCCTCCCTCCCTCTTTCCTTCCTTCCCTCCCTCCTTCCTTCCTTCCTTTTTTCCTTTCCAGCACATGTTAAGCACCTACTGTGCGCCAGGCACTGTGTTACACACTGGAGTAAAAATCACACTAATATGTATCACTAATCTTGAGTACTTCACAATCAGCTTCAAATACCCGACCTCCTCAAATACTTTATGCTCCCTGAAATCAGAGGCCATGCCTTATGCTTCTTCAACTTCCTTTTGTCTCCTGTATGATGTCTCAGTTTGTGACAAGCACTGGACAGCGTGTGAGATAATCCGATTCCAGCTCCAGCTCCATCATTTACAAGGTGACCTCAGGCATGTCACCTAATCTCTGAAACTTCTGTTTCCTTCTCCATACAAAAGGGTGATCGTGATCCCAGTGCGAGCATCCACAGAGGGTCGACCAGATGACCACATCATAATGTGAATGAAGCCACTGCCCAAATCTAAACCTTGCTTACGAAGGTGCTCCTGAGTATATTCAGGGTAGAGTGGCTGATCCCCAGAGCTACTGGGCATTTCACTAGAACCTTGCCAATCACAGGCTAGAGGCATGCCTCTGGAGAGTTACCTTCTTGAAATGCAAAAGTGGGTGTGACATTTCCCTGCTTAAAACACTTTGCCCTCAGAATGAAACCCTTCTCTGTAACAAGGCCTACATGCCTCAGTCCCTGCTCAATTCCCTAGCCTTTCCCCACACTTCCCCCTAAGCAAGGTCTAAAGGTTACATTCCGCCCTCTGAGCCACGCTGAGCTACAGGTGATGCCCAAGCTCTTCTGGGTTGCTGACTATCTGACCTTAAAATAGGGAGACTATCCTGGGTTATCAGTGTGGGTCCAATGTAAGGACAAAGGTCTGTAAAAGTGGAAGAGGGAGACCAAAGAGAGGCAGGAGTAACAGGATGTGAGAAGCACAAACCTGCCACTGCTGGCTGTAAAGACGGACGGGGCGCGCACCAAGGCCTGCGGGCAGTCTCTCGAAGCTGGAAAAAGTCAGGAAGCAGATTCTCCCCCAGGGCCTCCGGAAAGCAATGCAGTCCTGCCAAGACTCTGATTTTAACCAGTGAGATCCATGTCAGACTTCTGGCCTAAAGAACTATACCACCCACTCCCCCCATAAAAAACAAAAACCATTGCCATCAAGTTGATTCTGACTCATAGCGACCCTATAGGACAGAGTAGAACTGCCCCAGAGGGTTTCCAAGGAGCGCCTGGTGGATTCAAACTGCCGACCTTTTGGTTAGCAGCTGTAGCTCTTAACCACTACACCACAAGGGTTTCCGAAGGACTATACGATAATAAATCTGTGTTGTTTTGAATCACTAAATTGGTAGTAATCCATGATAGCCGCAACAGAAAATGAATATAAATACACCAGACAAGAAGAAGAAGACCCAGTGAAGACAAATCTTTCTACCTCTCGGAGCTTCACCTTCCTAATCGACAAACTGGGGATAAGCATCCTTAATCTAAGGAGCCCTGGTGGTGCAATGGTTAAGCACTCAGCTGCTAGACCTGGTGTTCTGCTCCTGTAAAGACTGCAGCCTAGAAAACCCTATGGGGCAGTTCTACTCTGTCCTATAGTGAAGCTACGACTCGACGACACACAGCAAAAACGATATCCTCAATCTGCTTATACCATAGGGCTGTTTATGAGGCTCAAAAGCTATATGGCCTGTGCTTGAATCTCACCCTCAGCACTTAATCATTGTGTGTCTTTGGCAAATGACTTAAAACCTCTGTGCCTCAGTTTTCTCATCTATAAAATAGGGATGCTGATGTTGCTGTTGTTAGGTGCTGTCAAGTCGGTTCCAACTCATAGCAAACCCCATGCACCACAGAACGAAACACTGCCTGGTCCTATGCCATGCTCACAATTGTTGTTATGCTTGAGCCCACTGTTGTAGCCACTGTGTCAGTCCATCTCATTTAGGGTCTTCCTCTTCTTCGCTGACAGTGCTGAGTTATTGTGAAGATCCAATGAATTAATCAATGTAAAGCACTTACAACCACCTCTGGCACAAAGTACTATTATATAAGCATTAGCTATGATGACATATGTAAAAAGTTTGTGAAAGGTTAGGCATTATAAAGTGGTTAGGCAGAATTAGCATTTTTTATATAACACTGGTTCTCAAGAGAGTGGAGGTTCAAATCCCAGTCCCCAGTGGCAGTTCAGAAATGCCTGGGGCATCTTAGAGGTCAAGGGATGGGGGGTCAGAGAGGGTGGCCAACTATCAGCATTTAGTGATGGGAGCCAGGGATCCTAGGCATTCTGCAACCCCTTCGGGAGTTGTTCACAGTGCAAGACTTTTGCAGATCCCAGATGACACCATGCACCCCATCCACTGTCATTTGTAGCTGTGCACTGATGGTGATTTTATAGACCGGGCCTAGCATCTGACTCCTTCACTATGACCTCTGGTACAGCTGTGCTCATGCATTTATCAACTGAAACACTTTTAAAAAATATATAATTTACTTCATTTTTCCTTTATATTACTGTTAGGGCGTTATATTGATTTTTAAATTAGCATTAAAACCTAAAAACCTGTTGCCTCGAGTTGATTCCGACTCACAGTGTTTTATTCTCAGAGTACTCTCCTATACAGCAGTCCTGTAAAGTAAGCAGGTCCAGCAGGTTTCCTTATTCCCATTTGGCAGATGAAGACACTGAGGCTCAGATAAGATTAATTCTGTGACCGAATCTGCCACTACAACACAAGCATGAAACTCTTCACATTCTTGATTTCACTTCCCAGGGTGTTCCACTAGTAGTGGCAGTACCTTTCCACAAGGGGGCACACATCATGTCATGGGGTGCATATCTGCAGCTGTTGGGCGACTAAACTAATCTTCTTTCCAAAAAAGCAATCTAAGTAAAAATAGTGTGTTTGCCATATGACTATAACTTTAAAACATCTTCCTTAGCCCTCTCCCCTTACATGTCCAAAGCCTCTCCTACGTAGAAATTCTGTAATCAACACTGTGTTTTGAGAATACGAGCAAGGAGGTGCGTGACTTTCAAAAGCCCTTCAGGTGGTTCTGATAAGTCCCTCCAGCTGAGAACCCCTGCACTAGGCCAAGCGACAAAAGAGAGGATGTGTGACACGTGACTTGATGGTATATGCTCTCTCTTGCAGCACTTAACTCAGAATACGGGACACTGTTTTGAGCAAGGCCTCCACTTGCTTCTCTTGATAGCGGTTGATTTCTGAAAACTAGGGCTGTGGAGCAGCTACCACACTGAGCCAAGATGGTTCACGTCTAGGAGGCTCATAGGTCTTCCCGGAGAGGCCCTGCCTGCAACACAAGTTCTAAGAATATCCTGTTAGAGGTTTTCACAAAACTCACTTTTCAGTGGCTGATTCAAAGAAAGTCACATAACTGTTGTTGTTTTTCCCCCTTGCCTACGTTTTCCAAATGCAGAGAGTGACCTTTTCTTCCGCTTTTGGGGGGTGAGATTTTTTTTTATCTCTCCGCTAAGTCATTATTCATTAAACTGAGAGCGAGGAGAGGAAAAAAAGAAGGGACTTAACAGAGGACAGTGACTGAAATAAAAATGACCTGCCTTTTGTCCCCCCCGATACTTTATAGTAAGTACCGCAAGCTGAGCAGGTGCCCAGGAGTTTATAGTTCAAGCTACACTTGCCCCACATCCCACCTGCCCCTTGCCACACAAACCAACACATACTTGAGCCCAGAAAACCTTTTCTCTGCTTACTTATGTTAATCATCAAGCCAAAGCAAATAGCCTTCCACTTTCTGGATCCAGGGTGGCAATTAAATATGAAGACAACACAAATCCTCTAGACAAAAGAAGAAAACAAAACAAATAAGCAAACAAAAAAGCTCTGTATTCTAGGCCAGGAGGTGGGCCACCATGTACCAGGGAGTTGCATCAGCTGTCACTCGCACATAGCAAATTTGGTTTCCCAACTTTGAACTTTCTCGGTTTCACACACCAGCACTGCCACTAGGTGAGCAGGAAATTGATTTATGTCGTTGGTTTAGGACTTCAATCAACCCCCAGTTTTCAAAGTCTCCGCGGAAACATTCTGTTTCAGCGGCTAGGGATTCATTTATTCATTCACTCACTCAGCATGCATGCCAATAAGCACGTAGGCTCAAGAGAGATTCACAACAGATAAAAGACCTCAGAGAACACAATCTCAAATTAGGGGGAAGCTGCCTAAGTAGATAAAATAATACAAGATTAGTGCTGACAGAGGTATGTACAAAGTGCTGAGGAGCAGAGAGACAGATTCCAAGTGAGCAATGTATCTGCAATGGCAAGGAGAATGAATTATGGGTTTACTACCCTATTGCCCTTCTCTCCCACATATCCACAAACATGAAAAGGTTCTTCCTATTCTATTCATATTCAATCATTAGGGGATTGGGAGCCTCTGATCTCAAGAGAGACATTTCTAAGGCGCCTCACAAGCAGGAGAAACTATTTAGAAATGCAAAGTTGTTTCTGCACCACTCCAAAACAAGCCCAGGAGAAAGGCAGAGAAAAAAAAAAAAACTTCTCCAGCCAGAGCAACCTGGAATCCAGACTGACCGGCCAGGCACCTGGCAGGACAAGTGAACTGGTGCATAAAACTGCACCATACTCCTAGCCCTTGGCACAACTCCCTAGGCATAATCCCAGTGTCCAATTTGCAGGAAAGACGTGAAGAAAGAAGGGTGATCAGAATTTTAGCATTCTAACGTTGCCACCTCTCTCTGACCTCTTTATGATTCAACCTTTTTCGGCTGGGTCACCCAGGCTTCTGAGGGGGAAATTTTTGTCAAAGCGGAAAAGTTGGGCCCGCTTCGCTACGTGGATGGGTGAATATGTCTGAGTCTACCCTTCACTTCCCGTTCCAGTTCCCAGCCCCTACACTACACTCGGATTATCCGCAGGTAAAATGAGACAACATTCACTAAGGACCCAGCCCGTGAGTGGCATGTGGTCGAAGCGCAGTAAACCGTGCTAACCTTGCCTTTTCACACACACCTCCTGGGTCAAAGCCTGTCACCACTCTAGGCGCTGGAGAAGTTGCCCCCAGGTGGGTAAAAGTTGTGGAAACTCCCGGCAACCACTCGTCCCCGTGCTCCCAGGGTGTGAGGGGCACGTGGGTGGCGTGAGTGTGAGGGTGGGTGTGTGAGCGCCCGGCGCGTCCCACGCCGTGTTAACTCCTTACCTTCCAGCAACACCTCCTTGCCCGCGCGCTTCAGCGCCTGCACCGCCTCGTCGTGGGTGGCGTCCCGAAGGTCAGCTCCGTTCACGGACAGGATGGCGTCGCCCACGTACAGAGCTTGGGTCTGGTCCGCCGCCAGCCCCTTGAAGATTTTGCTGATGAGGATGGGCATCTTGTTCTCCTTGCCCCCCTTGATGCTGATGCCCAGCCCGCCCAACTCCTGCTTCAGCACCTTCACGTCGCGCTTCTGGTTCGAGATAGCCTCGGGCACCTGCTCCGGCAGGTCGGTGAAGGCGGTGCGGACCCCTGCGGGCGAGTCCGGGGGTTGCGCGCCGCCTGCGCCCGGGGTCCCGGCGCCCCTGCAGAACGAGCCATTGGTGGCAGTCCCAGGGCCGTTGTATGCCGCCGCGCTCTCCTCGCAGCTCAGAACCAGAGCGTCCTCGCTCAAGTTCACCAGAACTTTGTGCCAGCGATCCCGCACCAAAACTTCCAGCAG
>NW_004443958.1:9025184-9079034 GCF_000243295.1 Trichechus manatus latirostris
AGGGGGGAAAAGTGGGGAAGGGTGGGGCGGGGGCTGGACGCGGGGCCTGGGGAGGCGCGGAGGGCGCGCCTGCGGGCAAGAGGCAGGACGCGGGAATCCGCTCCGGGAGCTCGCGGACGCGCTCGGCGCGAGTTAGCAGCCGCAGCCGGCCTTGCTCCCCTCGCCTGATCCTGGGGCGGGGTGGAGCCACCTAAAAGAAGAAGGCGAGAGACAGAGACGGGGGGGCGGAAAAAAGCCGCTGCCAGTTGCAAAACCCCAAACCGAGGGGCGCCGCGGCACACTGAAGCGCGCGCGGGGAGAGTGGCAGGAGGAGGCGCGCTCGCGGAAGGGCGGGGACAGCCCTGCAGCCGCTCACCTGTTCCAGCGCCGCGGCTGGGCCGTCGCACGTCGGCTCCCACCCTGCCCGTCTCCTCCTCGGAGCGCGTCACCGCGGGGACCGCTTGCCTAGCGCTTTCCCGGTCCCGCTACTCTCCCATCCGGTCCCAGCCCTATCTCTTCAACTCTCCCATCTCTGCAGGCGCCCAGCTCGCACCTTTGCTGGGTCTGTGTGTTCTGCCTCAGCACCCTCACTCCATCCTCCTGATCCCCCTTCCCTTTCACACCCCTGTGGAATTGTCCCTCAGTCCTTCCCCCAAGTATATCTGGAGCCAAGTCTCCTTTCTCTGACTTCCTCAAACCGAGGCTTGCTTCCTCTGCTGAGTTCTTACCTGTCTCTTCTTTCCGCGAGGACTCCCGAGGAAGGCAGACTGAGACCGAGGCCTTGGGCTCCCTGAGAGTCAAGAGGGAAGGCTGTCCCAAGAACCCAGAGTGAAGCGTCAGTAAAATCAAGCTCCCTAAGCCTCCTCTCTTTAGATGAGAGACATCTTTTTTGCCCGGCCTCTGGAGAGGCGTCACGGCTGGCCCTGGACTCCAACAGGTCACCACCTACCCCAGACACCAGGGACAAATGCTCTTCCAGCTCTAATACGTTATATGGTCTATGCTTCTGACCTATTTTTTCTTCCCCCAGAGCCACACCAAATGCTTTCTGGAACTTTCTTTTTCTTCCCACATCCAATACAGGAAATGCATCAATTGAAGAACTCAGTTGGAGTGGATTGTATCTCAAAAGTTCCTTTACAGGTTACTTGTTTGGAGCTCAACCTTCATCTTTCCAGGGTAACAATATTATAATTACTGGTTACCTTTCCAGGCCAATCCAGAAAAGCTAACATATCCCATATAGCCAACCTCCCAGTGTCCGGGGGGCCACAGGACCTTGAACCTCTCTGGTTCTCCACACACCCAAAGCAAGCCTCATGGGCCTCTCAAAGTGTTGCACACTTATCTCCCCTTCCTACCCTTCTCTCCCCTCTCTCCAATAACAAAACACAACTCACAAATCTGTGAATTCCGCAGAGTTCAACCCAATGAAGCAAGGTGTCAGGAGGAAAGAAGTCTTATGGGACATGTTCACACTAACATGTATCATCGTCATCATTGTCATCAGAAGTTCTCTGACCCTTCCAAGAATTATACTTTTAATCAACGATGCTTAAAACTGAGATGAATCTCTAAAGAGTGCAGTTCCAGGCAGGGTCACAGAAGAAAATGAAAACATTTGGACTTTTTTTGGGGGGGGTGGAGGTGGCTGGGAGAAGCACTGCAGACCAACCAGGAGGAGCCTTTGGATGGTTGCTTCTGCTTGTAGCTCCCTCCTTTCCTGTATTTTTTTAACTAGGTGGTTTTCCAAAGTTCTGTATTCTTTCATGCAAAGGCACCCAAGGCAGGGACAGCAGCCACAAGGACCCGTTAGCCCTCCGTGTGGAGGATGAGCAGGGAGCTAATGTAGGCAATGCCACTGTTGGGGGGAAAGTTAAGTAGGGTTGGCCGTCTGCTATAAAAGCTTAGGACTCATACACATCACTGTTGAGGGAAAATCAGAGCCTGAGAGCCTGTCTTCTACCCAAAGCACACGAAGATGGAGACAGGCACCAGAATGCCAGTGTGTTGATTTAGAAATCAAGAGAACTGACCCTGGACCAGAAAGCCTCTGTCAGCATCACGCCTGCATCTGGTCTCCGTGGTCAAGCAACGTGGGAGGCCTAGGCACACCCAGAGGTAATTTATTGATTTGTCATGAGAAATCGTAGGCTCTGGGATGGGAAATTCTCAGCCTCTCTATGATTGGCACTTTTTTTTTTTTTTTCCCTGCTGAAACAAACCTGCATGGGAAGGAGCAGGTTGCTTGTTGAAAGTAGCACCAGAATGAGGGGAGTGCATTATTTAATATTATTAGGCCTCAGGCATGCATCTTAGCCAGAGATGGCTTTGCCAATGGAATTATAACAACAGCTCGTGTTCAAGGTGCTAAAGATAGTAAGTACCTCCTACAGTTGCTGGGAGAATTAAGTAAATTAATATAACTATACATATTAACTTACTTAATTCTCCCAGCAACTCCATTTCACCAGTGAAGAAATGGAGAGATTTAACAACTTGTCCCAGTCATGTAGCAAGTCAATAGCAGAGCCAAGGTTTAAAGCCAGTTATTCTGACTCCAGAGTCTGGACTCTTCACCACTGTCCTACACTGTTTCTTGAAAATACTCAGAACCTGTCAGCTACAGCCTCTGTGTTTATCTGCACACGAGGCCAGCTGGGGGCAAAGCACCATGTGTGAAAGCCCTTCTCTAGACAGTATGTGGAGGAGTAAAGCTAGCAGTTTCCACTGACCTCTTCTTCTTTCCAATATTAGAGAGTACATTATTGACACTTTTTTTTCCTTAGACATGCTCATGCATTGAAACTGGTGACTGTTGTCTTTCTGGCCTAGGAGCCATATTTTGTCCTGCAAACCACTCTGCATTTCTGGCCCCTGATGATTAACCCTGACTCTCAAAGGGAAATACTATTTACCTCATTTCTTAGTTCTTGGGGGGCTACTTCACTGTAGCCGCATGATACTTGCAATTAGGGCAGGTTATACTCTCTTGTGAGGCATTAGTAACTCAGTGGTAGAATTCTCACCTCCATGCAGGAGACCTGGGTTTGATTCCCAGCCCATACACCTCATGCGCAGCCACCAGCTGTCTGTCGGTGGAGGCTTTCAAGTTGCTATGATGTTGAACAGGTTTCAGCAGAGTTTCTGAACTAAGAAGGACTAGGAAGAAAGGCTTGATGATCAACTTCTGAAAAATCAGCCCATGAAAACTTTGCAGACCACAACAGTCCAATTCCCAACTGATCATTGGGATGGTGCAGGACTGGGCAGCCTCTCGTTCTGTTGTGCATGGGGTCACCATGAGTCAGGGTGATTGAACAGCAGCTAACAATGCTCTGTTTGAGCTCTCCTTTTGAAGAATGGTCACTGTAAAGAACTTAAGAGACTTCTGACTCCCTCATTTTATAAGGTTTGCATATATGATGAGAGAGGCCAATGACCGACCCAAGGCCACATGCTGAGTTTGTGGCAAAGCCAAGTCTAGGTCTGGATTTTCCTGACTACCAGTCCAACTTCAGTATTCCGGAAAATATACCTGGAACCACCCTCGTCCCCCTTTTTTTAACCAGATTTGTTTTTGCTTAGCTCTGTTTCCTATTCTGTGTCCTTCTTCTGTCCTAAACTTTTGACTTCCGTTTCTCACTCAGCCAAAACCAGGATCCTCCTGTGCCTCTTTCCTGTGGGACAGACATTTTCTTACAGATTTTGGGTGAACTTAGACTTGCTAGAGCAGGTTGCACAATCCTCAGCGTCACAGGGACCAAGGATACATGAGGGAACAGCAGCATGTGGTGGAAGGAGCAGGACACACCCACTTATTCCACAGTCTTGTTGTGAACCTACCCTGTCCCTGGCACTGTTCGAGGTGCTGGGATTTGGCAGCAGACAAGTTGGCAACAACCTGCTCTGTGAAACTCACATTGTAGTGGATGGTAGAGTGAGGTGGAACAGACTGTAAACACGTAAATAAAATACTTTCGTGTAGAAATAAATGCTATGAAGAAACTAAAACAGAGTAATAGGATCGAGAGCCACTGGGGGCAAGGGCTCCTGGGGGTGACGGCTGTCAGGAAAGACTTTGTGAGAAGGTGTCACTGACTGAGACACGAATCATGAGCAGAAGGAAGCCTGGCAGAGATCCAGGGAAGAGGGTTTCAGGAAGAAGGAAGACCCAATGCAAAGCAGCTGAGACAGAACCAACCTTGTCTGGTTTAAAGAACCAAAAGGAGGTCAGCGTGGCTGGGAGAGCCCATGGGAGGAGGATGGAGTCAGGAGAGATCAGAGAGACAGGCTGGACCAGATCTCATAGATAAGGCCTTGTAGGATACCCACACAGACCAGCTGCTTGTTCCCTTTGAGCTTCAGCAACCATACTCGGGATTTTCAGGGACAGTCCCGACTTCAAATATTGCTTCCTCTTACCACCTAAGTACACTTCTACTGGTTTGAACACATGCTCCAGGATTTAGGTTTGTAAAATATGATCATTGTACTTTTGGACTTTTGACTGAAGAGTAGGTTGAGCATTTTTAGGGGAGATTTTTCACATCTACGGTATGGAGAGCGGATACAAGGTGAATAGTGCAGAAGAGGAAATGGAGTGCTCTTGGATAGCTGGGTGTGAATTAGAGAACAGCATGAGAGAAAAACAGGAGGGATGCTTGAAATGCAAAACTCCTAAGGCGAGGCCTGCCTGTGTAAATACCTATTGACTAAACACTTACAAGGAGCCCTGGTGGCATAGCGGTTAATTGCTCAGCTGCTAATTAAAAGATTGGTGGTTTGAACCCACAAGCGGCTTCACAGGAGAAAGATGTGACAGTCTTGGAAAACTTATGGGGCATTTCTACTTTGTCCCATAGGGTCGCTGTGAGTTGGAACTGACTTGACAGCAACCGGTTACTCTTGTAAAGAACTAAGGTAGTTGCTTGAAGTAGGTGCACCCAGGAGTTCAAAGACGATTGAGACAGGAAGACAGATACGTTCACAAACAGTGTGCTGAGTGTGAAAGGGGTATGGAAGCAGCCACCCTCCAGATTCTAAATCATAATGCTGAGCTAATGATTCTTATTTTAAAGATGAAGCACTGAGACTGAGGGATGGCGCATGAATAGAAGGTTGAACAGATGTTTTCTTCTCTGGTGTGTTCCAGTGGTCAACAGGTCCATCATCAATTGGTTGGGAAACACTCTCCATTGCCACTCCCTGGGCGGGTCCTCGCTAAACTAGATGGACTACCTAGACTATCTGCTAGCCAGTCAGTCAGAAGAAAGAACTTATTTGATTGCTCACTGTGTTCAGAATTTTGTAGTGGGGACTTTTATGGGAGCAGGGCTAACCCGAGACAGAACTGTCAAGTTGTCATTGTTGACTGTTGCCACTGAGTCGATTCAGACTCATGGTGGCCCCAAGTAGTTAGATGTTTATCCTTTGCCTTCTCTTTTTGAGTTCCAGTTCCTTCACGTCCATTCCATAACAGCCTGCTATTGAAACAAACCATATGCTAGTCTTTTTATATCTCATGATATATATTTAAGTCATTGTTCCTAAGGGGTTATGTATTTCATCTTTTTTTAATGATATGTTGATAGGTTAGATCCTATTTTAAAGACATATCAAACGTAATAGCTGCTTGCAATCCTAACAGGCAAGATATCCTACTACATACTAGAAATTAACAAGAACTAATGACCCAATTGGAAACCCTGGTGGCGTACCGATTATAGTGCTACTCTGCTAAGCAAAAGATCGGCAGTTCGAATCCACCAGGCACTCCTTGGAAAATCTATGGGACAGTTCTACTCTGTCCTATAGGGTCACTATGAGTTGGAATCAACTTGACAGCAACATGTTTGTTTGTTTTTTAATGACTCAATTAGTAAATAAATATTAGATGACCTGTACTTTTAGGCTATAGAATCGAAAGTTTAGATGTTTAGCTAAGGGAGTACTCCCTTGTTCAGACAAACTGAGCTTCATGGAAGAGGTAGCTTTCGAGTTGAGCCTTAAAGGAAGTACAGGCTTTGGAGCGTGAGCTAAGAGAACATTCCCGGCAGGGAGATCAACTTGGTCAAAGGCAGGATGAAGAGGATGTGCAGATTTCCCAAACTTAGATGGGTTTGGAAAAGAAGTAAGACAGGAGGAATCAGGTAAAAAAATAGTGCTATTAGTCAGGATACTTGGCTCCAGATGGTAGAATCCCAACTGTCACCAGATTAGACAGAAGGGGAAATGCATGGGCCCACACAGCCAACTTAGTAGAAGGGCAAGGGAAAAAGCTACCCTCAAGCACAGCTGGAACTTGACACGGACACACCTCATTCTTTCAGGTTGTGCATGGCTAAACCATGGTAATGGCCACTGGCAGCTCCAAGTTTCCTGGCGCCCACCTTGGCTTCCAGGAAGTAAAGGACTCTTTCCCTTTCATTTCAATCAGGAAAAAAACAAACAAACAAACAAAGAGAGAACTCATCCAGTTCAGCTGTGTCACAAGTCCACCCTGGTGGTCACAGATAGGTACCATGATTGGCAGCTCCGCCAGAGTCCCATGGCTGGTGTAGGGATGGTGAGCAGTTCACCAGGAAACTGCAGGAAAGAGGGCTGGGCCAGACCAAATGATGAGTCTCCACTACAGAGAGATTGGGACTTTACTGGGGAATTTATCCAAAAGACACTAAAAAGCCCTCAATTCTTCCTAATCAAGGCAGAGGTGAAATGAAAACAGATACTGGGGAAGATTAATTTAGCGACAGAATGAGGAATGGATTAATTGGGAAAGACTGAAGTGCCTTAACATGACTCCTTACACATAATAGGAATAAAGTCTTTGGTGAACTGAAGGCAGGAAAATAATTTAGGAAGATTTTCTACTAGCCCAGGCAAGGATAGCTAAGAATTTGAATTTGTGCAGAAATAAGAGAGATGACTTAAAGAAATATTGAACAGGTTATGAGAATTTACTGGATAGAGAACTAGGAAGAAGAGGAGAAGCCAATTAAATAACAATTATCTTTTATTAAATCTTTACACTATGCTAGGTCCTGTATGTACATAACATATGCCATTGATTCCAAACAGTTACCATTTGAGGTAGATAATATTATTCCCTCACCACTCATCTGTCAGTTTGTTGTACTGTGGTAACTTGTGTGTTGCTATGATGCTGAAAGCTATGCCACCAGTAATTCAAATACCAGCAGAGTCACCCATGGTGGACAGGTTTCAGCGGAGCTTCCAGACTAAGACAGACTATGAAGAAAGACCTGGAGATCTACTTCCGAAAATTACCCTGTGAAAACCTGATGCATCACAACAGAATCTTGTCCAAAACAGTGCTGGAAGATGAGCCCCTTAGGTTGGAAGACAATAATGGATTCAAGCATGCCTGTGATCATGAGGATGGCGTGGGACTGGGCATCGTTTTATTCTGTTGTAAATGAGGTCACCATAAGTCAGAGCCAACTTGCGGCTTCTAATAACAACGACAAATATTATCCCCATATTACCAATGAGAATCTTGAGCTCAAAAAGTTTACACTGCTTGTGAGTATTTGAGTTGAGATTCAAACCTAGTTCTAACTTAGGTCTGTTTGACTCCAAAGTTCATGCTATTTAACTGTGACTAGGTATGCGCTGACGTGGCCAGCACGAAGATGAGCAAACTGGTCAGGACGTGGCATGGGTTCATCTTAGATTTGCTGAGTTTGAAGGAACGGTGGAGCACGCAACACGTAGTGTCCTAAAGACATTGAAGTTGAGGACCGAGATAAAGACATTTTCGTATCATTTTCAAAGACTAGAGACTAACGTAGGAGCCCGGGTGACACAATGCTTGGCTGCTAACCGAAAGGATGGAGGTTCAAACCAACCAGCTGCCCCGTGGTAGAAAGGTGTGGTAGTCTGCTCCTGTAAAGATCACAGCCTATAGGGTCACTATGACTCAGAATTGACTCGATGGTACCAATAACAATAACAGAGACTAACGTGAGCAAGGGAGAAACTTCAGGGAGAAAATAGCAGTGGCTTTTGGGTACTGATGACACAAGAAAATGAACAGTTAAAGGATGATGCTTAAAACATGTTGAAAGCAGAATGGACAGGGTCTGACAGTGGACTTGGATGTGGGCAGCAGAGGAAAAGGTTGGCTATGAGGAGAGAAATTTTTAAGCATGTGCTAACTTTTGAATTTCTTCTGTGTGTGATTAAACTAAAACTGTATAAAAATAGCCCCAAATAACCACAAAACTTGGAGGCCCAGAGGCAGATAACATGTTTAATGGCAAAGGGGTACTGCCCTACTTCTGAAATGGAAAGCCAAGTGCTCTGAGGAAAAGGCTGAGCCTGGAGATAGTCCCAGATAGCAGCTTCCTTCTCCATCTCCATGGGTATAAAGATTCTGCATTGCAGGGGAGAGGGATTGTGGTGGAAAGAAGGGGCAAGGAATTCTCTCAGGAGAATTCAAGAGAGAAGAATGGCAAGTTTAGAAAACATTAAGTAAAAATGCTTTCAGAAATATTTTCAAGGAGAAGACAAATTGCCACAGGCTGACTAGAATTTCTATTTTTTATATATTTATGTGTTAAATATTAGTTTCTCCAGGACAAGGCTGTGTTTAAGATTCTATTATTGAACAATTAAGGAGAGGCAAGTTATCATGTAGCAGTGGTTGCCAAACTTTAGAGGGAATTAGACCCACCTGGGGTGCATGTTACGGAGCCCTGGTGGCACAGTGGTTAAAGCATTCAACTGCTAACTGAAAGGTCAGTGGTTCGAAACCACCAGTGGCTCCGCAGACAAAAGATGTGGCAGTCTGCTTCCATAAAGATTTACAGCATTGGAAACCCTATGGGGTTGCTATGAGTCAGAATCAACTCGATGGCGGTGGGTTTTTTTTTTTATTTTTGGAGTGCATGTTAAAAATGCAGATATCTAATAGTTCCTTCTATGTTTATTAGCAGACATACTTCCGTAACGAAGAGCTTCCATACTGTTATTTTTGTAGCTGTTGTCTTTTCATTTTGCTGTGACTTATAGATTCTTATTTAATGTGCTATAATCCTTATCATCAGTGTTCTGTTCGCTGCTTGGGCATCCCAAATTTGGCCAGGGTGAGGCCCTTCAAACTGTCTTCTGTATTCTTTTTATAGGTCCCCATTGTCTCTGAGCACTTTTTTTCTTTTTGACACAACCAGCCATTCCAGGACTAACTTGTGTTTTATCTGTCTAGCCCTGGGATCAGGCATTCCTTTAAGAAGCGCTGGCTCTTTTTAGTGGAGAATGATATTTAGAAATAAATATCTGAAACTAAGTGTGCTTATTGCTACTGGGATAGATAGGTAGACAGATAGATAGAGTTCATACTCATATCTCTGACTGAATCCAAAACCATAGGTACTTCCTCACCTTCTCTTATTCCGTATTTGAATCTTCTTTCTCCCACACTGAGAAATCTGGTTTTCAAAAATGTTAATATATTTACCTATTTTGTTGTGTCCTACAATATACACACGATTCTGGAATTGTTTCAGGAATACTATCCGATAGCAGTATCAAAAACAAATCTACTAAGTTCAAAGTTTCTTTGCAGTTTGTTTTATCCTTAGAATATATTCCAATAAAGGTGTATACATATAGATGCTTGATCTAAATCTATCATCCATACAGCTAAATAGAAGGAAGCAGGTAGATCCCGATTATAGGACATTCTACAAAACAAGTAGCCTGGGCTATTCCAAAATGTCAAATCCTGGAAGACAAAAATCAGGGTAGAATTGTTCTAGACAAAAGGACACTAAAGATACATTAAAACCAAGTATGACAGAAAAAAAAAAAGATACGATGTCTTGGATTAGATCATACCAAAAAACCAAAAACCAAACCTGTTGCCATCAAGTTGATTCTGATCATGGTGACTCCATGTTACAGAGTAGAAGGAGAAGAGTAGACTGCCCCATAGGGTTTTCTTGGCTGTAATCTTTAAGGAAGCAGACTGCCAGGCCTTTCTTCCTCAGTGCTGCTGGGTGAGTTCAAACCACCAACCTTTAGGTCAGCAGATGAGCACAAACTATTTGCACCACCTAGGGATTGCAAATTACATCATGGATAAAAACAGAAAACAAGGATTTTTTTTGTGGCAACTAAAGTAATTGAAATATTGACTGTATATTTAATAATATAATTGCATCAGTGTTAATTAAATTCCTTGTGTGTGATAATGATAATATTGTTGGGAGAATGTGTTTGAAGACTGATGTGTTTAAGGGTGAAATGACGTCTGCAACTGACTTTCCCATGGAGACAGAGAGATCAAGAAAATGTGGCAAACTATAAACTGACTTTCAGATCTATATATAGAGAGAGAGCAACAGAAAGGAAAAGAAATCTATGCTGCAAATATTGCAAAATTAACAGTAGATGAAGTGTAAATGGGTAAATGGGCATTCATTGTATGATTCTTTCAATTTTTTTGGAGACTTGACAGTTTTCTCAAAATAGAGTTAGGGAAAATAATGCAGAAACCCAATCCCCACTCAAAGAGATTTGGATGATTCTGGTCTTGGATAGGATCAGGAAATATACATTTTTATCAAGGAATCTGATGCAGATAAGGCAGCACTGTAAGAAAGACTGAGCCACTAAATCTCATTTTACCGATATGGACACCCAAATCCAAAGACTTCCCAAGATCACTCATCACTTGGGGGTAAAGTCAGGACTAAAGCTTTCTTCTCCTAGTAATCGGTGCCTCGATATCAGTCAAACCCCAGAGTATGTTGGGTACTCAATAAATATTTAATAACTGCTGGATAATCGCTAACACTCAGTATGGTAAAGAAAGAAAAAAGTCATTGACTTAGTGTCCCCTGATTCTGACCCAGGCATTTTCAGACATTAACTGCTGTAATCTTTCCCAGAAATTAGCCAAGTATAGATTGAGAAACCATTCTTAATGTATAAAGAAACTGAAGCTACGAGGTTCAGTAACTGTGACGTCAGACTGCCTAGGCTTCATCTCAGCTCTCCAACTGACCGGCTGTGTGACACAGGGGAAAGCAATCTTTTTAGCTTCCGTTTACTCACCTGTAAAATACACGTTCACAAATTATTTTTATCTCGTAGGATTGTTGTAAGGATTAAATAAAATAGTAAATGTAAGGCACTTGACACAAGACCCAACACAGAGTAAGCGATCAGTAAGTGTTAACAAGGCTTACCATGTTTGAGATCACAGAGCTAGGGAGTGGTAAACATCCTAGTTAAGGTGAATAGCTTAAGACAAATGTGAGGAGAATCTTCTCTATCTTTAGTTCAACATAATAGCGTACTACGTATAACTTCAAAGATCCCGGTGGTGCGATGGTTAAGCGCTCACCTGCTAACCAAAAGGTCCGTGATTCGAACCCACTAGCAGCTCCACGAGAGAAAAGACCTGGTGATCTGCTTCCATAAGGATTACAGCCTAGAAAACCTATGGGGTCGTTTCTACTCTGTCCTATAGGGTCTTTATGGGTTGGAATCGACTTAATGACGCAGAACACAGCAACATAAAAGTTCATTTTGCGTTCTCTAGCTGTTTCTTTCCTTCCTACCTGTCTCCCTCCCTTCCTCCTTCCTACAACAAACTGAAATTATAACAATGCCTGAAAATAGCAAGAACTGTGTATAGGGTCCTGAAGAGTCATAGCCTAGTGGAGGAGTTGGCAAACTAGGGTCCACGGGCCAGCTGCCCGATTTTGTAAATAAGGTTTTATCAGAACATAGCCACACACATTCATTTATATATTGTCTATGACTGCTTTTGTGCTACAACAGCAGGCAGAGTTGAATAGTGGTGGCAGAGAACCTATGGCCCACAAAGCTTGAAATATTTACTATCTGGCCCTTTACAGAAAAAGACTGACCCTTGATCCAGCATATTAAGATGCTGGGAAAAGGACTGGAGTAACTTAAAAGTAAGGGAAAACTGGAAGTCAGGGTAAATAAAGGGCAGTTGTCTGGCAAATGGTAAGCATTCCAGTCCACAGTAGCTCTCATTGTTATATATAAAAGAAACGCAAGAGAATCAGAATGAACATTGGAGAGTGCCTTCAATGGGCCAGGCAGTTTACAGTGTTTTCTCATGCAATCTTCACATCAACTCTGTGAAATTGTCCACGTTTCATAAATGAAGGGATTTAGGTCACAGAGTAATAAACCTGCTCAGGGTCACATAAACTATGGGTCGAAGGATTGGAATTCAAACTAAAGTTTGACAGACTTTCCCTGCCTCTGGGCCACTCTACCACCCTTGCCTCATTTTAGCCTTCCGCTGATTGAAACTCAGATTTTATGTCCATGGTCCTCTGAGTGAGGTCCTTTAAAACTGGTGTTAAAGGGAAGCCCCCAAGAGGACAAACTTCTCTTCTAAAGAGTGAGTACTTGGCAGTCCTAACATTGCTATGTTTTAAACTCTGTCCTGCAGGCTTTCTGAAATGTTAAAAAACTGTGGCTGTTCCTCTCTGTGTCCCCAACACCAATGCCCCCAAGTAAAAGCAGCTTTAGAGTATAGCCAGAGCAAGACAGTCCTATTTTTGTATGAAGGCCAAGACTGAATGCAAGAACACTTGACTGCCTTTTATTTTCTTTCCGGAAAGTCAAACAACTGAAAAATTTGTTTGGGGATTATTAGAGACTTCTCTCTTTCTTTTCTTCCTTCCTTCCTTCTTTTCTTTTCTCTTCTTCTTCTTCTTTTTTTTTTTTTTTTTAAGAAAGAACCCAATAGAATCTGCTTAGAGTGAATTTTGATTCTGTCACAAAAAGTCCAGTATAATTAGGAAATTCTGAAATTCTTTCAAAGCTAAAGTTATTGTGACTTTATTTGGGGAAAATTGTTACAGGAGGAGAATGATGATGGCAGCTATATCTATTTCTATAGCTGTTTCTCACATGCTTATCTATTTCTGATCAACATGTTTAATCTCCTCCTCCAAAAGGAAATATGACCTTTTTCAATTTCGTGAACTACTCTGCCCTTTAGTTTTCTATTTAATTTTCCGAATTTTGGTGGAGACATAAGTATAAAAGAGATATTTCTCTATTACAAGAAAAACAGTCAGAATGCCATGATAAACAGTAAATAGTATGTCTTGATCCCTGTATTGGGTAATACTCAAAAGTGGGGAGGAACGTGTAAAACTGCAGAGCACAAACAGCGCTAGTCAGCAGATTGTTGCCATTTGGGAGAACGTTGGAGACGGATCTTCCAGTCTTCCAAGACAGTCAGGAAATATATTTTAAAATATTTTTTAAAAAAATTTCTCAAGTTTGTGTAACACATCATTTGGCCGTGAAAACAAAATGAAAAAGAAAAACAACAACAACAACAAAAAAACCGAGCAAACCAAAAAAACTTCTGCGAGATAGATTTGGTCTTTGGAGCATCAAACTTTGTATCCTTCCCCCCCAACACACACACCCACACACGTAACTAACTTAACTGCCAAGTCTGGTTTTATACATCAGTTTCCTGGTGGTTTGTGTATGGTAAGCCTATCCTCAGTACTTGTCCAAGCTCAATGTTCCGATAGAATCAAGTTTCTGAACTCCAACAGGCACATCTGCTCGTATAATCAGTGTAATGCTGCAGGGTAGGTTTTTTGGCAGTTAGGCAGCTGATCTTCCTTTTGCCTCTTGGTATGCTCCTTTGGCCTATACCAGTGCCCAAACTCTTGACGGAAATAAGACGGTAGACCTTTTGTTTTCTGCTATATGGTTGCCTTTATATCAGGTTCTTTCAAAAAATGCAAGTAACAGTTATTAGATAGTAATTTTCTACCTCCTTCCAAACTCTCAGTTGTCAAGGTACAAAAACTTCTACAGACTAGTATCAAAAACAAATTAAACAAAACCGAAACAACATTATCCAAAATGCTCCAAAAGATAAACTTATATAGAGGTGAAGTTTAGGTCAATTGAATCTATAGAGATTCCAAAATTCTCTGTACTTAGTGTCCACTGTAAATATAGTCAACCCATAGGAGAATATTTCTGGATAATTTCCTGGATCTGCTGGTGGATTTGAACTTCTGACCTTTTGGTTAGTAGCCGAACTCTCAGCCACTGCACCACCAGGGCTCCTTGCTCCCTACAGATGCCCTAATATTTTAAAAATTAGATTTAGCCGCAGCAAGGTTAACCCAGGTCCAGAGGTAGAGTTTAGAAAGCAAGCTGATCTGGCTGTGAGGGGCCTTGGGGAGTACAGCCTGACCCTTGGTCATCCAAGGGAGGATCAGATCATGTACACAAACCACAGCTTCAAATTCTAACAATGCTCCAGGAGAAGCAGCCTGCCTCTTTCTTCCTTTCTTAGATAATTACAAGAAATCTAAGGTATCCAACCTTCTCAGGTTTCTCATTTTTATATCACTTTACTGTTTCAAAATGTTTTTATATAGATCATGGCAGTTGAGCCCCAAACATCCAGGAAAGATAGGCAGATCAGGTGTTGTTAAACATGGTTTACTGATAAGAACACAAATGCATACCAAGGTTGTGTGATTTTACCAACTTTACTATAACTCAGGCTTTCTAATTCCAACTTGAGTGCTTTTTCTTCAGTAGATGGGGTTGAGAGTCACTGCTGTATAAAATACTGTGCCAATTCTGCTGAGGCTATTAACTTTTAAACCTAATTCACATGTTCCTCCCATTTTGGACCTCAGTATTATGTAAACATTCCAATAATTTCAGGAACAATTATTGACCTCTCTGTAAACAGCCTGTGCTAGACACTTACGGGATTAAAAAGTACATAGGACTTAGCTTCTATTCTTCAGGGTTGGGCAATTTGGACTTAAAATGAAAAAAATTACACTTATGTGCCCAGAGAACATGGGAGTCGGGCATCATCAGAGGCGGGCAGGTCAGAGAAGCGAGGGTTGAGTTGGAACTTGAAAGAAATGATGGGTGTGGATCGGTACAGAACCCGTGGTGGAGTGAGGAGGACCTGGGTGAGTTCGGAAAGCTTGAGTTGGAAGTTGAAAGAAATGATGGGTGTGGATCGGTGCAGACCCAGTGGTGGAGTGAGGACATGGGTGGGTTGGGAAAGCTCAAGTAATGACTGGCTGATTGGTTAGTATTGTGTAATCCAAAGTCACTGTCAGAGGTCAGAGGGCTTTCCTGGCTTAGAGAGGTATAGGATGGCACAGTGTGTTCTTGGAGCCAGATTTATAATTGTGCCTCTTTGTTCTGAAGGGGAATTTGTTGTTTTTGCCAAGTGCCCTAGCTTCCTGCGTTCAGATACTCCCAAGAGTGAATGAAAAGCAAGATTTTCAGCATTTGTGGGAGCACAGGGAAGGAGCTCCTCTGAATAAAGAAGAGTGGGTTGAACCATGTCTGGTCTTAGGGAAAGGTGAAGAAGAGTTTAAGTGGCCTCTTGGGGGTGTTACATACACATGGTCCACAACACAGGGCTTTGTAGAAGTTCTTGAAAAAGTGATTCAAATTTTGTCCCTACCAAACTCGTGTACCACAAATACACTTATTTTGCTTGGTCTGCATATGTTGAAAAATTGGGAAATGTTACCTAAAATCTGGATTTCCACTTTCTTCAGAATAAAATCAGGATATCTGGCAACACTGAGCCTATATTTCCTCATAATAACAGGCGCTATGCTTATGCAGTGCCTATTATGTTCCAGGCACTGTTTTAAGTACATTAATTACCTTTGTTCTTGCAATAATCATGTTGTTGTTCTTGTTGTTGTTGTTTGTTGCCATGGAGTCCATTTCGACTTGTGCTAACCCCATGTGTGCAGAGTAGAACTGCTTCATAGGGTTTTCAAAGCTGTACCTTTTGGAAGCAGATCGCCAGGCCTGTCTTGCAAGGCACCTCTGGATGGGTTTGAACTGCCATCCTTTTGGCTAGCAGTAGAAAAGTTAACTATTTGTGTATGAGGTGGGAACTATGGTTATGCCCATTCTTCAGATGAAGTAACTGAGGCACAGAGAGGGGATGATGTAACCTGACTGAGGAGATAGAGCTGGGATTTGAACTGAGGTATTATGGCTGTAAAGTCCAATCACTCACCTAGAATCGTACTGCCTTTCATGAAAGTTTTCAGCTAGCGTTGACCTGCTTTTTTTTTTTTTTTTTTTTTTTTGCATAGAATGCATAGTCATCTTAAAATGACCTTTAATTATTTGCTTTTCCTCCCATAGAGGGGTCTATGTTCTCCCCTGTTTTGAAGATAGGGACTCAGGGGAAATCTTTGTTGTTTTGCTATCAAGCTATCTTAGAGATGCTCCAGAAAGTCAGAGATTACCAAGAAACATCCCATTTACTTGTTCATTCATTCATTTATTCCATTAGTAAGTCACTCAACAAACATGGAACATTTGTTCTGAGAAAGGCACTGGGCTAAGGCCTGGTGATTTAAAATAGATCCCTCCCCTGTGAAAGCACTGCTGAGAAAAGGCCCTCCATGGAACTTCTGCCTTTGATAGCTACTTCTTTCAGGGTGGTAAGGAGCCTTTTGATTTTTTTAAATGTTTTTAATAGTGAATGATATTTCTCTTATGATTAAAACAATATTTAAAAACAATTGCAAGGGAGAAAGGTAAGCAAGAATAGCCATACATTAGGAAGATCAAGTGCTCTCAACATCAAGTCCAAAGCACCAAAGGTACTAGTGATATAATAATAATGATGATGGTGATGATGATGATGATAGCACATACTTAGATAGCACTTCTTGGTGCTAGGCAGTGTTTTAAGCCCTCTACAGACATTAGCTCATTGAAGCGTTACAATAACCCTATGAGTTAGTTACTTTTCCTATCACCATTTTAGTGATGATAAACTGATGGATAAAGAGATTGACTTACTCCAGGACACACAGTAAGTGGTTGAGCAGGTGTGAGCCTTGGAAGTCTAGAGTTTATGCTCTTGACCTCAATCTTACACTGTCTCCCTAGGTAAAATGGAAGACCCCTGAGCTCAAAGCTGAGCTGAGGACTGATCTGTAACTGACAAGTAGGAGTCAAGCAATTGTTCTAACTGTCTTGCAAATCCCTCTGGTCACCTTTATCAGCCATTGGGTATCTGGCGGTGGATGAGTTGAATTGCCTCCAAATGCCAGAGATAGAGAAACAATATGTCTGCCCATATCAGTTTGGCTAACTTGATTATTGAGTCAGTTAGAGTTAGGGAGGGGTGTGTGTAATAGGAGCCCAGTGAAAGAATTGCTTAAATAAGATAAAGGTTTATTAATTTTTTCTGCCGATGGAAAAGGAATCCAGAGGAATTCCAGAGCTATCTTGGTGGCTGTTTGAAATCTGAGACCAAAGCTCCTCCCAGGTCTTCATCCCATCACTAGCATGTGGCCTCCGTGTTCCTGGTCGAGCTGGCTATCAGAGCTTTAGTCATCACCTATCACATCTTTATTTCAAAGAGAAAGGGACAAAAAGAAAGGGAAGTGGGGGTACATGCCAGCTGCCTAAGTATGTTTCTTGAAAGCTGCTAAACAGCAGTTCCACTTACATATTACTGTTCAGACTTAGTCATATGTTCACAGCTGGCTGAAAAGAAGTTGGGAAAATGTTTTCACTCTAGAAAATCCTTCACCTGGGTAAAAATTTGAGGTTCTGTTACTAAGGAAGAAGGGAAAAAATAGATTTTAAGGTAGGCAACTAGAAGTCACTGCCATAAAGTATCCGTTTCCTGGGAGTCAGGAAGGACAGAGTTCTTATTTTATAGTTGCAAAATGTTGAAGGCCACTCTGCTTCTGCCTTTGATCTGAGCAGCTGAACAAGGGGTGTTTTGAGGACACTGGGCACCTAAGAGTACAGGGCAGGTAAACAGATGCTAAGTGGGCATAAAGGACTCTTAAGAAAGGATGGAAGTGCTCAGAGAATAAATTCCACTCCCTTCACAATTTTTATAAGGGTCAGACTCGAATTTTGGCAATTTTACTTGATTTGGGCCTTTCCT
Organism: Trichechus manatus latirostris; assembly: GCF_000243295.1. NCBI lineage: Eukaryota > Metazoa > Chordata > Mammalia > Sirenia > Trichechidae > Trichechus > Trichechus manatus. Next base: position 9,043,135 of record NW_004443958.1, read on the forward strand.
ACATGAAGGATTCCACACCAAAGCATCTATGACAGCCTTTAATTTATTATCATCAGAACATAGAAGGATTGTTCTAGGGCTCCAACATCTCCATGTAGTAAAGAATGAAGGGTCATTTTCTGAAGACATTGTTTCAGTTATCATTGTTCTCTCATCCAGATTTATAATGGAATGAACTTCTTAACTCAGAGGAATGTGCCAGAGAATAGGGAGGGAAAGACAAAATGGGCTGAAAGAACAAGAAGTAAAGTTCTGACAAATATTTCAGAGTCACAGAAGGGCAGACAGACAGTAATGGGTTCTAACTGGCATTCTTCCTTTCAGTTAAGTGGTACTCGGGAAAGGCGAGATATTATTTTCTACCTTAGAAAACATCAAAGAAAATCCAGTAACTCACCCTTTAATAAAAAACAAAATAAAGCCAACACACAACCCAGCAATCACAAAGGAGGTGAAAAAATGCAAGCAAGATGTAATGAGGAATTGCTGCATATAATGGTTTAAAGCAGGGATCAGCAATCTATGGCCCGAGAGCCAAATCTGGCCCACCACCTGTTGCGAACAACCTATTTTTGTATGACTGAGAATGACTTTTACATTTATAAATGCTTGAAAAATATCAGAAGAAGAAGAATATTTTATGACACAGGAAAATTATATGAAATCCAGATTTCAGTGTCCATAAATAACGTTTTATTGGAACACAGCTATACTCATTCATTTATATATGGTCTGTGGGCGTTTTCACTTTACAACAGCAAAGTTGCTACAAATACTGCAAAGTCCTCAAAGCCCAGAATATTTGCTGTCTGGTCCTATACAGGAAAACAAAAATCAAAAAACTTGCCACCCTCTGGTTCAAAGGGCCAGAAATGCACACCTCCACCATCATCACTTACTGTATGAGCTAAAAAAAAGTGACTCTAAGCCTCAATTTCCTCATTGTTCATATGGGGGTAATAGCAATCTATTTCACAGACTGTTGTGAGCATTAAATGAGAGGATTTCCATAAAGTATTAACATACTTCTTGGATCATTGTCAGTAGTCAATAAACGGTAGTTATTTTAGTAATTTATTGTTTTTGTGGCTAAATCTCATTTCTCATTTGGACTCAACTTGCTGCTTGAGCTTTCCTTGAAACTCTCAAGTTGGGTTAAGTGTCCGTCTTCTGTGTTCTCATAGTACCCAGCGCCTATCTTGGTCGCTACTTACCACATTAAAATGTACTTACATGTTTATGTACCTTAAGTGCCTGATCCCTATGACGGGCCATGAGTTTCTTGAGAGAAGGGGCCATGACTTGTTGGTATTTGTATTCCCAATGACTAAGTACGAGCACTACATAGTGGTGCTGAGGTTACGTTGTTATTGTTGTTAGGTGCCATGGAGTAAGTTCCGACACATAGTGACCCTATGTGCAACAGAATGAAATGCTGTCTGATCCTGCACCATCTTCACAATTGTTGCTATGTTTGAGCCCATTGTTGCAGCACTGTGTCAGTTAATCTCACCAAGGGTCTTCCTGTTTTTTGCTGACCTTTTAGTTTACCAAGCATGATTCCCTTCTCCAAGGACTGATCGCTCCTGATAACATGTCCAAACTACATGAGATGAAGTCTTGCCACTCTCGCTTATAAGGAGCATTGTGGCTGTACTTCTTCCAAGACAGATTTGTTTGTTCTTCTGGCAGTCCATGGTATAATTCAAAATTCTTCGCCAACACCGTAATTCCAAGGCATCAATTCTTCTTCGGTCTTCTTTATTCATTGTCCAGCTTTCACATGCATATGAGGAGATCGAAAATACTTATGGCTTGGATCCAGTGTACCTTAGTCCTCAAAGTGACATCTTTGTTTTTCAATACTTTAAAGAGGTCTTTTGCAGCAGATTTGCCCAAAGCAATGCATCATTTGATTTCTTGACTGCTGCTTCCATGGGCATTGATTGAGGATCCATGTTAAATGAAATCCTTAGCAACTTTAATATTTTCTCCATTGATCATGATGTTGCTTATTGATTGAGTTGTGAGGATTTTTTAAAAATTGTACTTCAGATGAGGGTTTATAGAGTAAATTAGTTTCTCATTAAACAATCAACACACATATTGTTTTGTGACATTGGTTGCCAATCCCACGACATGTCAACACTCTCCCCTTCTCGACCTTGGCTTCCGCAATAACAGGATGGTGTAGACAGATAGGCTTGAGATTGCGAGGATAAATAATACTCCTAGATTCACGTTAATTAGTGGATTACCAGCTTTCCTGTCCCCTCCTGCCTTCTCATCCTTGCCCCTGGGATGGTGTACTCATTGAGTTGTGAGGATTTTTGTTTTCTTTATGTAGAGGTGTAATCCCTACCGAAGTCTGTGGTCTTTGATCTTCATTAGTAAGTGCTTCAAGTCCTCTTCACTTTCAGCAAGCAAGTTGTGTCATCTTCATATCACAGGTTGTTAATGAGTCTTCCTCCAAACCAGATGCCACATTCTTCTTCATATAGTCCAGCTTCTTGGATTATTTGCTCAGCATACACATTGGATAAGTATGATGAAAGGCTACAACCCTAACACACATCTTTTCTGATTTTAAACCACCCAGTATCCCTTGTTCTGTTTGAACAACTGCCTTTTGGTCTACGTACAGTTTCTGCATGAGCACAATTAAGTGTTCTGGAATTCCCATTCTCCTCAATGTTATTCATAATTTGTTATGATCCCCAAAGTCAGATGCCTTTGTCTAGTCAATAAAACACAAGTAAACATATTTCTGGTATTTTCTGCTTTCAGCCAAGATCCATCTGACATTAGCAGTGATATCCCTCATTCCACATCCTTATCTGAAACTGGCTTGACTTTCTGGCAGTTCCCTGTCAATGTACTGCTGCAACCATTTTTTAATTAACTTCAGCAAAATTTTACTTGCCTGTGATATTAATGGTATTGTTCAATAATTTCTGCATTCTGTTGGATCCCCTTTCTTTGGAATAGGCACAAATATGGACCTCTTCTATCGGTTGGCCAGGTAGCTGTCTTCCAAATTTCTTGGCATAGATAAGTGAGTGCTTCCAGTGTTGCATCCATTTGTTGAAACATTTCAATTAGTATTCTGTCAATTCCTGGAGCCTTGTTTTTCACCAATGTCTTCAGTGCAGTTTGGACTTCTTCCTTCAGTTCCGCTGGTTCTTGATCATATGCTACTTCCTGAAATGGTTGAACGTCAACCAGTTCTTTTTGGTACAGTGACTCTTTGCATTCCTTCCATCTTCTTTTCATGCTTCCTGCATCATTCAATATTTTTTCCATAGATCCTTCAATATTGTAACTCGAGGCTTGAATTTTTTCTTCAGTTCTTTCAGCTTAAGTGTTCTTCCCTTTTGGTTTTCTAACTCCAGGTTTTTGCACATGCCAGCATAATAATTTACTTTGCCTTCTCGAGCTACAGTTTGAAATCTTCTGTTCAGCTCTTTTACTTCATCACCTCTTCCATTCACTTTAGCTACTCTGCATTCGAGGGCAAGTTTCAGAGTCTCTTCTGTCTTTTTTGTTTCTTTTTAATGACTTTTTGTCTTCTTCATATATGATGTCTTGGATGTCATCTCACAACTCATATGGTCTTTGGTTATTAGCATTCAATGTGTCAAATCTATTCTTGAGATGGTCTCTAAATTCGGGTGGGATATACTCAAGGTCATACTTTGGTTCTCGTGGAATTTTTTAAAAAAATTTTCTTCAGCTTCAACTTGAAATTGCACATGAGCAATTGATGATCTGTTCTGCAGTTGAGGTTGTAGTTGTTCTATAAAGCCCTGATGACCTACTTCTGAAAAATCAGCCAATGAAAATCATATAGAGCACAGTTCTACTCTGACACATACAGGGTCACCATGAGTTGGAATCCACTCGATGACAACTTTTTAAATATTTTTTTGTAGCTAGGTTGGAGGATGTTGCTTCCTGAACTACAGTATTAGACACATCTACCCACTCAATCATGGGGGCAGTGGTGCCTCAGTGGAAGAATTCTCACTTTCCATGTGGGAGACATGGGTTTGGTTCTTAGCCAATGCACCTCCTGCTCAACCACCACTTGTCTATCAGTGGAGGTTTACAGTGCTGCTATGATGCTGAACAGGTTTAAGCAGAGCTTCCAGACTAAGATGTACTAGGAGGAAAGACCTGACGATCTACTTCTGACAGTCAGTAAAAACCCTATGGGTCACAATGGTCTGATCCTGGGGGTGGTGCAGGACTGACCAACATTTTATTTCATTGTGAAAGGGCTTGCCATGAGTGGGACCAATTCAATGATAGTTAACAACAGCAACAGGGCCTTTAAAAAGATCACACCCCAGATGGGGAGGTGAGAGGGGAAAGGCATTTGAGGCCAGCAATGGGAAGACATACCAAAATCTATAGTAGTACCAAACTTCAAAGCTAGGAAAACCAAATATTGACTTCTGTCCAAAGGGCAGAAGAGGATCCAAAACAAGGCATGAAACCAAAGGGTAGAAGCCAAGAGGAAACTGGACTAAACTGGAAGATGTTTGGAAGTAAGTTGCAAAGGGATGTGGAAAAATGTTGTCTGCTGAAGCTCTCAGTGTTTGGTGAATGGGGGTTCTTTTCCAGTGTTCTCATTTACTCAACTAAATTCTTATTTATTTCTTTTATAGTACAAAAGTATTAACTGGTAACAAAGGCTTAAGGAAAATTAATGAGAAAAAATAATAGTTAAAAAAATTATTTGATTTAACTTTTTCTCCCTTTAAAACTGAGAAGAGAACGTTATTAATATCTTTTAGTGATGGATCAGGAGCCTGGTGGTGCAATGGTTAAGCACTTGGCTGCTAACCTAAAGGCTAGAGGTTCAAACCAACCCAGTGGTTTTGTGAGAGAAAGACCTGACAATCAGCTTCCATAAAGATTATAACCAAGAAAAACCTATGGGTCAGTTCTGCTGTGTCACAGAGAGTTGCTATGAGTCAGAATTGACTTGATGGCACCCCACAACAACAACAAAAGTGGTGGTTCACCACAGTCTAGTTCCAAGAATACCAGTTTTCACAGAGAAACAATTTGATAACAACTGTCTTTTACTGTATTACAGAGTCCCAGGTGGTCCTTCTGTTTCTTTTCTCTGCCTCCTCATAGTTAGGGTTTAAAGTTAGGCAGAAAGTATACAGAAATGAGAAGCCCGTACTCTAGAATGCTGTCCAACAGAAACATATAAAAATATAATGCAAGCCATAAATGTGTGCCACATATGTAATTCTAAATTTTCTAGCGGTCATATTAAAAGAAACAGGTGAAATTAATTTCAAATGTATTTTATATGTTTATGTATGTATTATCTAGTGTAACATTAAAAAAATGTCATTTTAATATGTAATCAATATAAAAATTATTAACGCGATTACATTCTTTTCTTTTGTAGTAAATATTGAAATCCAGTGTATATCTTACAGTACATGTCAGTTCTGACTAGCTGCATTTCAAACATTCAATAGCCACATGTAGCTCCTGGCTACGATACCGGGCAGTGCGAGTCTAAAGGAGCCCCATTCACACCTGCCTATTATAAGGTCAAGAACTCCGGAGGGCAAGGACTGAGTCTGCTTTGATTGCCACCATGTTCTCAGTGCTTTATAAAGTGCCTGGCATGTAGGAAGTGTCAATATTTGTTGGGTGAATACAGGAAATTTTCAAGTTTTCCTACTCTGTTCATTTTAGCAATTAAGTCATCCCACATAATCACTTCTTGCTTTTGGAATTGTCACTTCTCTTGCTCTATTTCATACCCTTTTCAATCTTGATCATTCCCAGAGGCCAAAGACTTGCCAGAAAGTACTGGATGGCACTCAGCACCTGTGACTTTCTTGTGGACCATGGGAGGAGGAGCTGGGGTGATGAACTCCAATGTGGCACTGTCATTTTTCCCTTCGGACAGTTGTTTTGCTGCATCAAACACAGAATTAATACTATTTTTTGTGTATGAGTTTTTATGGATTATTTTGAGCATACTCATCAAGCCTTTATTTTCTCTCTATTATTTTGATTTGAGAATGTTTACTGCATCTCTCTGTGTCATGTTATTATATCTTAGGGCCAAACATTTGTCCAAAGGAACATGCCTCCAATTTTATAATGCAAGTCATTGGAAAACTAGGATTTGAAAATGATAATCAGAAGAATATATTATTTAGATACTTAGTTTCTGTTTGATTGCACTGAAAGAGTCCCTCCAGCCCACTGAGGCGAGCACACCCTAAGGTGACCCCCAATAAACCACATTCTTTTTTTTATTTTTAATATTTTATTGTACTTCAGGTGAAGGCTTACAGAACAAATACTTTCTCATGAAATAGTAGTACACATGTTGTTTTATGACATTGGTTAACAACCCCACAACATAAACCACATTCTTCTATAAAACCCCTCCCCGGGAGTGCAGGCAGAACTTGTGACTTTGTTATAACCACTAGAATATGGCAAAGGTGATGGACTGTTACTTCCTTGATTGTTGTTGTTGTTTTTGGATGCCGTTGAGTTGATTCCGACTAGTAGTGACACAGTGTGACAGAGTAGAACTGCCCCGTAGAGTTTTGTAGGCTGTAATTGTTATGGGAATAGATTGCCAGGTATTTCCTCCTGCAGAGCCACTGGGTTTGAACCACTAACATTTAGGTTAGCAGTCAGGTGCTTGGCCTTGGAGTCTCTTGATTAAACTACATTATATAAGACTCTGCCTTAGAAGACTGGAGTGAAAGACTCTCCTGCTAGCCTTGGAAAAGCAAACTGCCATACTGTGAACCCCCTATGGAAACAGCCCCGTGGTAGGGAACTACAGGCATACTCTAGGACTTGAAGGTGGTCTCTAGCTGACAACCACCGAAAAGTACAGACCCTCACTTATACAACCAGAAGGAAATTAACTCTACCAACAACCTGAATGATCTTGAAAGTGAATCCTTCCCCAGGCAAGCCTCCAAGTGAGAATGTAGCCTGATCTATACCTTGACTGTTGCCTTGTGAGACCCTGATCAGAGGTCCCAGCCAAGCTGTGGCCAGACTCCTGAACGTATGAAAACTGTGGGATAACAAATGTGTTTTGTTTTAAGCCTCTAAGTTGGTGATAATTTATTACATAGCCACTGAAAACTAATATACTACCCTTAACATATTCTGACCATTGAATAACTTTTTAAAATGACTAAAACATTAAAATGTAAATATTTCTGTATGTGTATGTCTTTGGAACCTTGATTCCTGCTATTCCCCTGGGTATGCTTAATGCTTCAATTATACTGAACTTACATGGTTTTCCAAGTCCAGCAACATATTTCATTGCTGTACTGGGATGCCCCTTATTGCCGTTGTCCACCTGGAGAACTCCTACTCATCTTTCAATCTGACTACAAACACCTCCTCTGGAAGACTTCTCCAAGCCTCCCAAGTGAAGCTGATTGCTCTTTCCTTTCTGGCCATCAAGGCACTTAGAACAGTATTCTGCCATTATACATATTACACTGTGTTATAACTGGGTTTACATGGCTGCCTCACCTCTAGACTCAGGATAATTGTACCCAACACCTCATACAATAGATAAAGGTATACACCCAAGTCTTAAATTACAAACACACCTGCAGCCCCTTCAAATACATCTAATTGACTTCCTTGGTGGTAGAGAGTTTCTTTGCTATTTCAAATTCCTTATTTAGATGTATGAAGGCGTGTATAGTATAAAAGCTCATAAAGCAACCTGATTAATTTGTGAAATTAAGAAGTAAGACTTCTGTTTAGAAGACAGATTCTCAACATGAAATAGCATCAGGTTTAAAAAAATTTTCAGTTGGTCTCATTCTGTGTATGAACCAGACAGATTATCCCTGGATAGAATCTGGTTGCTGACAATAATTTTGGTGCTTTTCAATGCTCCACTAGCTATTCTGACCCCAAGGTCCCATTTTAATAAATGAGTACTTCAGCCTATCCAAGAGTAGCTTGATCCACAAAGGAGTTAACCCAGTGTCCCCAAATGCCTACTTTACAACTAACGAATTGCTCACGTTGTTGTTGTTAGGTGCTGTGGAATCCTAACAGTTGTGCTACCAGGGCTTCTTAGAGAATTGCTCAGATGCTAGGCTATTTTATTACTAAACAAAGTCTTCAAAACTCATTTTTAAAGAAGAGGCATTTGAATTAAATTTATTTCTAGAATATTCTTTTAGAACAACTCTCTTCTTCAAACAAGTGTCATAGAAAAAGTTTATTTTTAGATTTAAGTTTTGTGAGAGTTGTAATGTACTTGGCTATGCTAGATTTTTATATCCCTCTCACTTTTGTCAGGTGAAGACTATTAATGTTGCCTTTCAAATAGTTTTCATTCTGTAGGGAAGATTTATAAAATATCATTTTAGCCCTTGGGAAAAAATTAAGTCACTTTAAATGTAATATCAAACAATTGATAGCCAGTGAAATACAGCATGGGTAAAAATACAATTTAGAAAAAAATGCCAAGCAATAGTTGGATAACATTATCAACTAAACCAACTCTTTGCCATCGAGTTGATTCTGACTCATCGAAACCCTGGTGGTGTAATGGTTAAGTGCTATGGCTGCTAACCAAAAGGTTGGCAGTTCTAATTCACCAGGCGCTCCTTAGAAACTCTACGGGCAATTCTACTCTGTCCTATAGGGTCAGTATGAGTCAGATGACATTATAGAGGCCGTAAGAGTCACTGCTTTCATGTCAGAAAAGAACCTGAGAGTTACCTTCTTCTCCTTACTACTCAGGCTGATAAATATTTCTCAGGTTCTTTAAGGTTGGTTTTTAATATTCTTTTTGATTTATATTATCATGGATCGAGTCCTTATTTAAATACTGATAATATAATTGAATAATTCTTCCCTCTCTAGAGAAACAGAACAGAAATAACATAAAACAATATTCATAGGACAGGGGTTGAGAATGGACTACTTCAATAAGGTCTATTCTGCTGAGAAATATGGAGATATGTCTCATATGTATAGAAACAATGTTATGGAAACAATGAGAATAATGGGTTTTCTCTTGTGGCTCCCACAAAAGCAACATTCTCTTTTCAGGAGGTGCACAGCATTGCCAAAATGTTCTCTTTCATCCCAGTGCATATTCATCGCTATTGTAACAGTGAAAGTATATATTTTTGCCTATGAAGTTTTAACTTGTGAATTCATAAATAGGATGCCTAGGTATGCTGTTTCCAGTCATTAATGCAAAGGTGAAATTGTTCTTTCATGGCAGGTGAGCCAATTAGCATCTTTAAAAGAAGCCATCATTATGATAACAAAAAACTTGGGTTTGCTGATGAATAATGATTTCATCTCGAATGGCACTTTGAAAACATTGACTAATTAATATGATTCAGAAAATTCAAATAAAAATATGTTCTCTGCTTTTAGACTTTTAGTTTAATAGAGACACTTTGGGAAACAAGATCAATAGGAAAATTACATTTCTCCTTTGTCAGTTGTAACAATGGTTGCAATACAGCTTTTTAACGACTGTGTGTTGGAATAAGGACAGCCTATATTTTACGGTGGAAAACATATTTCAAAATAATAGTCATGGTTTACATCTGGAAATGTGGCGGAATAGATAACCTGAAACTCTCCTAACAAAAACATTTTGTAATGCTAGTTAAAATACAGACAACATCCTTTTGAATGCATGCCTTAGATTATAAATAAGTAAAGGAAAACACTGAGTACCCAGCGAACTATAAAAAGTGAGTTGATATGGTGGAGCTGTGGAAGTCCTAGAGGTTGGCAGTTGCCTAGAGTGTTAGGTGCTCGCATTGGACAAGAGAAAATGGACCCACATGAGACAAAAGATTGTAACTGAGATTACTGTATAAAGCTTGGACCCTTCAAGGGCTAAAAATTTAATGAAAGAATAGACTAGACATAAACGGCCCATTGACACAGTGAGATAACAAGGAAGATTGTCTGTCTTGGCCTGGGCTCTGAGTGGAAAAAAAGTTCTTTCTGATAAGTTTGTTGTTGTTGTTGTTAGGTGTCTTCGAGTCGATTCTGACTCATAGCCATCCCATGTGACAGAATAAAACTACCCGGTAGCCTTTTCTTGGCTGTAATCTTCATGGAAGCCGATCTCCTTGTCTTTCTCCCACGGAGCCACTGGGTAGGTTTGAAACACCTATCTTTCTGTTAGCATCCCAGTGCTTAAATGTCTGCTCTACCAGGGCTCCTTTTTCTGATAAGTTTAGCAATTGACGTGTGCTCACTTGATAAGAGATTGTACTTTTTACTATCTGCATGGTCTCAGAACTTCATGAAAACAAATTAACAAAAAACTGGTTCTGAAGGAAGGAAAGGCCAAACATACCATTTTTTAAAATAATATTTTATTCTGTTTTTGGTGAACGTTTACACAGCAGTTTAGGTTTCCCATTAACAATTTCCACACAAATTGTTCAATGACGTTGGTTACATTCTTCACAATGTGTGAACATTTTCTTTATTTCTGTTCTGGTTGTTCCATTTCCGATAATTTAGTTTCCCTGCCCCCTTACATTCTCATCTTTGTTTTAAAGTAATTGTTGACCGTTTGGTCTCACATAGGTGATTTTTTAAAGGAGCACAGTGCTTATTGGTGATATTCACTATTTTGTGAGCCAATCTGTTATTTAGCTACAAGGTCACCTCAAGGGTTAGTTTCAGTGCAAGGTTTAAAGAGTATCTTCTTAGGGCAATAGTCTTGGGGAGTCCTCCAGTCTAAACCAGTCCAGTAGGTCTGGTTTTTCTTTCTTTTTTGGGAATTTGAGGTTCTGTTTCACATTTTTCTCCCATTCTGTCAGGGTCCATCTACTGTGGCCTTGATTAGAATGGCTGGTATTGGTAGTCAGGCACCATCTAGTTCTTCTGGTCTCAGTAGATGAGGCCATGGTTCATGTAGACTATTTGTCCTGTAGACTAGTTTCTTCTTTGAGTCTTTGGGTTCCTTCTTTCTCTTTTTCTCTGGATAAGTAGAGACCAATAGTTGTATCTTAGATGGCTGCGCACAAGATTTTAACACTCCAGACACTACTTACTAAACTAGGATGCAGAATAAAACTTTATGAACTATATTAATGCCATTTAACTGAAATGTCTCACAAGAATATGATCTTAATCCTCCAAACCCAGTAAACCAATCCTGTGAGGTGTTTGGTTATGTCTAAGAAGTTTCCGTAACTGTGCCCCCAGTGTGCTTTATTATATGTATGAATATATGTGCATACAGTCACATATATGCATATACATATGCAGACACCTATATATACACACATATACATACCTATACACATATATGCATACATACATATATATGGACACGTATTTTTTGGTTATTGTGCTGCTGTTGTTTCAAAATTATATATGCCATAGCAATTACCAACAGGTTCTTTTTCCCTGTATACATTTTAGTGACATCGTTTACCTTTGTTCAGCTGTGTACACTTCACCCTCATTTGGTGTTACCTTTCCCATCACCAAAAATAACAAGTGTCTACTATCTAGAGAGTGAATATCCTCCCCACCCCCCATCCTTGGTAACCACTAATGAACATCAGTTTCTGTATATTTACCTGTTCATGTCATTTCATAAAAGTGAGAACATTATACACACACACACACACACACACACACACACACACACACACTGTGATTGGAAACCCTGGTGGCATAGTAGTTAAGAGCTATGGCTGCTAACCAAAAGGTCAGAAGTAGAAATCCACCAGGCACACCTTGGAAACTCTATGGGGCAGCTCTACTCTGTCCTATAGGGTCGCTATAAGTTGGAATCAACTCTAATGGGTTTGTTTGTTTTTTTATATTGTGATTGACTTATTTTTCTCAACATAATGCCCTCCAGGTTCAATCCATTCCCCAAGATGTTTCGGGACTCACTTTACTTTATTGTTGAGTAGTATTCTATTGTATGTATGTACCATATTTTACTTATCATTCATTCGTTGATGGGTAACACATAAGATTTTTACAGGTAACTCTCTCTGAAGACAAACTTAAAATGAAAAATTACGAAATAGTTGAGGACAGAATGAAGAGCAGGAACTTCAAATGATACAATTGTTGCATAGAAAAGATAGAATAAGTATGTCTAAAATGATTAGAGAACTACAAAAGACATTTAATAAAAGAGTATGAAACTGAAAAAGTAACAGATAAATTTGAAAATGAATCAAATAGGACTTCTATAAATGTAAATTAACTGGAGTAATTTATATTAGGAACTCAATGGATGGATTAAATTGAAAATTAGACACATTAGAAGAGAGAATTAGGTAAAGAGGAAGATGGATCTGAGGAAATTATTAAGAATGTACATCACAGAAAGAAAAATAAATAGAAAATACAAAAGAGGCTAGAGAGATGCATGTTAGAATGAGGAGGCATAGTATGTCCGATAGGAGTCCAGGTAGGAAGGATAGAGAGAGTGAGAAAGAGGTAATACTTGAAGAGATAATGGGTAAGAATATTCCAGAATTATAAACAGCATGAATTCTTATATTTGGAAGCACAGAAAGAATGTAATGGAGGGATGAGGGGACCAGATACATCACTGTCAAATGCAGAATACCATAGATAAAGAGACGATCTTAAAAACAACAAGAGTGAAAAAGATGAAATGCTCCCTAAACACAGTTAGATTAATAGCACAGCTCCAAGCAATAAAAAAGCCAGAATACAGTGGAATAATACTTTCTAAGTGCCAAGAGAAATCAATGATCAATCTAGAATTCTATACTCAGTTAAACTATTATTCAAGTGTGATGGTAAAATAAAGACTTTTTCATGACTGAAAAAGTTTGTCATTCACAGGTCTTTGCTAAAAGAACTACTAAGTGTATTACTATTGGTCAGATTAGAAGACAGAAATCACGTAGTGATTTAAACAGGAGGAGCTTAAATAAAAAAATTATTAAACTATGCTAAAAGAGTAATTCTAAGATATAAGGGGACCTGAGGAAGAATACCCAGGGAAGGGAAACTTGGAAGGGGGCTCTCCTAGGAGGGCATTTTCAAGATGAAGGTTCAGATCTCACTGAAGAAGATGTACTTGCAGCAGTTCAAGGTTTAAAGAGTATCTCAGGGCAATAGTCTCAGGGAGCCCTCTAGTCTCAATCAGTCCAGTAAGTCTGGATTTTTTGGAGTATTTGAAGTTCTGTTCTGTATTTTTCTCCTTTTCTATCAGGATCCATCTATTGTGGCCCTGATCAGAATTTTCTGATTTGCCTAGGCAGAGAATTTTGCTGATTTGGGTAGGCCAGACTGTTCCCTAGTCTCTGGGCAGGCGAGAATCAACCCTTCAGGGTGCAGGCAAGCTGTGGGCATGCCACAGACATTGACCAGGCATGCAGGTGTGCAGAGGGCACAGGTGTGGACGAGACGCCTGGAGCACATTGTGTGTTGTCCTTGTTGGAAGGGCTCAGAAGGCAAACCTCACAGAGCAGGGGCAAACAGAGGGAGTCAGGGATCAGTGTGTGTGGGAAGAGTGGAGCGCAGACCAGAGTATCAGAAGGACCATGGGAGACAGACCTTGGGGAGTGGGAAGGAGCTTGGGTGCCAATGTGGGTGGAGCTCACGATGTCTGTGCTGAGAAGACCATAAAAAGGTGATTACCAGGCCAGGCTGCTGCTGCAAGGTCACCAAGGGACCACATGATCTGGGACAAAGCACCACCAGATGTCCTCACATCCACACCTATAACTGAATGTGCATCCAGAAACAGCCGTAGAACCCCTTCCTCCTGCGATGCCCCGACAGTGCCCTCTACCAAGAAAGTTTAACATCATTCTCACCATAAGAAGAAATGCTTAAAAGAATTTCATCCATTATTACAGAGCAAGTGGTGAAGGGTGAATTTGAAGCCAAGAAGCGATAAGTTAATAACTGAGGCAGCCATAAAGAAAGATGAATTCTCAAAACATCTTGCAACACGGATGAACCTGGAGGACATTATGCTTAGAGAAATAAGTCAATCACGAAAAGACAAATATTGTGTGATCTTATTTTTATAAACTAACAAGAATAGGTATATATAGAGAGATCAATATGCATTGGTGATTATCAGGGATGGAGCGGAGGGAGGGAGAATCATTCTCTAGATAATAGTTACTTTTTATTGATGGTGATGGGAAAGGCAGCACAGAATGTGAATGAAGTGCGTACAGCTTGACCAAGGTAGCTGACACCATCAGATTGTACACAAGAATAAAGATGTTTTGGTAAATGCTATGTTATAATTTTGCAATATATATAAAATAAAACAAACAGGAGTCACAGACAAAACCAATCACTGCGCTGGTTTGAAGATTTAGGGTCATAGTCTTGTGGGACAACTCTGCCAAGTGGTATAATATAGTTCATAAAGTTTATGTTCTACATCTAGTTTGGTGAGTAGTGTCTGGGGCAACTTGTGAGCAGCCATCTATAACTGTTGGTCTCTACACATCTGGAGCAAAAGAGAAAGAAGGAAATGCAAGATTCAGAGAAGGAACTGGTCTACAGGACTAATTATCTACCTGAACCACGGCCTCCTCTACTCTGAGACCAGAAGAACTAGATGGTGCCTGACTACCAGTACCAAACATTCTGATCAGGGCTACAATAGATGGATCATGATAGACAGGGAAAAAAATGTGCAACAGAACTTCAGATTTTCAAAAAATCCAGACTTACTGGACTGTTGAGACTGGAAGACTCCAAGACTACTGTCCTGACATACACTTTAAACCTTGAACTGAAACTATCCCCTGAAGTCACCTTTTAGCTAAATAGCCGGTTAACTCATAAAGTAAAGCATATCACCCTTGAGTACTGTGCTCTTTAAAATAATCACCTATGTGAGACCAAATGGTCAACAATTACTCTAAAGCATAGATGAGAAGGTTGCGGGGGGTGGCCGTGAGACTAGGTTAATAGGAATGAAACAACTAGAATGGAAATAATGAGAATGTTGACACAGTGTGAAGAATATAACCAATGTTACTAAACAATGTGCATAGAAATTGTTGAATAAGAATCTGTTTTGCTGTGTACACTTTTACCAGAAACATAATAAAATATTATAAAAAATTAATAACCGACAATAAACTTTAGGTAAAACAAAATTGAATACAGAACAAAGAAGTGTGATAGAGGAAATTACGCAGGCCAAGAACAAAGATAAAATTGTGGTTAAATCTAAATGGCCATGGCTATAAGAAACAATAAAAAATAATCATGATTATTTGGGGGTATAAAAACAAAATGGAAGGAAAATAGTGGAAAACTAACCCATGTAAAAAGGAGAAGCTTCGTCAGAGGGAAAGCTTTCAAGTCACCTCACTGTTATGGAAGGAGGGAAGAGATGCTAGCTTTAGACTATGTTCAGACAAGGATGCATGTTAAAAACCTAAGGCTAACTGCTAAAATAACAGAAATAGAGTGTATACTGCTAGGTCAGCAAAGGGACAAAAAGGAAATGAAAGGAAACTTGATTAGTTCAATGAAGATTGGAAAGGAGGAAAAAAACATAAGAATAAAAAAAGCAGAATAAATAGAGGGCACAAAATTAGATGGTTGAAATAAAACAAATCATCTCTGTAATTACTCTAAATATATCTGGAATAAAATCAAAGGCTAAATGATAATGGTTCTCAGATTGGATTTAAAGATTCAGATGGATTCTTTTTATAAGAGGTAAATATAAAATCTACAACAGAATGGTTCAAAATAAAATAATGTCAAAAGATTCACTTGTGAATTACTACTTAAAAAAGGTGATACATTTATGTTACTACTAGACCAATAAAACTTGAAGGAGGAAATCATTTTTAGGGATATAGTCACAATGGAATGATGAAAAGAAAAGTAACATTCTAAACCTGTAGACAGCTAATAATGTAGCCTCAAACATACATAAAAATGACTATAAAGAGTGGAGATTTAAAAATTGAAATTTTTTAGGTCTATAAATTTTTTTTAAACAATCTATTTTAGTTTTTGCTGTTGTTGAGAATATACACAGCAAAAACATACACCAGTTCAAGTTTCTACACGTACAATTCAGTGACATTGATTACATTCTTGAAGTTGTGCAACCATTCTCACTCTCCTTTTCTGAGTTGTTTCTCCCCCATTAACATAAACTCCCTGCCCCCTAAGTTTCCTATCTAATCCTTCAAGTTGCCATTGTCTATCTGATCCCATATAAATAGATCTGAAAAGAGCATAATGCTCAAGGCAGACATTCCTTACTAGTTAAGCTAAACTATCGTTTGGTTTTAATAAAGCTTCAGGGGATATATATTTCTTCTACTGTTGAAGGCTTACTTTTTTTAATAATTTATTTTATTTATTTTGTTGTTCTTACTGTTGAGAATATACACAGCAAAATGTACATCAGCTCAACAGTTTCTATGTGTACAGTTCAGTGACATTGATTACATTCTTCGCGTTGTGCAACCACTCTCATTCTCCTTCTCTGAGTTGTTCCTCCCCCATTAACATGAACCCACTGCCCTCTAAGATTCCTACTAGGTCAGTAAATTTTAAAAATTAAAGGAAACAATTCGTTTCTACAATGACAGTCAAAGAATTTTTCCAAATCAACAATTTCATTAAAATTTAAAATATCATTTTATATATTAAGTTTCTAAAGAAGGCAAACATTTAGATTTCTCTTTTAATTACCTTTGGCAAATGGTAAAATGATATATACTTTGGTTTCTTTATAAAGATTTAAAATTCTAAATTGTATTAATCGAAATCCCTTTGGTTACAATCTCAAATCAAGCTTCTCTAAAGGAAAAAAAAAAAAAGGATTTATTGACTCATAAAAGTTGGAAATTCAGAAGTGTTTCTAGCTTCAGGAGGATGGCTCCGGTAGCTCAAATAATGCCATCAGTAAATTGCGCTCTTTCTTTCTCTCTCCCTCTCTCTTTCTGCCCTGCCTTCCTCAGTTTTGGATTCATTCTCAGGAAGTCACTTAACATGGCCACCAGAATTTTTAGTCTTACATCATTCTTACAGCTAGCGATCACAGAGAAAAAAGACGTCCTGTTTTCTGAGTTTCCGCCAAAGTTCTAAGTGTTAGCACGCACTGACCTGGCTCATGTCACATGCTCATCCCTCAGGTGATCCCTTTGACCAAGAGGTGGAGTTCTCCAGCCATGTGTCCACCCGTAGATCACAGGGATGGGGTCCACTCTTTCCAAATTATATGGACCGAGAGGTGGGTAGAGGCATGGTGAGGCATGGCTCTTCAAAGAAAGACACTTGAGGCCAAACAAAAAGCGCCAGCTATTTCCTACAGATGCCACATTAGTAAAAATGACAGAGGTTACTGGGTAATTCTGTCTACCTGCTTTATCCTTAGTCAGAGAAAACAGGGAATAGCAATGTCTACAATATAAAGTGGCAGAAGACAAACAAGTCCTCTTTTGTCTTCTTCTCTTGGTCAACAAGAGTGAAGTAGTGAAGCTGGGTTATTAATCTAATTTGAAATGATCTTTATACATGGATAGTCCTGCAATGCTATTTTTCCAGCATTGCTTAGTACTGGGTGCTCAGTAAATATCAGTTGAACTAATAACTAGCTGGGCTCCTAGAACTCCCCTTCTCTTTGGGATCCTACTGGAAGAGAAGAAGGTGCTGGAGCTGGAGTCCAGGAGGAAGTAGGTGACTTTCCTTTTGGCCTTGTGTCCAATCTTTTGAGAAAATAGGAATAACAAAAATGGGAGAAATAGGAAGGAGACAGAAAAAACATTCTGTGTCATGAGCTACTTCAGTTGAGGACCATAATGGAATTAGATAAAATTCAAGGTGCAATGAGACAAAAACATATAATGAGATAATGTCAGTTAAGTATTTGATGAACTGTAAATTACTATGTGAATGTGATAATTTCAACTATATTTATCTGAAGTTCTTGTCTCTTCCATTCTTAAAAAATGTTTTATTGTGTTTTAGGTGAAAGTTTACAGAGGAAATCTGTTTCCCATTCAACAAATTGTACACAAGTGTTCCATGACCTTGGTTGTAATCCCTACACTGTGTCAACACTCTCCCCATTT
The DNA here is from genome assembly GCF_000243295.1 of Trichechus manatus latirostris. NCBI lineage: Eukaryota > Metazoa > Chordata > Mammalia > Sirenia > Trichechidae > Trichechus > Trichechus manatus. The sequence goes on from NW_004443958.1 coordinate 9,061,248, forward strand.
CCACCCTGGGTTCCCCGTTTCCTTTAGTCTGGTTTTCCTGTCCTTTCCTGACATCTCATCTTTACTTCTGGGCAAATGTTGCCCTTCTAGTCTTGCATAATTATTTGTTCTGTGGAGCACATTCTTTTCAGGTATTTTGTTTATTTTATAGGCCGGTCTACTGCTTGGCTGGAAGGTGGTTCCTGGGAATGGCTGCAGTTCCAAGTCAGAGGGGTGTCTTAGGACCATAGTCTTAGAGGTTCCACCAGTCTCTATCAGACCAGTAAGTCTCATCTTTTTTTATGAATTTGATTTTTTGTTCTACATTTTTTTCCCGCTCCATCTGGGACCGTCTATTGTGTCTCTTCCGTTTTTTTTTACAAATATAACTGAGCAAAGTGTATTCCACAGAACGTTCTTTGAAACTGACAGAAGCCTCCAATGTTTATTCCTCCCAGTATTGCTCATATGCCCTCATACCCTTTTTAAATCTAGTAACACCTGTTAATATCTTGCAGAAGCAGCATTTCTCTACGCATACTCTGGCAAAGACTAATTTTCCTTCCTTCAAGGAAGAACCAAATGTGGTCCTTGGTAATTCAAGCACATTTTTGTAGTTTTCCCATGCTACTGCTTCTCCTTTCTCCTTCTCCTTTCCCACTTCATTTCCTATTTCCCCAACCCAGTGACCCCTGCTAGTGATATTAATCATAAAGATGCCTATTGCTCTCAGACACAGTCTCACTCAAACCTTACGATGAAGCAACTGGTATGTGTCTTCGGGTCACCAATGAGGGGGTCAGAAGCTTGCAGAAGGTCATGTGAGTAAGGACAAGGCACTGTTCCTGAAAACAAAAAACAGCAGCTGTGTTGTGAGGGTGTTTAAAAGTATGGTGGGCCTGCTGGCACCAAGAGAGCGAAACCACTATCCCCTCTTTCTCTAAGCTTGGAGTCGGTCATTCTCATAGATGAAACTCTGCTCGGTTTTTCATTTCCCTCAAATTTTCTCAGCTTAAATCATTGTTCTTAAGGATTCTTGGGGACAAACGAATGCTTCTGTGATCACAACAGATACAGTTGTAGGGCAAATTATGTGTACCATTAAAAAGTGTGTGCACGTATCCACATTAGTTAACAAAAATGCAATGCCAGGTTTACTTGGAATAGCTAAGCTGTGGCGCAATGGTTAAGCGCTTGGCTGCTAACCAAAAGGTTGGCAGTTTCAACTTACCTGGTGGCTCTGCAAGAGAAAGACCTAGCAATCTGCTGTCATAAAGATGACTGCCTAGAAAACCCTATGGGGCAGTACTACTCTGTCACATGGGGTTGCTATGAGTCGAAAATTGACTCGACACCTAACAACAACAACAACAACAAAGTAAGGTCAGATTTTGAAAGAAGTAATGGAACTAAAATTTCGAATTAGACACAGGTCAGGTTTTGGGTTATTGCTTTTGGATTATTGGAATGGAAGTATGGCCACAAATTTTCCAAGCAATAACTGAACCAAATGTCTGCCTGGCTTCATTCAAGGAGTTCAATAGTTACTGAACCCCGGGAGAAAGGAAGGACGCGAGAAAAGGAGAAAGAGAGGAAGGAAAAGCTTAGCTCCTAAATCTGGGTTCTTTCTACACCACCCCACTGCATTTATTTTAGCCTTTATCATGGAAGTCACTTAATCTCTTAAAGCCTGAGTTTTTTTCATCTGTGAAACGAGAGTAATATTACCATTTCCAGTTACTTTGAAGTACATTTTCCAGTTGTTCTAAGGCTCAAAAGAAATAGACAGGACATGTCAGGGATTTGCTATGACTGAAAAGCTGTACAGATGTCTTCATACATTTCATGGTGTGGTAATGAACATATTTATATCCAACTTTGTACTACTTAGCATAGTAACTATAACACACATGCTGCATACATATGGCCCTAGTGAGGGTTTGTGTCTAACCGAGTGCTCTCCCTGCAGTTTGGCAAATGGACTACACAAAGCACAGGAAAAAAACTTAAAAATGGAAATTTTAAAAATGCTATAATTGAATTATTTGAATGAGATAAATAAAAATCACTTTCAGAGTTGAGAAAAGGTGATGTGAATAAATTTTTGTTCTAGACAGTCATTGGAACTGCGCACTCTAAAACTCTAAAAGGAGCCCTGGTGGCACAATGGTTGTGCACTTGGTTGCTAACCAAAAGGACGGCGGTTTAAACCCACCCAGTGACTCTATGGGAGAAAGACCTGGCGATCTGTTCCTGTAAAGATTATAGCCGAGAAAACCCTATGGGGCAGTTCTACTCTGTTACAAGGGGTCGCTATGAGTCGAAAATCAACATGGTACCTAATAACAACAACTCTAAAACTATTGCTCTGTGGGCTTGGCCCTCAGCATCAGCCTTTGCTTTCTGTTTTTCTCTTTTCAGCTTGTGTGTTCTTAACTTAATTGACTCGCTTCAGGCTCCCAGAGAAAGTCACTTGCCAGATAATCCCATTTGATGAGTTGATGTATCTCCCCTAACATTTGTCTTCTATCTAAGACAGAAAGGAACTAAAATTTCAAGGCTGACACAGGCAGGACTTGGATGATTGCTTGGGAACCACAGCGAAGCTGCAAGTTTGCCAGGCAACATGAACCAAATGTCTACCTGACTTAAGTCAAGGCTACTTGTAAGGTTGACTTCAGTCTGCTTTGCATGCATGACCACCAGTGACATCTTAAAGGAAAAATGGAAGCAAATTCATAGACAGGCTTGGTTCCTGATGACTCTTACAGAGGTATTTAGTGTTCTAAAGAACAGTTCTTAGATTAAAAGTTTTTGTTGTTGTCAGGATTTCTTTTGTCTTATGATTAAAAAAAAAAAAAAAAGAAAAAGGCCAAAACCGCAAAAAAAGCCAGTTCCTGAAATTCTTTGCATGAGCCCCAGATAAACTTTATTTATCTCAGTTTAATAATACTGACATTGCCTGGCCCTAGACAAAAAAAAAAAAAAAAAATGACAGTGGGGACCACACATCTCTTTATTAAGCTGTCAAATTTGTAGACTGATTGACCTGGAGATATGATTTCAATTATTGCTTTTGATAGTTCTGGAATCTGTGTAAGGAGATAAGGCATTTGGCCCTGGAGACATTTTCTGTTGCTTGAGGGGGGTGATGTACAGTCACTGTAAGCACCTGACATTTTACAAACCAGTCTGGCCAGTTTACATCAAGAGTTTTAGAGCCAATTGTTTTCTTTTGCTAAATCAAAATGAAGTCTGCTTTGTAGAAGTCCTACATGCATGACCTTCACTTCAGAGTTTAGGAGTGAGCAGACATGACCTTGGGAACTTGGGCAAACACTTCATCTTCCTGGGTCTCAGGTACTACTGGTTATAAGGAAATAATATCGTCTGCCTGGAAGGGTGTTGGAGTGATTAAACAATTCCAGCAGTGCCTGGCACATTACTATTATTAATTAGCATCCCCAAAAGGACTGTACTTAAAATATGTGAAATTTGATTCACAGTTTATAAAGTGTTGACATTTTGTACTTGAAGAGCTCAGGCCAAGTATTAAAATTCCCATTTTACAGATGAGAAAACTCAGGTAAATTATGCAAGAGCAGGAAACCTGTTTTAGCTAAACATTAGTCCTTACTGCTTGGCTTTTAGTAGGTCTTAATATAATTCTTGTTGAGTAAATGAGTGAATGAAGTAACTGAAACCAAAGTTTTCTGAATTCCAAATTCATTGCTATTTTGACTGTGCTGCATATCTAAACCAGGGTAATGTTTACTGGTAATGAAAGTAAAATTATGGACATCCATATAGAGTGTTGTTTTTGTTGTTAGTTGCCATTGAATTGGCTATGACTCACATGACCCCATGTACAACAGAATGAAACATTGCTGGGTCCTGTGCCATCTTCATGATGGTTGGTATGCTCAAGTCCATTGTTTCAGCCACTGTGTATTTTGAGTGCCTTCTAACCTAGGGGGCTCATCTTCCAGCATTATATCAGACAATGTTCTGTTGTGATCCATAGGATTTTCACTGGCTAATTTTTGGAAGCAAATTATCAGGTCTTCCTTCCTAGTCTGTCTTAGTCGGGACACTCCATTGAAATCTGTCCACCATGGGTGATGTCACTGGTATTTGAAATAGTCGTGGCATATCTTCCAGCATAGCAACAAGCAAGCCACCACCGTAAGGCAAACTGACAAATGGGTGGTGGCTAGATAAGTAGAACTTGCTCAACATAAGTGTGAAATGAATCACAATTGTATCTTCCAGAATGTTAGAGGGATTCCCTTTTAAAAGTTGGCTCATTGTGTGTGCCATCTTCAGGGCATCACATTCGGATGGCTGAAGTACCCTCAGCTATCCAAAAGGAGTGATTTACCTGCAAAAAATCACTGATCAGGTCACCTGAAGGGAAAGTACCTTTGAATTCCTTTAGTCTTGAGATCTGAAGTCCACACAAGCCACAGAACATGCTGCATGAAGAAACATGCCTCTATCTGAAAGAAGGCATTCCTTTGATTCCTCTAGGTGGGACAGTGTACAAGGATTTCCTTCTCTTGAATGGAAAATACAGCATTGACTCAACAAGAAGACCATGAGAACTCTTACTGGACTTCATATTTGAGTGCTCAGAAAAGTTGCTGGGTCAAGAATCTTATTTGGCACTTTTTAATGGCAAAGAGGGGACCCTGGGGGTGCAAAGGCTTAACACGCTCTGCTGCTAACTAAAAGATTGGTGATTAGAGCCCACCCAGAAGACAGGCCTGGTGACCTATTTCTGAAAAATCACCCATTGAAAACCCTATGGAGTACAGTTCCACTCTGACACAAACAGTGTATCCATGAGTTGGAGTTGACTGAACAACAACTGATTTCATGACAGATCTCTCTAACAAAAATATTTCTGGTGGCACAAACTGATGTAGTGAAAAGAACGCTGGACGATGAGTGAAGACAGGTTTCTGGTTCCAATTCTGCTATTACTTAGCAGCTTTATTTAAGGCAAGTTACTCAGCCTTTCTGGGCTGTATTGTCCTCTATAAATGAATTGGTTAAATTAGAGCACATCAATTGTCCCTGGTAGTTTTAAAATTCTAAGTTCTTTTTCAGGAGAAATATTTTTGGTCCACTACAATTAAAACAAAACAAGACAAAACAAAAAACCTCCTCCATTTTAAAAAAAGAAACTGGGTGACAATCAGTTTTGAAAGAGAAATTAATTCCATTAGCATTTTGAAAAATCTCAAAGGCAATATTTCCCGAACAATGACTCCTATTGATGGTGTGAGTGGGCCATTGTGCCTTCTGCCAGTTAAACAGACACCACTTTATTCTTAGCAGCTGTGGTCCCTAATTGGAAAGGGGAGTGGTCCAAAAATGATAAAAGGGAAATCACATTGCAGCCCTGGAAATCAGCAGGCAGCTAAGCGGCTTCTGCTGCTCGGGTCACTCTTCCTCCATTGAGCTTCTTGTCAAGGAATTTGCCCTTTGGAGAGATTGAAGCCCCACAATGGCTTAACTTTTATTTTGGGGATTTTTTCTTGAAAAGGTTTTCTTTGCTCTCTTTATTGCTAGAAAGGATAAATAAAAATCCTATTGATAGACTCAATCCTTCCCCAGAGCGATATCCCCCCTACTTGAGCTTTACATAGAGTTAGACCCTCATCTTTTCCATTTCCAAATGATTTTGAAGTACAGGAAGGCAGAAGAGAATACACTGATTGTTAATCAAATAATCAAGCTCTGAAAAGAAACGATTTTCTAGATTTATTGAAAAAAGTGACCATCAGTGTTTGCGGTTCTCTTTGCTTGGAAAGTTCTTGAACTAGATAGTTGCCCATGGCTCTTTCCTCCCTCTCTTCAGTTTTGCTCAAATATCTCTTCAGTGAGCCTTTCTCTGCCCAAATACACACAATGCCCTCCCCTTCCCATTTTCTATCCCTGACCCCTGATTATTTTTCATCACAGCATGTTTCTTCCCAGAACCCAAGGAAAGTAGTAGGGTCTTTGAATTTTGTTTACTATTGGATCTCAGGAGCCCTGATGGTGCAGTGGTTAAGAGCTACTATGACTGCTAACCAGAAGGTCAGCAGTTCTCCAGTACCTAGAACCGTGCCTGATACACAGTACGTGCCCGTGTCTGTCTGCTGAATGACTCGATGTAGAATGGCATAAAACTAACACCAATAAATATCTTTTGAATGGAAGAACGAGTCATCAAGAAGGGGGTGTCCCTTGAATTCCAGCTGGTCCTTTGATTTTAATTTTGTCAGAGTACAGATGGAATTAGACTTTTATTGGACATAACCTTTCTGAAAATCATGCATCTCTAAAATGCTTCCTCACCGCTGGGGGTGACTTCATCCTTCCCAGGAGAGGAAGGCTGTTCAACACCAAGGCGAGACGCTAGAATTTATTGTGATGTCTCTCTGACTCTCTTACATTCTACTCACTCTTCGCTTGGTTTTTCCTGGGAGATCTTCTTCCTTTCTGTCCTCCCCAGGGATCTCTTATCCCACATTCAAAGAGCTAATTTGTGTTAAATTGAGGAGATAAAGAACCAAGACATGTTAGATTTGGGAAGGGCCATCTAGTCTAGTGGCTTCTAAATCTGTCTGCTTAGGGAGCTTTTGTAAATACTGACACGCAGGCCTCAGACTATTAAATCAGAATCCCTAGAGTGGGACCCACCTCAGAATAATTTAAAAGCCTTCCTGGGAGATTATATTGTGTAGCCACAGTGGAGAAATGCTGATCTATTCTCTCCCCACCCACCTGCCTTTCTGGCCTAAGTTAGCACATGGGAAACTTGGACCCAGAGATATTATACTAGTTTCCTAAGGCTACTGTCACAAATTACCACAAACTGGGTGACTTAAAAAACTTCTGGAGTTCAGAAGTTCAAATCAATATCACTGAAGCAGAATCAAGGTGTTGGTAGGGCTGCTGTTTCCTTGCCTTTTCAGCTCTGGTGGCCGCTGGTATTCTATTCCTTGCCTCATGGACATTTCCTCCATCTTCAAGGCCAGTAGTGTAGCATCTTCAAATCTCTCTGTTCTGTCTTCTCATCACCTTTTCATCTCTGTGTGTCTGAAAACTCCCCTTGCCTCTCTCTAATAAGGACACTTGTGATTCCGTTTAGAGTCTACCTAGATCACCCAGCATAATCTCCTCATCTCAAGATCCTTAATTTAATCACATCGGTAAAGACCTTTTTTTTCCAAGTAAGGTGACATTTCCAGGTTCCAGGGTTTAGAATCTGACATTTTTGGAGGCCATTCTTCAGTCTACTACTACAGGTATTAAAGGACCAGCTGGAGATACCACAGCTGATCCTCACAGCGCAGGATGGTACCCAGGCTCCTGCTCCCCACTAGAAGCCTCTTTGACTATGACTATATATATATATATGTATATATATTTATTGTGCTTTAGATGAAGGTTTACAGAGCAAATTAGTTTCTCATTAAACAATTAATACGCATATTGTTTTGTGGCATTTGTTGCCAGCCCCATGACATGTCAAAGCTCTCCCCTTTTCCACCTTGTTGTTGTTGTAGTTAGGTGCCATCAAGTTGGTTCTGACTCATAGCAACCCTATATGCAACAGAAAGAAACACTGCATGGTCTTGCACCATCCTCACAATTGTTGTTATGCTTAAGCCCATCGTTGCAGCCACTGTGTCAATCCATCTCACTGAGGGTCTTCTTCTTTTTCACTGACCCTCTACTTTACCAAGCATGATGTCTTTCTCCAGGGACTGATCCCTCCTGACTGTCCCCTTCTCGACCTTGTGTTCCCCATTGCTAGCTTCCCTGTCCCCTCTTGCCTTCTCATCCTTGCCCCTAGGCTGGTGTGCCCATTTAGTCTCTTTTTGTTTTATAGGTCTATCTAATCTTTGGCTGAAGGGTGAACCTCAGGAGTGACTTCAGTACTGAGTTAAAAGGGTGTCTGGGGGCCATACTCTCCAGGTTTCTCCAGCCTCTGTCAGACCAGTAAGTCTGGTCTTTCTGTGAGTTAGAATTTTGTTCTACATGTTTCTCCAGCTCTGTCCGGGATCCTCTATTTTGATCCCTGTCTTTGACTACTTTTGTACTACCTGACCTTCACAGAGTAAGTCTGATGCTGTGATTCTGCCTTGTAATGGGTCAGAGGATCTCCAGTATGAATTATATATTGATCAGAACTTTGAATAATAATAATGATAGCAATAATAATATTTTGAAGAGTTAACAGGTATGTTTCTCCCAGTCTACTTTTCTTGAGCCTGAGGCCTGAGGCCCTCCCTACTGTCAGGCATCTAAATATGAGCTATCTCTTAACTCAAGGAAGGTCATTAGAGAGAATCAGAAAAGAGAGCAAAATCTTGGCTCTTCAGCTTTGAAAATTTCAGAAAGTGCTGAAAGATTTTTTGACCCAGTCTCCTTCTCCAGACCATACTGAAACCTTCCCTACCCTTGACTAGTTGAAGATTCCATAGTCTGCAGGAGGGAGAGAAGGGAGAGAATGCATGGATAAGGTAGAGTTACAATGCCAGGCCTGAGCAAGGAGCCTCTGGTGCTAATGCCAGGAAGCAGTGTGGAGCCCAATTATTGTTCCCAGACCATCTCCTCTGGATAGGCCCTCTCATCCACAGCAGCCACCTCAACACACGCTGGTCATCCAACAAGAGTGGTACCCAACTATGTCTCAGATTTCTCTAGCCCTTTTCTGACGCATCCCAGGTGGGTGATACACTTTTCATGGTCAGGTGGCTCAGGAAGTGAGGGGTGTGTTCTGAGAACCTAGAAGGTTGGGGGTGGTAGTGGAAGGAAAAGCACCTCATACCTTACCATGGTGGGCAGAACAACTAGCTCAAATGCTTAGTGGTACAGCGGTGGAATATATCTCCTACATGAAGAACTAGCATTTGCATAATGCTTTATGATTTATAAAATGCTTTTATATACATTTAATGGGCTCCATTTTTTTCTTGATGTGTATTATTGAGTCTGAGATATTCTGTGACCAACCAAAGTGACACAGACATAAGTGGGCATGGTGGAACTTTAGGCAGGTTCTACCTGACTTTCAATCCTCAGCTTTTCCACCACTTTTCTGGTTTGTCCTTGCGGAAAATGCAGAGATTCCGTGAGCCAGCTGCCCAGGAAACTACTGTGACTCTGAGGAATCCAAGCTTGCCTTTAGGTTCAGGGTCACCAACCATAAATACTGACACTCAGGCCTCAGACTATTAAATCAGAATCCCTAGAGTGGGACCCACTTCAGAATAATTTAAAAGCCTTCCTGGGAGATTATATTGTGTAGCCTCCCATGTAAACTCAGAACCCAGCATCCAGCTCTATGAAGAGTTCTTCTTGTTCTTCAGACCACACACAATAACAAAGGATCAGATTGGAATTTTTATGGGCACAAAGATCAGGCAAGACTCAGTGGCTTTTGGATGGGAATTAGAACAACAGCAATAAAGGAGGTTTTAGAAAAATCAAATATGTATGGAGAAGAGGCAATATCATCTGGTTTTAGAGTAAAATCACTGGCCTAGATATCAGGATACTAGAAAATTAATGTTGAAAACAACTGTGAACTTAGGGATGTTACTTTCCCCCCTCTTACTTCATCTACAAAATGCAAATAATACATGATCCTCCTGGAAAATATATGAAGTTTTTGGAAAACACATAGATAAACCTGGAATGTGTCCCTGGAATGGTGTTTCTGTAAAGAGGAATGCCTGGGTGTTTCATTTTTGTAGTCATCTCATGCAACAGATCCTATAATTCTATTCGAAGTCCAGACAGTGAACATAATATCTTAGCGAAGATAAAGAAGATGGATTTTTTTTTTTTTTTTTAATGTGGACTTCTTGATTATACAGATGACACTGAATCCTAGGGAGGTGATATACCTTACCAAAGTCTGCTCAGGACTATAGCTAATTGAGTTAAATTATTGGGCTCCCCAAAATTGGCTGATTTGCAAACCCTCGCTAGTGTTGGTGGGTGTGGTATATATGGATATGGGTTTTATTCATTCATTTAATCATTGATTATATTTTCAACACTGATTATACATGGTTCTAACATCCTCTCTAGGAGTAGCAAACATTTTCATGGGAAGATGTGGTCTGAAGCTGCCAGCTACCATTTATCTTGACCTTTGGGCATCCTGACTACTAACAACAAGAGAAAAGGACAGGATAAACCTGACTATGTATCCTAACCTTACCTCTTCCTTTACTCCCCACCTCCTTTTTCAACTCAGGATCTTCCTTTCATCTACATGCCTTCTGGGACTGTTTTAGGAAGTCTCACATATTACAAAAGCAGTTCAGGCCATTTAGCAAAACACTTCTCCAAATCTCTGTCCTGAGTGGGGCTGTATTGGAGACAGATATTATATCAGAGTATGGGAATAATTTGAGTGGCAATACTCTTAAATAAGAGAAAGATAAATTAATTAACAAGTGCTTCCTCTCAGCATGAAGTCAATAGAATTTGTATAAGGAAATATAGTTGCCCAGTAGAGATAAATAGGTATTCACTAATTAGCACCGTATTTGTAATGGTTGCATTTGGCAACTGAGAAATATCTTCCATTATGAAAACTTCATATGACTCTTAAATTTGCTTAAATGTAGATTGGGATCTGTACTGTCAATATGGTAGTCACTAGTCACATGTAGCTACTTATGTTTTAATCAATTAAAATTAAACAAAATTAAAAATTCAGGCCCTCAGTTGCACTGACCCCATTTCAGTTGCCCAATAGACACAATGCGGTGGGGAACTACTGTATTGGACAATGCAGATATAGGACAATACCATTACTGCAGAAAATTTTATTGGACAGTACTGGTGTAGATGCAACAAATGTGAAACATGGTAGTCGTCAGAGGAGGGACATCTTGATGAAGCACATATCAAGTCTGACCTCACAATCACTGCCTGGCACATGCTGGGAACACTGACGAAATGCTGAACAAGCAACTAGATTAAATTTTGACAAGATATAAGAGTCACTAGAAGAGATTAAAATAAATAAATAAATAAAGGGCCCTGCTGGCACAATGGTTAAGTGCTTAGCTGCTAAAAGAAAGGTCAGTGGTTCAAACTCACCAGGAGCTCCACAGAAGAAAAGGCCTGGTGATCTGCTTTTCTAAAGACTACAGCCTAAGAAACCCTATGGGGCAGTTCTACTCTGTCATATAGGGTCGCTAGGAGTCAGAATTGATTCGACAACACACAACACACGTACATACAGAAGAGATAAATGAAACACACAGAAGATCTTAAAAAAGACTACATGAATTTAAATATTTCACAGATGGTAAAATTAAAATGTAATTGTGATTTATGTGCTAAAGTTAAGATATTTTATGACATTTCTGTGATGATCATTTATTTTATGTGACATGTTAGAACATTTTAACATGATGTGTAAAATTTACAGTTAATTTCTAAACCTAAGTATTGCTTAAGAAACTCTTAAGAATTCTGATTGCTATTGCCTCAGAGAAGAAAAATTTCTCCCAATGGAAATTCATTCCAAAAACTAAGAACTACAGTGACTCAAGAAAGTTTGTCTAATTTGACTTTGCTGTCAGAACACAAATTATGTGAAAATCTGTAATAACATAATTAGTGATGTGCTGAAATAAAGCCAAGAAAATATTTTTTTTGTGGAAAAAATATATAATAATTGATGAATTTTATGTCTTTATGTTAGAACTCATTCCAACATTGCCAACCTACCAACAGCATACTCCAACTTGAATTAAATTCAGTTATCTTTGATATTATACTTATTTTCAGTTATTTAAGGTCAATAGCATTAGAAATATTTTTTAATTTAGTCTTTATGAAGGTATATTTTTCAAGGAAAAAGAATAGAATATATTTTAGCAAACAGTTTGTTAGCTTGATGTATACCTATAAAATATATTTACATATGGTATCTGGGCCCCCATTTGTCCTTGTCCTTTGGTCCTATAAATGGTAGCAGTGGACCTGACCCCATCTCTCCTGGAGGAAGTTCTTCTTTCAGACCTCTGTGAGCTCACTGAGACAAGTTCACTGGATTCAGGTGCAACCTCATGGCTTACCTATAAGAGCCATGTAGCCCCAGACATTTAGGGATTGGGAACATTTAGAGAAGGGAAGATTGTGTTTAAGTGTTTTCGATGGGATATCCTTCGGATACTGACAAGTCTCCTGACATCTCCACTAATGTAAAACAAGAGGAAGGAGAAACTGTTAAGCTGTCATTTGAGGGATTTCACAGATGCCCACAGGAAAATGTGTTTGGCAATGGAGTCTTCTTAAACCTTGGAATGGCTGATTGAGGTGAATGGTGGGAACCGTCATTCTCTCCTATCTTAGGGATCTGGTTGAATGTCTGGGATTTGGATGTACTAGTTCAGATGTATCCTGTCTGAGTGCAGGGGAATGGTGCATATGCTTTTGTATATAGTCTTACAACTCTAGGCATTTAGGATTCTATGGTCTGCTGCTTCAACATTGCATAATCACATGTCACTGCAGCTCAAAGGCAGGAAATGAGTTTTACCACAATTTCCAAGCAAGTAAGGAAATGATCTGCATGAGCTATAAAGAACTGTTCTCTTGCTGTTTTGCTTTCTTGTTGAATGCCTAAGGGACCTCTTCCATGCCTGAATCCCTGGGGGAGGCAGCTTTGGGTTCTGTTCTACCGGTGACACAATGCATTATGAATGACCACCAAGAGAGCCAGCCCAAATTCTGCTCACACAGCAGCTCGGAGCTGTGACATTTTGTAATAAGGAGCAGCTTGCTTGAACATGTGTCTGAAGTGAAAGCCAAGGCCAATCCTGGACGGACTTTCTGTCCATCCCAGCCCAGCCTGTCCTAGTCGCCAGAGGGGAGGGGCTACATGGAGCAATCTGTTTGAAAGAGCTCCTGGCTGGAGTTTCCCAAGAGCAGCTGCTAGTCATTCAGGCATCTGTTGGAGCCGACTCAATGGCAATGGGTTAACCTTTGAATAGAGTGTCTGAGATGTCTATCTGACTCACAAGGAACACTTGGGAGCAAGCAACGGCAAAGGCCACTGAGTGAAAAGGGCAGGCATCTCTCCGCTGAGATGGCAGAAAGAGGAACATGGTTTAAAAAAAGAAGAGGGAACCACTTCAAATTAGAATTTTTTTTTTTTTTAATGTGTGTGGGAGAAATGTTTGGGGTGATGACCAGCTAAAAAGAAGGCCTGGTGCCCGTTAGGTTGTGAACCGTGTTAAGGCTGTTGTTAGCCCCCGACTCATGGAAGGCCCATATATTACAGAGTAGAACTGCTCCACTGTGTTTTCTTGGCTGTAATCTTAAGAGAAGCAGATCACCAGGCCTTTCTTCCGTGGAGCAACTGGGTGGTTTTGAACTGCAGAAATGTTTAATTCACTGCTGCGGTGCCACGGCCTGAAAGAGTGCTCGGTTTGTAGTGAATCCACATAAACATTGTGGAATTAATGAATGTGTGAATGGCTCAACAAATCTGTGAATTTCGTGAGTGGCCATGTGGCCTAGGGGAAGAACTTCAAGATTGAAAATAGACATCTTACTGTGTGATCTCAATACTTCTGGCCTCGATTTTTTCATTCCTAAAATTGGATTATTAATAACCACTTTGGGTGGGTGAGAATTAAATGAAGTATCATATGCAAGTTCTGGATATGTTTTATATTGAGAGTTTAGTGTTAATTTTCTTTAGTCCCTTTTTTCCTGACCTAGAGTTGGGATAGTAATAGATCAGTCCATAGAATCTGCCTCTTGTTCTCAGCTAATGCATTGTTAAGAAAAATTATCTGGTACTTAGGCAAAGAAGACTGCATGTCCTTTCAGTATCATTTTGGAGTGTTGCCTTATAATTCTACCTAAGGATTTATTATTTCTTAATAATCTAGGGGAATAAGCCCATGTTTGATATCCTGTTTACTACTGATGAGGATTCTGACTCTGCGATGTTATAACTTGGAGTTTTTTCCAATAAAGATACAAATAATTTCTGTCTAGCAGACAATTTAACTGCAGAGAACAGTTTACTGGCTTCATACCTAACGTTAACAATTTTATTCCAAGATTCTTTCTTTAATTCCTAGAAATTCTCAGTTTCTCAAATGCTCTTTGGTAATGTTTTATGAGTCTCTGATTCACTCCTTAGTTAAATGAATCTATCAGTAAATGAATTATTATTATATTATTATATATTATTATTATATGTGAGTTATGTTTTTAACTTTTTGAAAATCATACTTTGAGAGCACCTAGAGACCTCCATCTTTTGCTAGCAGTGCCTAGAACATACTAGACACTGTGTTTGTTGAATAACCGAGGATCCCTGAGCCCTGCTAACTTTTGACCAATCCACTCTCTAGTATACTTATCGATAACTTCAGACCCAATCTTTCCATTATACGCTAGATTCACAGAAGGTTTGGTTTACACTTAAACTACATAATTTTGAGGAGATGTTGGGGGTACTATACACAGTTGTCAAGTACTATCAGTAGAGTACATGCTGTTCTATTAGGTTGACCTTGGGTAGGAAGCCTCCATCTGTCCATGGGTGTAGTAAAACCAAAACCAAAACAAAAACAGATCTGTTGCCATTGAGTCGATTTGGACTCATAGTTACCTACAGGACAGAGAACTGCCCTATAGAGTTTCCAAGGAGCAGCTGGTGGATTCGAACTGCTGACCTCTAGGTTAGCGGCCGACCTCTTAGCCACTGCAGCTCCAGGGCTCCTACCAGGGTTCCAGTCCATATTAATTCACTGATGGCTGAGGATCTTGTTTCAGCTTTTATTGTCTGTCATCTCTCCTATCTCCACTCTACTGCACTATTTCCTTTTCTCCTCCCCTTGCTCTTTCCACCTTAGAAAGCATCCTACTTACATCTCTTGATATTTCCCTGTGCCTACTTTTGCACATCCAAAACATGGTAATATCTTTTTACTTGATAACCTTATAATTTCTCAATGTACAGCTGCATTTCAATCCTTTATTTTTTAAGACACATCTGTATCAATGATCAGTTAGGGACTGAGTTCAACTACATATATTAAGAATCTGAAATTTTCTCATGCTACAAGAACTCTGATGTGGACAGTTCAAGATTAACTGACAGCAACTGTTCTCTACTTCTACTGTAAACATTTATTAACACCTTCTATGTACCAGGTACAGGGTTAAGTTCTGTTAAGTTCCTGTTCTACGAAAAAAAATCAACGTATGCTTTCATCTCTTTTATCCATAATTTCCTTTGTTCAGCAGATACTTACTGAGCATCTACTATATGCTAGGCACCTTTTTAGGTATTTGAGAGTCATCATCGAAACAACTGGCAACGATTCCTGCCTTAGCGGAGCTTATATTCCGGTAGGGTGATAAAGAGAGTAAATAATAAGCACTATTTAAAAAGTAAATGATATAGTGTATATACTTCAGAGTCTGAATTCAGTCATTCCCTGATGTTTGTTTGAACACCAGTGTTGTACTCTGATGAAGTTTCATGGGTTCATAGTGAAATGAGGAAAATAAGAATATTTAATGAGTTTTTCATAAAGTTAAGTTTATACCAGAATTTTAGAATTTGGAGATAATTTCCTTCATATTGGGGTTAAAATGTCCTTTATATTATGAAATTACGGTAATAGTAGTTTGCATTTGCTTCTGAATGCTTTCATTAGCAAAACAAAAATTTGGAGATTTGGCATCTCTGTGTTGGTTCCTAGTTTTTAAAAATGTTCCCGGCACACTTGATCTCTAAGATTTCTTCTTCACTTGATATTATCATTATGGAAAGATGAGATCTTTGTTTACTTTAAAAGACTCATGGACTCATGTAGGGTGCAGTAAGATTTCCAAGACTTCTGAGACTGGAAGAACTAGATGGTGCCCGGCTACCACTACTGACCACTCTAACTGGGATCACAACAGAGGGTCAAGGACAGAGCCTGAGAAAAATTGCAGAACAAAAAATCAAATTCACAAAAGAGACTAGACTTACTGGTCTGACAGAGACTGGAGGAACCCTTGAGACTATGGCCCTAAAAACCCCTTCTGAACTGGAACTGAATCTGTTCCTATAGACTACCCTTCAGCCAAACCATAGACAGGCAAATAAAATAAACAGCAACACCTGAGAGGAACGCGCTTTTTAGAACAAGCAGTTATACAAGATCAAAAGGGCAACATTTGCCCAAAAGCATGTCATGGAACACTGTATGTACAAACTATTGAATGGGACACTAATTTGCTCTGTAAACTTTCTCCTAATGCCCAATAAAAATTTTTTTAAAAAAATTTCCAAGACTTGCTAACATGAAGTGAAATGGCTGTTTTTGAAATACATTATGCATAGCCAGCCCTTTTATTTTGTTCCAGTTATCTGTTTAAGTAAGTTCCAGGATAAAAGAGAAAAAACTCATTTTGACCATGAAAAAGAACATGGCCTATGTCAAAGGTCCATGCAACGTCATGAAGCTGGTGCAGTGCCTAGGATACATCGGGTGCTCACTACATGCTTGTAGAATGAATTTATCTGCTGGTTCCTTCTTGTTTCCTGCCTTTCACTGGGAAAGGCTTAACCCCTAGTGATTTAACTCCCCAGTATGTCATATGTTTGTAGAATGAATGAAAAATATAAGCCTAGTTTGGGCATCTATAGCATCTCTGTATCATAAAATGTAACTTTTAATAATTATACAGGTATTAAATTAGAAAAATATGTGAAAGACTTTAAAAAATATTTTTATAGCATTGTCATTATCAAGGAATAGTAGGAGTAGACTGTGGCAATAGCCATAAATCTAAACTTCTAAAATAGGAATAACACACATTTCACATTCCTCTAAGAAACTGAAGCAAAGATTATAGTGTCAATGGATTAGCCTTAATTCTCTTTACCACGACAGATGGTACTGCCTTGTTCAAAATAGTTGCTGATAAAAGATACTCAAGCAAGAAGAACATAATGGAGTCAGAGGGAAATTAATAAGTCAATTGCAAACAGAAAAAAAGGGACAATTGATTATGACATCATTTTATGTCTTATAAAGAAATGGCAAGTTGACACAATGTCCAGTACAAAAGGCGAATTGTCTG
Source organism: Trichechus manatus latirostris (assembly GCF_000243295.1). Lineage (NCBI taxonomy): Eukaryota > Metazoa > Chordata > Mammalia > Sirenia > Trichechidae > Trichechus > Trichechus manatus. The sequence continues at coordinate 9,078,360 of NW_004443958.1, forward strand.
CAGATATGGTGATATCACTGTAGTATGTTTCAAGCCACCTATGACTATGTGTCTTTTAGGTTTATTTTATTTAGGCCACCGGAAGCATCTAGAATGTGTGACAATTAGGTTTAAACTCAAGTACTTCTGTGATTTTGCTGGAAAAATGGCTTAAGCTAGAAAGTAGCAGCTGAGTAAATAACTGAAGAAGAAGGAGTAGTGAGTAGATGAAGAATACTGGCTAGCCTTTGATGAGATTGAGAATGGGTTGATGGATAATCGAATGATGTAGGGGAGGGGAGTGAACTTTGAACTTGGTCCATATGACTGGATTGTGGATGTTAGAGGGGAAAGGGAAATGAGCTACCATATATGCATCCACCATAGAGTACTGCCTGTAGTGTGCTATAGGGTCTGAATTGGAATCGATTCGAGAGCAACTAACAACAACAACAACATAGAGTACTACGACCATGAGTGGTGCAAAAGATTAAGTACTCATCTGCTAACCAGAACGTTTGGTGGTTTGAGTTCACTCAGAGGTGCTTTGGAAGAAAGCCTTGGTGATCTACTTCCAAAATATCAGCATTGAAAACCCTACAGAGCACAGTTCTACTCTGACACATGTGGGGACACCATGAGTTAGAATTGACTCAAAGGCAATTGGCTTGGTTCTGGGTTTTTTTTTTTTTTTTT
>NW_004443958.1:9079135-9155841 GCF_000243295.1 Trichechus manatus latirostris
GGGAGTGACTTCATTACTGAACTAAAAGGGTGTCCGGAGGCCATACTCTCGGGGTTTCTCCAGTCTCTGTGAGGCCAGTTAGTCTGGTCTTTTTTTGTGAGTTAGAATTTTGTTCTACATTCTTCTTCAGCTCTGTCTGGGACCCTCTATTGTGATCCCTGTCAGAGCAGTCAGTGGTGGTAGCCAGGCACCATGTAGTTGTACTGGACTCAGTCTAGTGGAGGCAGTGGTAGATGTGGTCCATTAGTCCTTTGGACTAATCTTTCCCTTGTATCTTGTTTTCTTCATTCTTCCTTGCTGCCAAAAGGGTGAGACCAGTAGAAGTATCTTAGATGGCCACTCACAGGCTTTTAAGACCCCAGACACTACTCACCAAGGTAGAATGCAGAACCCTTTCTTTATAAACTATGTTATGCCAACTGAGATACATGTTCCCCAAGACCATGGTCCCCACAGCCCTCAGCCCAGCAATTTGGTCCCTCAGGGAGTTTGGATGTATCTATAGAGCTTCCATGACCTTGCCTTGTACAAGTTGTGCTGGCTTCCATGACCTTGCCTTGTACAAGTTGTGCTGGCTTCCCCAGTATTGGTTTCGGTTTTTATAGAGTTCTAAAGTGTATTGCTGGTGTAGCCTGGCACTAAATTCAGTTATTTCATTTAATCCTCAGAGCAACATTATGCAGTCGCTGTGCAATTTTATCCGTCCCCCAACCACCCCAACCAAAGTTGTAGCCTCTATCCTTCTCCATTCTTCTCCTTTGTGCTCTAGCTTCCTGTTGGATTTGGTCAATGGGAGGCAAGGGTGGAAAATGGAAGGTGAGAGGAGAATGAGGTCAGAGTATTTATTTTCTGGGTCACTATGGGTTGGCTGCATTCCCCTCTCAAAACATTCAGCTCCTGACAGGCAGTCCACTCCATGCAGCTAGGTTTCAATAACTGCACCCTCCCCTGTCCCTTCAGGTTTAGACATAGTAATCACTCCTCACTGTTAGTTCCAGTACACTGTACCCACACCTGGTAAATAATCCGTGTATTAAATTAGGTGCTGTCAATATCTTCTGTTACCTTGACTGACCCAGGCACTATATTTTTACTCTTATTTTATGAATGGGGTAATTGAGTTTTAGATATTTTTAAGGTAACTTTCCCACACCCACACACCTGGTAACAGCTGTTTCTGGGATTTGAACCCAGGTCTGTCCAATACCTATGTCCTTTGCAGAATACCAACCTGCATGGGTATTCATGGGAAATTAGGAGATTTATGATTTTAGTTAAGAAGAACCCTACAGTGGGGTGAAGAAAGAAAAAGTTATATTCAATAAACATTCACTGGCTTCCTACCTTAGTCAAGATGCTGGACTTAGAGTGGCATAGGAAGTTAGACCTGGAACGGTTCTTTTTTGTAAGTAGTTTTCAAATTGTGCTTAGTGGAGCCTAGGGTTCCACAAAGAAGTCTCTGTGATTCCCATGAGAAGAAAATGAGATATTGGGGTGGGCTTAGACCTCCTCCCCTGCTTCATTGAGAGAAGATATACTTTAATTAGTTGTATCTTTTTTTTTTGCCTCTGTGTTTACCAAATAATATCACAAGAGTAAATGTCCTAAAGTTTTACTTGGTTTCTTCTTCTTTAAAATGAGTCTATCCTATTCCACAGACTTGTTGGTGCTATTAATGAGATTGAACATGTAAAATAAATACATGTTTCCTTCATTTTCTGATTCTTCTTTTAGTACATTCAGAGAAGAAAATTCTTCTTCACAGGTTTAACCTGTGAAGTCTTTCAATTCAATCCCTAATTTAATGGAGATAGATTAACCATCAGTAACTCCTTGGTTTTGGTCTGAAAAACGGAAGCAACTGGAGGGCAAAAAAGAAGGTATGAGCACTACTCTAAGCCCTGGCATGTCAAACATATGCCTCTCTGGCAGGATTTAAGTGTAGCCACTCTGACTCAAGTTAGTAAGCAGATGGTCAAATGGCTAAACCGTGACATATAGGCGCTCAACCATTTACAAACAGCTGCTCCTAGTAGGCTTCAACCACTTGAACAGCATTCCCTACTCTTTTCTGAGAGCTGGCTGGGCGCACCATGAGCTGGAAAAATATCCTTTGCTGGGCATTCATCTTGAGCAGTGCTTTCCCAACAGCAATGCTTGAGAACTACTGATCTAGAGAGCTGGGTAGAGGGAGTAAAATTCTTGCATATGTGTATACTCAATTGTGTGCACACAAATATCTCTCCCTCTCCCACACACACACTGCATCCATCCGTTTGTAGTGAAATGGCAGCCACCAAGTACTTCAGTATACCAAGTCATGGTTCTCAAGCTTGGCTGCAGAGTAGAATAACCATTTTGATGTCCAAGTAACATCCCAGGCCATATACATCAGAAACTCTGGGAGTGAGACTTTAGGTTATTCCATTTACAACCAAATTTGAAAATCAGTGTACCAGACTAAATGTTCTTATGATGTGGTGTCCTTGGAATCTATTTTCTTTTTTAAAAATAAATCATCTTTATATTTATACATTGCAAATTTCAGACTTATTCTGCTTTTGACTGTGATGGAGTAACTGTGATAGAACTTAGCCTCTGTTATGGATTGAATTGTGTTCTCCAAAAGTGTGTGTCAGCTTGGCTAGGCCATGATTCGCATTATTGTGTGACTGTCCACCATCTTGTCATCTGATGTGATTATCTTATGTGTTGTAAATCCTATCTCTGTGATGTTAATGAGGCAGGATTAGAGGCATTTATGATAATGAGGTGGGACTCAATCTACAAGATTAGGTTGTGTCTTAAATCAATCTCTTTTGAGATATAAAAGAGAGAAGTGAGCAGAAAGAGGGGGATCTCATACCACCAAGAAACAAGAGCCAGGAGAATAGCACATCCTTTGGACCCAGGGTCCCTGTGCTGAGAAGCTTTTTGATGGGAAGATTGATGACAAAGACCTTCCCCCAGAGACGAGAGAAGGAAAGCCTTCCCCTGGAGCTGGTGCCCTGAATTCGAACTTCTAGGCTTCTAGTCTGTGAGAGAATAAATTTCTCTTTCTTAAAGCCATCCACTTGTGGTGTTTCTGTTGTAGCAGCACTAGATAACTAAGACACCCTCTCACAGTAAACAACTAGAAAACTGGATGAGATATGCGGGACAGCTGTTTTTGGAGATTCAGCAACAGGGAGTACCAGACTGTGATTCACACGAGAAGGGAAACAAAGTGAACTTTATGTTCATTCTGGCTTTCTGTCTGGAGGAACTTTCCAGGCTGCAATGCAGGGAAGAAGATATCAAGAAGAATATAAGAGGTGACAGAGATTTAATTTTAGGATGAACGAGGCCTCTGGAATTTGAGGGGCAGAGTACTGGAGAGGAGGGAGCTGCCTAAAGAAAAAGCTCCAAAATTTGCATAGAGACCTCCTTGAGTACTGCACTGAATACTAAACCACAGATACGAAGAGTGAGACTCCACGGGGCTGGACAAAGAATAATTAAGGAGCTGTAAACCAAAGAATTCCTAGGGCTAGGAGATGTTTGAGTTCTGGTCAACCAGAGTGAAGAGTCCTTTCGAAGTTCTCAGGCATCAGTGGAGACACTTGAGGGTCACGCCTTATGAGAAGGGCTAAACTAGCTCTAGAGAAAGAACACTCTAAACTTTCCCTAACAAAACTTATAAGAAAACATCGAGAACTTCAAGCTGATCAACAAGTAACTTAACTGCCTGCCAAAGTCCAATATTTTCCCAAGAAATATATAATAATAAAAAAAAAAAATCCAACACTCATCAAGGTAAAATTCACAAGGTACCCAAAATCCAAACCCACTGCCACTGAGTTGATTCCGACTCATAGTGACCCTGTAGGATAGAGTAGAACTGCTCCACAGGGTTTCCAAGGCTGTAAATCTTTATGGAAGCAGACTTCCATGTCTTTCTCCCCCAGAGTGGCTGGTGGGTTTGAAATGCCGACCTTTTGGTTAGCAGCCGAGGACTTTAACCACTAAGCAATGAGCACTCCTCTTCACAATGTACAGGCTCTAATAAAAACTACTAAACAGGTAACGTAGAAAAATGTAACTCATTACAAGGAGAAATATCAGTCATTAGAAACAGAACCAGAAATGACAGAGATAATAGAATTAGCAGTCAAGGACCTTAAAACAGCTCTTATAAATACCTCAAGAATTTAAAGGGAATCATAAGCCTAAAGAGGAGAGGGATGAATGATTAAAAAAAAAAGAAAGGAACTTGTAGAAATGAAACAATATCTGAAATGGAAGAATTCACTGGATATAGTTAGCAACTGATCAGATACTCAGAAGGAAGACAGTCTCTGAACTTGAAAGAATGCCAATAGCAACTATGCAAACTGAAGCAGAGAGAGAGAGAGAGAAACTGAATAAAATAAACAGAGCCTCAGTGACCTAGGGGTAAATATCAAGTGGTCAACATAAGTGTAATTAGAGTTTTAGAGAAAGTGAAGAGAGAAAGGGAAATAAATCGTTTGAATAAATAGTAGCAAATTTTTTTTTACAAATTTGATGAAAACGATAAATCCACGTATCCAAACTGCTCCACAGAGCTCCAAGCAGGATAAACACAAAGAAAACCACACCAAGGCATATTATAATCAAATTTTTGAAAACAAGTAATAAAGAGAAAATCTTAAAAGCAGTCAGAGAAAGAAAATACACAGAGGAAAAAGACAAGAATTCCACAGACTTCTCAGAAACCATAAGCCAGAAGACAATAGAATGGCATATTCAATATGCTAAAAGAAAAAAAACCCAAAAAACTGTCAACCTAGAATTCTCTTTTCAGTGAAGAGATCTTCAAAATTAAAGATGAAACAAAGACTTTCTCAGATGAACAAAAGCTGAAAGAATTCATCGCCAGCAGACTACACTACAAGAAATATTAAAGGAAGTTTTTCTTGTGTAAGGAAATGATACCAGGTAGAAACTTGAAACTATACCAAGGAATAAAAAACACTGGAAATGATAAATATGTGCTTAAATATAAAAGACTCTTATTAGCATGTAATAAGTATGTAAAAATTCTTAGTGAGATATTTTACATTCTCTTTTTAGTACTAAGCCTTTAAAATCCTATGTGTGTTTTACACTGACATTACATTTCAATTTGGATTAGTCACATTCTAAGTGCTCAATAGCCACATGTGGCTAATAGCTACTGTATTGGGCGGTTTAGCTCTAGTCCATCAGTATTGTTTATTTCCTCATAGTACTTATTGTCATCTGGAAATAAGTTCATATTTATTTCCTTATTCAATTTCTTTTTCACCTACTAGAATGTAAGCTGTAAGACTAGAAGGACATGATCTTGTTCACTGCTGTATTGACAGTGGCTAGAGAAGAACCCAGTTCATGGTAGGTACTCCTATTTATTTCTTGAATAAAAAAAAGTTTCAAAGGAGAAACCATGGACTCTCTGCACACCAAATATGAATTCCAAGATATGTGTTTTAAGAGCAAGAACGGCTCTAAAATGCAATTTATTCAGTATAGAGTTGGGGATTTGATGAATGTAGGTGGGATCCCAGCTCCACCATCTGTAGTCATGCGGCTTGGGGCAAGTTACTGAACCCTGTTGCAGTGGTGTCCAGAGTGGGTAGGGTGTTGGAGCAGTTATCCCCAGTAGAGTATCTTATCTCTGATATTGTTTTGAATTGCTGGTGCCTGGTAACAATAAAGTGTTATTTTTCTTACTAAAAAAAAGAAAAATCCCCAACAGACCACGTACCCCCTCATTTGCTGCATCTGTACCATTCCTGCTGCCCCAGCTTGGGTATGCCGCTGCCTCTATGAGTATGAGTTTTCTTACCTTTAAAATGATTTTCCTCATTATGTTTAGCAAACATCTGTATAGTCCTTACCATAAGCCAGGCATTCTCTCAATGCTTTATATATGTCAGTCTTTTTAATTCTCTTCGCAATCTTGGGAGAAAGATGATTTTATTATCCCCATTTTACAGATGAAGAGACTGAGGCCCAAGGCTACACAGCTGGGATGAAGCAGAGTCAGGCTTTTAACTCAGGTAATCCAACTCCAGAGAATACACTGGTATAGTGCCTCTTAGTTATAAGGTCTACCATGTAAGGTTGAGCATACTGTATGGAAAGTGCTCAGCACAGTGTCCAGCCCCAAAGAGATATTAAGCTGATAGGAGCTATTCTCATTATTGTTGTTATTATTATTTTTAGTGGTTGGGAATCTGAAATCACAGAGTAACTGACAGACCTACACTGTAAGAAATATTAAAAGAAGTTTTTCTTGTGGAAGAAAAATGATATCAGGTAGAAACTTGAGCAAGTTGAGAGGGGGCTTAAAGTAGGACCTGCCGACTCCCAGTGGGGCTGGGTCTGTCCACTGTAAATTCTTATGCAACACTAAGAAGAAATAACCTCTGGAGCAATAAGGAAGAAGTGTTGACATTTTAATTAAATAAACTGAAAATTTATTTCTCATATGGCCTAAAGGCTCTTCTTATTTGATTCTGGGAATTTCCTAATACCCTCCACAAGGATTTTTACAAAGAAAATGTTCTAAAAGCATCCTCCTTCCCCACTTATTCACAGAACGAGAATTGTAGTACTCCAAGGTTATGCATATTATGATTTTTTAAAACCTTTATTCACATTTAGATACTTTTCTCTTAAGTTTTTTTTTTAAAACATGATTGAAACTTTTAAATGATGGTATCACTTGTATGCAATAAAGTGCACAGATGTTAAGTGTGCACTTCAAAGGATTTTTGCTTCTGTATGCAGCCACGTTACCACATCCAGTTCAAGATAGAATATTTCCAGCATTCCAAAAGGCTCTCACACCCCCTCCCAGACAATAGTCCCCACCAAAGTTAGCACCATTCTGACTTCCATCAACTTAGATTACTTTTGCCTATTCTTAACGCCATTTGAATGGAATTTTGGTGTGTGTGTATTTTTTACCCTCCTCAATATTATGTCTATGAGATTCATCTGTATTTTTGTGGATAGCAATATTCCATTTCTTATTGTTCAAGAGTTCCTTTTTTATGAATACACCACAGTTTACTTCTCCATGTTTTGTTTTTGGGTATTTAATTAATTTCCAGTTTGGGGACATTATGAATAAAGCAGCTATGACATTACTGTATATTTTATTTGATGGACATAAGATCTTTGTTATGTATGGCCATTGAAGTCTCTGTTCCATTAGCTTACTAGTCAGCTTGTGATTTTACTGAGTTTTCCTTAAACTTCTGTTACAAAAACAAAAAACAAAAAAACCTCCCAGTCTTTGCAGATGGGTTCTATGTGTGTATTTAGCCATGCCTTTAACATTCAGCCGGGAAGTTTACATCTCCGCCTTAGCCTTCACTTCCTGCTTGTGCAGAGCTTGAAGTTCAGCCATAGGTGTAAGCTTAGGGCCTTTTCAGGTCGTTTATGAGCATATGCTCAGACCTGGGCATGTGTGTGGCCTTCTAGATACCCAGGAATATGTGGGGGCCTTTCAAAGCTCTATTACATGCCAAAGACATGTCTGCCCAAGTCCAAGGAAATATCACAGAACAACAAAAGTGGGAAAACAGACAAGCATGCTGCCACAGCCATGTCTGCCCGAGTCCAAAGAATATTACAGAATAGGCAAGAATGGGAAAACAGACAAGCATGCTGCCACAGCCATGTCTGCCCGAGTCCAAAGAACAGTTACAGAGCCATCAGTATGTATTAACGTTACAAATGGACAAAGCCATTAAAGCTTAGCCTTTTCAGATTGGCTAGAAATTGTAATCCTACATTTTGAATTGTCTTTCTTAACAATCATTGGTACAGGTTTCAGTAAGAAGAGTCAGGAAAGTCTTCATTGGTCCAACAAATTTCTATTCACTAAATACTAATAGAAAAAGATAAGAGTGGAAGGTCTTTTGTGTTCTGTTTGATTGGCTTTATGTGAAAGTTTCCCTACAAGATATTTTCCAAGATTATCTTAGCTATTGTCTTTATACCTCAGGGCCCAGTTGATGTGTGTCCTTGTGAGTCCTTGTGAGCCCATCGCCAGCTGGGTCACATTCTGTATGCTCACGGAGAAGGAATAAATGATTCTAATATTAATTCCTAAATCATACGCAAAGCATCTCATTTCCTAGCTTTTTCTCCCAAGCTTTTTGCTTCATCTATTGTTTGCTTCAATTGTTATCCCTTGCTCCAGGAAGCAGCAACTAATATATTTGTCTTTAAATGTTTTTGACAAATGCCCCTAACTCCCTAGAAGCCACCTCAGCCCTGGGAGTTCCAAGTGACAAATTGTTTTGATTTTCCTGGAATTCAGATTTCTGGATTCATGGAATTAGGGTGACACATCCAGGCCAGTTGCCCTTAGGTGTCCTTTTGACCCTTGAAGGAACTGGTTCCCTGGAGTCACTTTCAGGTCAAAGAATAGCCTAGTAAGCAGTAAGCAATAGCCTAGGAAACAATGGCCTAGTAAAAGCAGAGACCATTTAGCCTTAGGCATTGGGTTCTTTTGGAAAATTATGTGCAGCCAGCAGGAAATCCAAGGTCTGACTAGAGGCTGTGTTTTAGGATGTTTGGCATGTCCTTGGTAATTCCGTTTTTGTAACTGATGAATCCTGAAACCCTGCCCTGTGCTTTGATGCTATCTTCTGAGAAATTAACATAATAATGACCTATATTACCTGCTTTCACTGTCCGCTCTTCCGAGCGAGCGCATTCCTGATATGTTCAGGTTGACACTGCCTGCTATGAATCCTATCTACTCACAATAAACATACTGTTACACTAATTTTCGAAGTTTCTCTAAACATTTAGGTTTTTGATACAAATTAGGCAAAATAAATGCAAGCCCTTTGAGCTAGTCCTTCAAGGAGCTACCAAACCAAAAATCAAACCCATTGCTGCCAAGCTGATTCCCAAGCATCAGAACTGTCCCATAGGGTTTGCAAGGCTGTAATCTCTACAGAAGGAAACTGCCACATTTTTCTCCCACGGAGCCTCTGGTGGATTTGAATAGCCCACCTTTTGGTTAGCAACCGAGCTCGTAAGCACTGCACCACCAGGGCAACTTAGGAGCTACCAGCCTGGTAAAAAAAACAGCCATACCTCTTTGAGAGCAGGGTTTTTCTCTTCCCTTGAGTACTAGGTTTCTGCACTGGGAATGTGGCTGTTGTCTTCAAGGTCGCTTCTGAGCTGGGGAGTGATGGATTGTACCAGGGTAAGTTAAAAGGCTACAAAGCTCTCTTACCAAGATTTAGTGACTTTTTCTTGATTAAGTGTTCCCCTTTGTAAGCTTTTGATTAACTTCCAGAGTTCCAGAAAGGTTGATTCTGACAGTTTTTGCCAGTTTAATTGCTTTTCTGGAGGAATGGACTTTTGGAGTTCCCTACACCATTTTCACTGATATCACTTTTTAACAGAGACTTTGGATGAGTAAAAGTTTTAGATTTCACTAAAGTCCATTTTATTAAAAAAAAAAAAAATCATTTTTTCCTTTTGTATTCCATGCCTTTTGGGTCCTATTTATTAAATCTATTTAATCTTTGCCTGATCCAAAAATCACTAAGATTTTCTCCGATGCTTTATTTTTGACGCTTCATAGTTTTATCTCTTATATTTATGTCTATGATCCATTCTGAGTTAATTTTTTTAAAAAAATATATGGTGTATGGTAAATGTCACAGGTCTTTTTGTGTGATTGAATATTCAATTCTTCAAGCTTTTTTTTAAAAAAAAAAAAATATTATCGTTTTCCCACTGAATTGCCTTGGCATCTTTGTAGAAAATCAACTGACTATATATGTGTGGTTCTATTTCTGGGATCTCTATTCTAGTCTCTTGATCTATAGATATATCTTAACACCAATACCTTTTATGTAGGTCTTCTTTAACTTCTTGCAGCAATGTTTTGTCATTTTCAGCTTACAAGTTTTGTATCTTTTTGTGGTTACATTTATCCCGAATTGTTTCATATTTTTAGGCTCTTATAAACAGCATATGTAAAAATTTTAATTTCCAACAGTTTGTTGCTCTAATGTTAATATTTTGCATAACCTTAGTACAATGATCAAAATCAAAAAGTTCCATTGGTACAATGCTATTAACTAAATTACAAACGTTATTAGAATTTTACCAGTTTTTCTACTAAGGTCCTTTTTTTGGTCCAGGATACAATCCAGGATCCTACATTTTTTTGTCATGTCTCCTTAGTCACTGCAGTCTGGGAGCATTCCTCAGACTTTCCTTCTCTTCAATGACCTTGAACTTCTGAAGAGTTCTGATTTGTTATTTTGTAGCATGCCCCTCAATTTGGGTTTGTCTGATGTTCTCATATAATTAGTTTGTGATTAAGTATTCTTCACAAGAGTATCACAGAAACAATGTGCTCTTTTCAGTTCATCTTATCTAGAGGTTCCTTGTGTGGACAAGTCTTTTTATTGGTGATGTTAATCTTGATCGTTTGATTAAGGTGGAGTCTGCTGAGTTTATCCCCTGAAAAGCTTCTAATTTTCCGTTTATAATTAACAAACATGTTGGGGGCAACACTTTGAGACCATGCCAAATATTCTGTTTCTCTTCAAAAGCTCACCCAATAATTTTGACATCCATTGATAAGTCCAGCCTGCAACAGTTAAAACTCGTGTTCTGATGATGAGTTTCTATTTATCCCATTTTTTTCACATTTTAAATTTGGATTTCGACTATAAGAAAGAACTGTCTCTTCTCCATCGTTCCTCTATTCAATTATTTATTTTATTTTATGGGTTAAAAAGCTCATAAAATAACCACTGTGCCATCAGGGCTCCTGATTTTATGGGCTACACTATTTTAAAAATTGTGGGAGAAAGATGTGGCAGTCTCCTCCCTTAAAGATTACAGCCTTGGAAACCCTACGGGGCAGTTCTACCTTGTCCTATAGGGTTGCTATGAGTCAAAATCAACTCAACAGCAATGGGTTTTGGTTTGGCTGTTTTAAAAATGATTTTAGGTAAAAACAAAAATCTTAATTAATTGAAAAACTAGGTAGTTTAAAATGAAAACTACTGCTTAGTAGCTCATGTTTAATGTTTCAAGGATATACAATTGAGACACATCATTGAAGGCATGACATTTCAGTTTTGAATGATAGTGAAGGAAACATGTAAGGGCCGCAGGTTTATGGGTCAACTTCTTGTTCATTATAATACGTGTGTTTGAAAACAGTTCAAACAGAACAGTTCAAACAAAATGTTATTATCTTAGCAATGGCAAGATGACACCAGGAAGTCATGACAGTGTGCTTTAATGAGAAGGCTAGTGCACTGGGCAGGAGGTTATCTTGTAGCTACATTTTCATCCTAGATGATCACTACTTATGAATGTGTCTTTAGCAAGCCATTGCTTCTCTAAGCCTCAGTTTACTCATCTATAAAATGAGGAATTGTAGGGGGTATTTCAGGTCATAAAAAGTCTCAGTTGAGTCTCTCCTGGGTTCTGTCCCTGCTCCCTGATGTCTTCAGATGCTCCAGTCTCCAGAATGTTTCTGCCTAACTTAACAATTGTTTCCAAACACAGGCAGATTGTACTTGCATATCATTTTTCTAATGACCACGTGGAATTGATGGTAGATACTATCTTCCTATGGAAAATCAGACATATCATACTAGTTTACACCAAAATCCAGGACACTCAGACCTTTCTGCTTTAAATTTGGTGTCCTTTTTGGGAACATGTGCCAATTTGTTCTCTTTCATATGATGTTTCTAGCCCTAAAAACATTTGTAATGAGGATATGATGAATGTGTTAGTATGTTCTATTCCCCAAGATCCATCATCTGCCCCTACAAGCTGCCCTTTAGGATACTGCTTATCTGAAGTGCTGCTAGCCCTGGGGGCCTCAGCATAACTTCTTGGTTTTCCTCAACCCTACCTATACACTCCTATAAATAGTCTCTTCATTGAATTCTCTTCATTTAAACTTTTTGAGCTTATCAGTCCTCTCACTGGTACAATCAACGTGCTCAAAATATCAGTGAGTGTTTGAGCTTTACCTAGCTAGAATTATTATTGGAAATTTTCCTCTTATTAAAAAGATATAAAACTTAGAATATAATAATATAATATATTACAGTTAATAAGACATTATATCATTAGTAATTATATTAATTATTAGAAAAATTTAAAAATAATACAAAAGTCATCTGGTCTTAAGGGATAGGTGGGCACTTCCAAAAGCTACTTTATAGTTCTGCCTTTACATTCAAGCATAGGTTTTCTCAGTGAGACCTGAAATTTGTCTTCACTTTGCCCACCCCCAACACTGTGGGAACAAAGATGAAGTTGAAGAGGTTGGACTAAATGACATATCACTTAACCTTTCTCTGCTTCTGGCTCCATAGTAAGATGGAAAGGGTTGTTTGTGAGGATTAAATGAAATAATGTTTGTAATGTGCTTAGTACAGTGTCTAGAACATAGTCGTTGTTATTCAAAGAATCTTTTAGGTCAAAAACTTAATGATACTATTCTCGTCTCTCTCCACTGTCATTTAGTTTAGGTTATTGCTTTCGGCTTTCTTTGATCCAAATTGTTTCTGTAATCAGATTGCTTGCTTGCACTCATAATCTTTGGATATGCCTTTATGAACCCAAAACTTCTCTGCTTTGGGAAATAATGCAAAGTGTTCAATATTGAATGTTTCCTAATTTTCTCCTCCCTCTCCTTGTCCATTTAATAGCTTAATACAATATTAAAAACAAGTCTCCACTGTGTTTTGGGGAGTTTTGTTTGAGCACTTTTGATTAAAAAAAGGGGAGTGATTATTACAGGTTATGTATTCTTTCTATTTCATTACATAAATCAGCTCTTAGGGCTATTTTCGGCCATGGACTCTGAGTTCACATTGCTGAAATACCAAGATCTGTTTCAGTATGGTTGGACACACATACATATTTGACAAAAATACATTATTATTGATGAGAATGGCCAAGAGGGTTTACAAAATAAAACAGGTGTTGGTACTTAAGCAGGGTACAGTACTCTTCCAGGGAATTTCTTTGCCTTTACTCCTACATCTAATGTATCACCAAGTATGTTCTTTTAATCTCCTAAATCTCTAAAATACTTCCCTTTCACTTTACGTCCAATGCCAGCGTGGTCTGGAGGAAAGGAGAATGTTACAGGCAAAACCGACAGAATGAACAAAGGCTAAACTTGATGAACTGAACGATTTTCAGGATGGTAGGAGCATAGAATGGGAAGAAAGGTAGCAAGCGAGAGAAAAAATAGAGGTAAGCAGGCGGTATGTTAATATGAACACAAAGTCCATAATAAAGATTTTCTAGCTTATTCTGAGAGCAAAGGGATGCCACTGAAAGGTTTCCAGTAGGGTCATAACATGCGTTTTAGAAATGCCACGTTGTTGCAATATAGGGAACAGACTGGATTGTTGCATGATTGAGGCAGGAAAATGAGCTGTGAGGCTGTTTCAGGAATCCAGGCAAGAGATGATGGTGGCCTGGAATAGTGGAATAGGATAGTACCAGTGGGGATGGAGAGAGGTTAATAGATTTGAGAGCTAAGGATTTGAGAAGGCAGAGTCTACATGTCATGGTGATTGAATGGATGTGGACGATGAGGAGAGGAAGGAGCGAAGAATGCCGTCTGGTTTTCTTGCTTGGATGTTGGGTGTGGGAGAGTGGGATATTATGGCTTCAGTTTGGGAAATGTTGAGAAATGGTACTTACAGGAAGCTGAGTAGAGATGTCTATGGGGTAGCTGGGTGTATGAGCTAGAGCTGAAGAAAGTGATCTGGGCTGAAAATATAGACCCAGTCTTAGCGTCATCAGCATGAAGATGGAAACTGGAGTTATGGTGGTTGAGAACACCCATGGGTAATGTGTAGAGGAAGAAGAGAAGAGGATCTAGATGCAGACCTTGAGAAATATGTAGAATTAAGGGATGTCAGAAGAGGGGGAGCCCACAAAGGGGAATTTAGAAAGGTGGAAACAAAGCCATGGGAAGTGTATTTGACAACAGTAGGAAAGGAGTATCTGCAAGCAGGAGCTGCCCAAATTATCATGTAACCGATTAAAGGTTTAAGTAATAAAAAAAACTGAACATTTGATTCGTTCTAGAAATAAGGAGGTTAGTGGTAATTTTGATGAGGTGTGGGTTTTTTGTTTGTTTTGGTTTTGTTTTTAATTGGAGAAGAAGAAAACTAGGTTGCAGAAGTGTATGGTAGATGGAATTAAGGAAATAGGGAGAGTACTGACTCCATCAAGGGGAGGGTGAGAATGGTTGTACAACCCGAAGCATGTAATCAAAGTCACTGAATGGCACACGTAGAAATTGTTGAATTGGTGTATGTTTTGCTGTATATGTTCTTGACAAAACAAAAGAAAAAAAAAAGAAAGAATCATCCAAATGAAAATGGAGAGGAAATGTGCCTTAGGAAGAGGGAATGCATGAGAGAATAAAGAATCTCTACCCACCCCTCCCCACCAAAAAAATAAAAGTTTCTTTATAAAAGGGAGAAGACAGAGTGAGGTTGGAATAGGGTGCAAGATCATATGAAGTGATTTTTTTCCTTAAATATAAACACACAAGTGTGTTTAAATTCCACCAAGAAGGAGCCATTTAAGAAGAAGAGATTGAAGATAAAGAAAATGGAAGGAATAATCTATAGATCAATGAATGCAAGAAGACACTAGGGGGTAACATTGACCACACATGGGGTAATTAGTCTTAAAACAAGATGAGGGAACCACATGGAACAAAGACAAGATAGACACCCATACAAGTGAGTTTGTATGTTTGGTGATAAAAAGCTGAAAGAAATGTTAATCTGATTGTTTTTATTTTCTCTGTGAATTAGGGGGGCAGCTTATATCTTTTTAGGCTATTCAACACAAAGGGAGAAAGGACTCCCAAACCCCATCTTGCAATCTGATTTAATGGAAATAAAAGTCAAACTGTATGGAACATGGAGATGTTACTTTACTGTAAAATAAAGTAAACTTCAAAATACACAGTGACCTCAAAATACTGCATGTGATGGTTAAGGTTGTGTCTGGGTCATGATTCTCAGTGGTTTGGCAGTTACGTAAAGATGTAGATTGGCAGTTATGTAATGATGTAATTTGACAGTTATGTAATGATGTAGTTATCCTCCGTGATGTTATCTAATGTGATCAGCCAATCAGTTGTAAGGGGAATTTCCTTGGGAGTGTGGCCTGGACCCAATATATATCTGGACTTTCTGGCAAAGCTTGCTTGTTTGCTCTGGATCCTGTATCCAGCTCAACATCATCTGACCTCCAGTTCTTGGGACTCAAGTCAGCAGCGTGCCGTATTGCCTACCGGTCTTGGGATTCGTTGACTTCCACAGCCTGTGAGCCAGTGATCTGCTTTCTTACCTGCCCATCTTGGATTTGTCTGCTTCCATAGCCTGTGAGACAGCAGCCTTCCCTCTGACCTGCCGATCTTGGGTTTGTCAGTCCCTGCAGCTACATGAGTCAGGAGAAGCCTCCAGCCTGACATCTGACCCACGGACTTGGGACTTGCCAGCCTCAACAACCACATGAGCCATTTCCTTGAGATAAATCTCTCTCTCTCTGAAAATATACACTTCACTGGTTTTCATTCTCTAGAGAATCCAGCCTTAGACGCTACATATTCCAGTATGGACCTCCTTTCTCCATCCAAGCAACATGCATTAGAATGCTAGGGAAGGCTTTAACCATAATGAGTAGGGAACACAGCCTCCAAAGTAATTATTTTTGCCTCAATGTGGGGTTTTTGGCCTAAGTAGTAGATGTCACACCCACCTACTTAATTCCAGGCAGATAACAAACACATGATTAGAAATGTAAGCCATAGATGAGAGAGAGCGATATTTCAAGACAGACAAAGTCCCACCTAGAATTTTCTGGTGTACATGCCAGTGAAACCAAGTCCCTGAGTGGCACAAACAGTTAAGCACTCAAAAGATTAGCAGTTAAAACCTACCCAGAGGCACCTCTGAAGCAAGGCCTGGTGATCTGCTTCCTAGACACACATGCATAGGAATCAACTTGACAGCCACTGTTTTTTTTTTTTTTTTAAATTATACTACAAGTTCCTGAGATAGACAAGAGGTGGGTCTGTTCAGGGGATAGAGAGAGGCCCAATGTAGTCAGAGCATAATAAGCATGGGGGAGTGTGGGGCAAGAGGAGGTTGAAGGGCTGGTAGATTGTTAAGCTATCATTTAAACAAGGTGTCATGGATTGAATTATGTCCCTCAAAAGAATGTATCAATTTGGCTGGGACATGATTCCCAGTATTGTGTGGTTGTCCTCCATTTTGTGATTGTAATTTTACGTTAAGGAAGATTAGGGTGGGATTGTAACACCCTTACTAAAGTCGGTCGCATCCCTGATCCAATGTAAAAGGAGTTTCCCTGGGGTGTGGCCTGCACCACCTTTTATCTTACAAGAGATAAAAGGAAAGGGAAGTGAGAAGGGGACCTCATACCACCAAGAAAGCAGTTCTGGGGGCAGAGCGTGTCCTTTGGACCTAAAGTTCCTGCACTGAGACGCTCCCAGACCAAGGGAAGACTGATGACAAGGACCTTCCTCTAGAGCCGACAGAGAAAAAGGCTTCCCCTGGATCTGATGCCCCAAATTTGGACTTGTAGCCTCCTGGACTGTGAGAAAATAAATTTCTGTTTGTTAAAGCCATCCACTTGTGGTATTTCTGTTATAGCAGCACTAGATGACTAAGATACAAGGTTTTGTGAAAGAACTGTGTACCGTACTTGATAGTCTCACGCAGTTTACTCTCAAAATTCAATAGTTAGGTTCAAGAAGAGTTTAGATAATTGGTCTTCAACTTTTTTAGAAGTCTCTAAAATGAATTCCCTGAAAGATTCTTAGAAGTGGGTGATGGGCAAAGAGGTTCAGTGAGGCTATTGAGTATGTATGTATGTATGTATATATGTATGTATGTATGCATGTATTTATGTAACATGGACCAACATTGCTGTATATCTTTAAATGCTCTGCCAGGGATAGGATCCCTGCCTGATTGAACTGTGACCCTGAGTCAGTATTTTATTTGTTGTCTTTTTTTTTAAGTAACTTGAAATATTTTTGGGAATAGTAAGTGAATTTTTTATTTTGTACCTAGATATTTGGCATTATGCACATACTATAGCCATCACATGTTCCAGTAACTCAGCACCCCTTCTTTATTTCTTTTATTCATTATTGCATTTCTGATGGCTGTTATGCCTTTGCTAGTCTTCCTAAAGAGAGCTCCCAGAGTCTGTGAGTTGCTTCTGAAAACTTCATTGACTCTTTTGTCTTCCCTCTGCAGCAATGGGCTAAATGTTCTCTTGAATGACAGGGATTATTTATAGCAAAGGTTCCCTCAATGTCAATTTGTCCACAGGGAAGTACACCTCCAAGGCCATGTTCTTCTCTGGATTCCAGAGCCCAACTCCCATTAGCAGTAACGAGCATTACATGTGTGTTTGTTGCCTTTCCTGGGCCATTGCAGCATGGTGAGAGCCTTTTGCCATCCATCACATCACCATCACACCTGAGCTCATTCACTTCCTTCTTCCCAACAAGAAAGTGAAAAGATTCCGTTGCTTACCTCTGGCAGAAAAATCTTCTTTTCAATAACAATAACTGAGCCTTCCAAAACCAAAAAGTAGAATTTGCTCTCCCAAGACACAGGATAATATTCAAGACCTTGGCTTGACCAAATGATCAAAATCTTGACTCCTGGAGCTCAGGATTCCTGACCTCTTTGGACCCAACACAGTACTTAGCATCCTGCTAGGCATGCAGTAGATACCCCATAGTTATAGTCAGGTGCTTGCTAAGCCCTTCATATCCATCATCTGAGACAATCCTCGAATCAATCAGCCTGATATGTCTAGAGGATATTGTCCTTCTTTTGGGCTCCCCAGCTTTATAAAATCCATCCTATGTATGGGGAATTCACCCCTCATGAGATTCAGGAGGATGATGGATACTGGTTTTCCCTGCCTGTTTTGCCGCTAATGGGTGGGCATAAGTCCAGTCTTCTCTGGCCACATGCAACCTCTGAAGATTTGCAATGGGAGTTAGAAAACTAAAGAAGTGGAGGCCACAAGAAATTCTTTTTGGAAGCAGCAGTGGTGGAAGCAAGATTGTCCCTGAACAACAGAGGTAGGGAGCTGGTGGGTGGTAAGATGTCCAGGGCCAGTGGTGTTGGTGGTACAGGCTGCAGTGGGCCATGTTTAGCTGCAGTAGCAATGGTTTCCTCTCTGGACTGGTTCTATGATGTACTTTTGGGCAGTGTTCCTTGCTTTCTGATTCAAGCCAGGTTAACTATTGTTCCAACAAGTCTGTGAACTACTCAACATCCTTTTATAATGAATTCCCTTTCAGCCTAGATCCACTGCAGCAGTGATTCTCAACTGGAGGTGATTTTGCCCCTCAGGGGACATTTGGCTATGTCTGGAGACATTTTTGGCTGTCACACTGGGGTGAGGGGAGGAGTGGATAGTGGCATCTAGTGGCTAGAGGCCAGGGATGCTATAAAGCATCCTACAATGCACAGAATACTCCCAACCACGGCAAATTTTCTCATCCAAAATGTCAATAGAGCTGAGCTTGATAAACCCTGTACTAGAGTTAGTGGCTCTTCACTCTTAACTAAGAATTTTGTCTAAAACTAGTGATGATATTAACCCCATTTTACAATAAGGGAAGAAATTCAGTAAGTTTAAATAAATTGCCTCTGGTTAAATACTAAAGATAACCTGGAGAAAAAAAAAAGGGCCCCAGATTTTCACATTCTTTTGTTATTAAAACTACCGGTGTTCTTGACAAAAAGCACACTTTGTGGTGGTTTTGTAATGTGTCGACTAGGCTGGACTACATTTCCCAGAGTTCCCATTTCCTGTATGATTCTGGTTAGGGAGGAACAAAAGAGAGACTCTCTGGTAAGTAAGTATCTGGGCGGCCGCCATTTTGTAGCTTACGGGCATGTTGTCTGCTGGCGGGCCGACTCACCTCTTTGGCGTGAGGCAGTAGCCAGGCCTGCAACTACTCCACTTTCTTTCCTCTGTATCTTCCTTCAGTTTTTTCAAATATTGGGTCAGGTGTGTGTGTTTAGTTCTGTGAGGAAGCACCCTGGCTTCTGCAGAACACCTATCCTTACAGGAACTGACACAGGTTTCAGTCTGTTGTCATGAGCTCCAGCTCGTGCTTGTGTGTTCCAGTATGACGTTGCTTTTCCTTACGTTACATTCATCGTCTCCTTGGACTATCTGCCCTGTGGATCTCAAGCTCCAGTATCAGGCACAAGACAACAGCCTTATAGTGAGTGTTTAACCAGTTCCCACAGTTGCTTAAGGTCAAATCTCTGTGACAAATGTGTGTGTGTTTGTGTACTATATATACATGAGTACATATATGATATATTTGAATATATGTATGATATACATATGGAGTCCCTGGGTGGTGAAAATAGTTAACATGCTCGCTGCTGCTAACTGAAAGGTTGCAGATTTGAATTTACCCAGAGGCACCTCGGAAGAAAGGCCTAGAGATCTACTTCCAAAAAATCAGCTATTGAAAACCGTGTGGAGCACAGTTCTACTCTGACACACTTGAGGTGGCCATGAGTCAGAATCCACACAACAGGCAACTAGTTAAAGATTAAGGTTATGGTATATAAAACCAAAAACCTCTACAAGATACGTTATGTGTATGTTTATATCCTCTAGCGGTTCTGTTTCTCTGATTGTACCCTAATACAACTGGCAACATTTTAGCTAAAAGTATTATTATCAAAAGTCATAAATTAATAATAACTACATAAAAATTTTTGAATAAAAGGAAAAGGACACTTATAATCTGCTCACCCTAAAACACTGCTTTTCATTTTTGTATATCGCCTTCTCGTCTTTTCCCACATGTAAACATTAAAATACAATAACAAAGGCTTATGTGTTCCTAGGTATCGATTTCTTTTTTGCTGTACCTCCCCTACTGCTATCACACACTCACACCTGGTGTTCTCTGCTGTGCTGCTGGTTCTCTATTTCATATGAGGTGGCCTCTGACATCTCTTCTTTGCTCCAACATTAATCACTGAAATGGGAAAAATATCCCTTCCACATGCTTGTGCTATACTCTGTTACAACGAAAACATTACTTTCCTGTGATCTCAATTTATTAGATATATACGTATTTTTAAAAAAAAATCTCTTAATTTTTAATTTAACTTATTTCTGTAATATCCTCAATGGTTCTTGGAAGATGGAATTGAGAGTGAGGTATAGGATCAAAGGATAATTTGCTGGGACAGAGGCATTTTTACATGTTTAAAATCATACTCTATATATTGCTACATCTTTTTATCCATTTAACATTGTATCATATTTAATGTAGTTATTGATAAGGAAAGACTTAGTTTTGTCTTTTAGCTATTTGTTCTCTACATGTATTTCTATATATTTTTATATTATTTTTGTTCCTCAGTTTCTCCATTAGTGCCTGCTTTTGTGTTAGATATCTTTTAGTATACTATTTTGATTCCCTTCTCATTTCTTTTATGTATTTTAAAATTGTATTGTTTTCCCTGGGGATTATAGATAACATGTTAATTTATAACAATATAGTTCAAATTAATACCAACTTAGATCCAATAATATATAAAAACTTTGCTCCTATATAGCTCCACCCACCCTGTATGTTATTTTCACAAATAAATTCTTTATACATTGTGTGACCATTGACATATTTAGAATGTTTTTTATGCAGTTGTATTTTAATTCATACAGGAAAAAGAATTCAAATCCAAAACGCAGTAATACTAACATGTATATTTACCTAAGTAATTACCCCTATCAGTGCTCCTTATTTCTTTTTTCTTTTTAATTGTGCTTTAAGTGAAAAGTTTACAGCTTAAGTTAGTCTCTTATACAAAAATTTATATACACATTATTATGTGACCCCTATACTGTGACAGCACACTCCTTTCTACCACGGAATTCCCATGTTCATTCAACCAACTTCTGTCCCTTTCTGCCTTCTCATCTCGCCTCCGGGCAAGAGCTGCCCATTTAGTCTCATGCATCTACTTGAGCTAAGAAGCACTCTCTTCACGAGTATCATTTCATGTCTTATAGTCCAGTCTAGTCTTTGTCTGAAGAATTGGCTTTGGGAATGGTTTTAGTTTTCGGCTAACAGACTCTGGGGGCCATGTCTTCTGGGGTCCCTCCAATCTCAGTCAGACCATTAAGTCTGGTCTTTTTACTAGAATTTGAGTTTTGCACCCCACTTTTCTCCTGCGCCATCAGGGACTCTCTTTTGTTTTCTCTGTCACGGTGGTCAGTGGTGGTAGCCAGGCACAATCTAGTTCTTCTGGTCTCAGGCTGATGAAGTCTCTGGTTTATGTGGCCCTTTCTGTCTCTTGGGCTAATATTTTCCTTGTGTCTTTGGTGTTCTTCGTTCTCCTTTGCTCCAGGTGGGTTGGGACCAATTGATGCATCTTAGATGGCTGCTTGCTAGCTTTTAACATGCTAGACGCCACTCACCAAAGTGGGTTGCAGAACATAGTCTTAATAAACTTTGTTATACCAGTTGACCTAGATGTCCCCTGAAACCATGATCTCCAGACACCTGCCTCTGCTACTATGTCCCTCAAAGTGTTTGGTTGCGTTCAGGAAACTTCTTAGCTTTTGGTTTAGTCCAGTTGTGCTGACTTCACCTGTATTGTGTGTTGTCCTTCCCTTCACCTAATGTAATTCTTGTCTACTATCTAGTTAGTGAATACCCCTCTTCTTCCCTCCTGATCCTCGTAACCATCAAAGAATGTTTTCTCCTGTGTTTAAACCTTTTCTTGAGTTCTTATAATAGTGGCTTCATACAATACTTGTCCTTTTGTGGCTGACTAATTTCTCTCAGCATAATGCCTTCCAGATTCATCCATGTTGTGAGATATTTCTCAGATTCATCTTTATTCTTCATTGTTGCATAGTATTCCATTGTGTGAATATGCCATAATTTGTTTATCCATTTGTCTGTTGATGGACACCTAGGTTGTTTCCATCTTTTTGCTATTGTGAACAGTGTTGCAATGAACATGGGTGTGGGTGTATCTATTCGTGTGACGGCTATTATTTCTCTAGGATGTATTCCAAGGAGTGAGATTGTTGGATCATATGATACTTCTATTTCTAGCTTTTTAAGGAAGAGCCGAATCAATTTCCAAAGTGGTTGTAACATTTTACATTCCCACTGGCAGTGTAGAAGTGTTCCAGTCTCTCCACAACCTCTCCAACATTTATTATTTTGTGTTTTTTGGATTAATGCTAGCCTTGTTGGGGTGAGATGGTACCTCCTTGTAATTTTGATTTGCTTTCTCTAATGATTAGTGATTGTGAGCATTTCCTCATGTATCTGGTAGCTGCCTGAATGCATTTGGTGAAGTGCCTGTTCATATCCTTTGCCCATTTTTTAACTGGGTTGTTTGTCTTTTTCTTGTTAAGGTTTCGCCTAATCTTGTAGATTTTAGAGATTAGACCCTGATCTGATATGTCATAGCCATAATTTTTTTGATAAGCATAAATGTTTGATTTTTAGGAGCCCTCAGTTATCTATTTTCTCTTCTAGTGTTTGTGCATTCTTAGTAATGTTTTGCATCTTGTTTTTGCCATGTATTAGGGCTCCTACCATTGTTCCTATTTTTTCTCCATGATCTTTATCGTTTTAGATTTTATATTTTGGTCTTTGATCCATTTTGAGTTAGTTTTTGTGCATGGTGTGAGGTATGGGTCTTATTTCATTTTTTTGCAGATAGACATCCAGTTATGCTGGCACCATTTGTTAAACAGACTGTCTTTTCCCCATTTAATAGACTTTGGGCCTGTGTCAAGTATCAGCTGGTCATAGCTGGATGAATTTACGTCTGGATTCTCAGTTGTGTTCCATTGGTCTATGTATCTGTTGTTGTACAAGTACCAGGCCGTTCTGACTACCATTGCGGTATAATAGGTTCTAAAATTAGGTAATGTAAGGCCTCCTACTTTGTTCTTCAATAATGCTTTACTTATCTGGGGCCTCTTCTCTTTCCATATGAAGTTGGTGATTTGTTTCCCCATCTCATTAAAAAATGCCGTTGGAATTTGGATTGCAATTCCATTGTATCTGTAGATTGCTTTGGGTAAAACTGTCGTTTTCACAATGTTGTCTTCCTTTCCATGAGCAAGGTATGTTTTTCCACTTGTGCGAGTCTCTTTTGGTTTCTTGCAGTAGTGTCTTGTAGTTTTCACTGTATAGGTCTTTTACGTCTCTAGTTAGATTTATTCCTAACTATTTTATCTTCTTGGGGGCTATTGTAAATGGTATTGATTTGGTGATTTCCTCTTGGAAGTTCTCTTTTTTGGTGTAGAGGAATGCAACTGATTTTTGTATGTTTAGGTTGTATCCTGATACTTTGCTGAAATCTTCTGTTAGTTCCAGTAGTTTTCTTATGGATTCTTTTGGGTTTTCTGTGTGTAAAATCATATCATCAGCAAGTAGAGATACTTTGACTTCTTCCTTACCAATTTGGATGCCGTTTATTTCTTTTTCTAGCCTAATTGCTCTGGCTAGGACCTCCAGCACAATGTTGAATAAGAGTGGTGATAAAGGGCATCCTTGTGTGGTTCTCATTCTCAAGGGGAATGCTTTCAGACTTTCTCCATTTAGGATGATGTTGGCTGTTGGCTTTGTATAAATGCGCTTAATTATGTTGAGAAATTTCCCTTCTATTCCTATTTTGCTGAGAGTTTTTATCATGAATGGGTGTTGGACTTTCTCAAATGCCTTTTCTGCATCGATTGATAAGATCATATGGTTCTTGTCTTTTGTTTTGTTTATGTGATGGATTACATTGGTTGTTTTTCTAATATTGAACCATCCCTGCATACCTGGTATGAATCTCACTTGATCATGGTGAATTATATTTTTGATATGTTTTTGAATTCTATTGGCTAGAATTTTATTGAGGATTTTTGAGTCTCTGTTCATGAGGGATATTGGTCTGTAATTTTCTCTTTTTGTGGTGTCTTTACCTGGTTTTGGTATCAGGGTTATGCTGGCTTCATAGAATAAGTTTGGGAGTATTCCATCCTTTTCTATACTCTGAAATCCCTTTAGTAGTAGTGGTGTTAACTCTTCTCTGACAGTTTTGTAGAATTCTCCAGTGAAACCATCCAAGCCAGGCCTTTTTTTTTGGGGGGGGGGAGTTTTTAAATTACCTTGTCAATCTCTTCTTTTGTTATAGGTTTATTTAGTTGTTCTACCTCTGTTTGTGTTAGTTTAGGTAGGTAGTGTGATTCTAGAAATTTGTCCATTTCCTCTAGGTTTTCAAACTTCTTTGGGTACAGTTTTTCATAGTATTCTGTTATGATTCTTTTAATTTCAGTTGGGTCTGTTCTAATATTGCCCATCTCATTTCTTATAGAGGGTTATTTGCTTCCTCTCCTGTTTTTCTTTTTTCAGTTTGGCCAATGGTTTATTGATTTTGTTGATCTTTTTAAAGAGCTAGCTTTTGGTCTTGTTAATCATTTCAATTATGTTTCTATTTCATTTATTTCTGCTCTAATTTTTACTATTTGCTTTCTTCTGGTGCCTGAGGGCTTCTTTTGCTCCGCTCTTCCTATTTGTTTGAGTTGTAGAGTTAATGTTTTGATTTTGGCCCTTTCTTCTTTTTGGATGTGTGCATTTATTGCTATAAACTAACCTCGAGCACTGCTTTTGCTGTATCCCAAAGGTTCTGGTAGGATGTGTTTTCATTCTCATTTGATTCTGTGAATTTCTTAATTCTGTCCTTAATCTCTTCTATAACCCAGTAGTTTTTGAGCAAGGTATTGTTCAGTTTCCATGTGTTTGAATCTTTTTTCCTTGCTTTTTCTGTTATTGATTTCTACTGTTATGATTTTATGGTCAGAAAAGATGCTTTGTAATACTTCAATGTTTGGATTCTATTAAGGCTTGCTTTATAGCCTAATATGTGGTCTGTTCTGGAGAATGTTCCATGTGTGTTGGAAAAGAAAGTACACTTGGCTGCTGTTGGGTGGAGTGTTCTGTATCTGTCTGTGAGATCAAGCTGGTTGATTGTGGCGTTTAGATCTTCCATGTCTTGACTGAACTTCTTTCTGGATATTCTGTCCTTCACTGAAAGTGGTGTGTTGAAGTTTCCTACTATTATTGTGGAGGTGTCTATCTCTCTTTTCAATGCTGTTAGAGTTTGTTTTATGTATTTTGAAACCCTATAGTTGGATGCGTAAGTATTTATTATGATTATGCCCCCTGGTGTATTGACCCTTTGATCATTATATAGTGTCCCTCCTTACCCTTTGTGGTAGATTTTACTTTAAAGTCTATTTTGTCAGAGATTAACATTGCCACTCCTGCTCTTTTTTGAGTGTTATTTGCTTGATATATTTTTTTCCCATCCTTTGAGTTTTAGTTTGTTTGTGTCTTTAAGTCTAAGGTGTGTCTCTTGTAGGCAGCATATAGATGGATTGTGTTTTTTTTATCCATTCCACCACTCCCTGTCTCTTTATTGGTGCATTTAGTCCGTTTACATTCAGCAGAATTATTGATACACATGTGTTTAGTGGTATTGTTTTGATGTCTTTTTCTACGTCGTTGAGAGTTTCTTTAATTTTCTGTGCCAAGTCTTTTCTTTATGTATTTTCTTTTCATCTTTTTCATTGTTGTTGATTTTGTATTTGCTGAGTTTTTATGTTTTTCATTTTGATGTGTAGGATTGTTAGTTTCCTTTGTGGTTACCTTAATGTTTATCTCTGTTTTTCTAAGTTTAAACCAATTTTTTATTTCTTTATATGGCCTTGACTTCTTCTCCATATGAAAGATCTTTGACTACATTATTTAGTCCCTCTTTGTTGTTTTAATGTTGTCATCTTTTACATGTTGACGTCTCTTTCCCTATTTTCAGCGTTTTAGCTTTGATTTGTTTTTGTGTCTTCTGTTCTGGGTTGATATCTGGTTGCTCTGTCCTGTGTTCTAGTCTTGGGTTGTTTTTCTGCTGTTATTTATTTTCTAACTGGAGGACTCCCTTTAGTATTTCTTGTAATTTTGGTTTGGTTTTTGCAAATTCCCTAAACTTCTGTTTGTCTGGAAATGCCGTAATTTCGCCATCATATTTGAGAGACAGTTTTGCTGGATATATAATTCTTGGCTGGCAATTTTTTTCCTTCAAGGCTTTATGTATATCATTCCATTGCCTTCTTGCCTGCGTGGTTTCTGCTGAGTAGTCAGAGCTTAGTCTTATTGATTCTTCTTTGTAGGTGACTTTGTTTACCCTTAGCTACTCTTAAAATTCTCTCTTTATCTTTGGTTTTGGTAAGTTTGATTGTAATATGTCTTGGTGACTTCTTTTGGGATCTACCTTTTGTGGGGTTGGATGAGCATCTTGGATAGCTGTCTTCTCAACTTGCATGATATCAGGGAAGTTTTCTGCCCATAAATCTTCTCTTAGTATTTTCTGTCATCTCCCCTCCCCTCTCCCCCCCGCCCCGTTCTGGTACTCCAGTTACTCGCAGGTTATTCCTCTTGATAGAATCCCCCATATTTCTTGGTTTCTTCATTTTTTAACATTCTTTTCTCTGATTTTTCCTCAAATAAGTTGGTGTCAAGTGCTGTATCTTCAGTCTCTCAAATTCTGACTTCCATTGCTTCAATTCTACTCCTATAACTTTCTATTGAGTTATCTAATTCTGAAATTTTATTGTTAATCTTTTGGATTTCTGTTTGCTGTCTCTGTATGGGTTCTTGTATCCTGTTAAATTTGTCATTATGCTCTTGTATAACTTTCTTAAGTTCCTCTATTGCTTTGTCTGTGTGTTCTTTGGCTTGTTCTGCATTTTGAATGATCTCCGTTCCAATATCTTGAAGAGCTCTGTATATTAATCTTTTGAATGTTACCTCTGGTAATTCCAAGAAGTTCTCTTCTTTCAGAAGATTTCTTGATTCTTTGTTTTGGGCACTTGCTGAAGCCATCGTGGTCTGCCTCTTTATGTGATTTGATATTAACTGTTGTCTCTGAGCCATGAATAAGTTATTATATTTATTTATTTTATGTTTACTTCCTGTGTTGTAGCTTCTTGTTTTGTTTTGTTTTGATATGCCCAAATAGGGTGCCCATGTGAGCTAGTTTGATTGTTGGTGCCTTTGAAGCTCTCACGTCATGTCAGCAGGTGGTTAGAGCCGTTACTTGGTATGTGAGCCCAGGAATCTGTTTACTTTTCTTGTGTGGATTCAGCTCAGGTGTCCAGGTAGTTGTTCACCAAGTGTGTGGTGCAGGCTCTCATCTACAGTCCTAGACAGGCATGGGTGATTGGAGTAGGCACAGGTATCTAGCTGTGGTAGGGGTTCATGCACTGAGCAAGGCAGGGGGCTGATGGCTGCCCCTGAGTGTCTGGGAGGAAAGTGTGTCCATGTTCCCTAGAGTGCGTAGGTTGGTGGGTTTTGCAAATGGACTATGGGCACCCAGTATGTTGGCTGTAAGGATTGGGAGGCACCACTTATTCTTGGACCCCTATTTTGGGTGGCTAGGTAGTATGGGTGGAGCCACCAGTCCTCAGGCCTCTGATGTGGATAGGTGAGGACCCTGCTTAATGGGCAGAGCAGTGTCAAATGTCACAAACCTGCCACTCCACCTAGTAGCTGATACAGTTGATATTAGGCTGTACTGTGCTACTAAGGGCCTTTGCTGTTGAAATGTTCCCACACAGGTCTAGACAGGGGTAAAAGGCATTCAGAGTTCGTGGACCCTTTATGTCAGTGCCTAGGCAAAGGAGCTCTGCCTGCCCTGAATTCCTGGCTTAGGGGAGCCGACAGATTATTTTTTCCTACTTGTTAATTTATTCCCTCTCCAAAGCCAGGACAATGGCTCAGGGTGCATGATGGGTCCTACTTCCTGCCTAGGGACACGGCAAACACTGAACCCAACCCGGTGCAGAGCAGGGAGGGGGAGGTAATTGGGAGAGAGGTTCTTCCCGACGGGGATGTTTTTTGATCCACATGGTAGGTTAGATGCATGTACTTTATCTTTTGCTAATTGAGTGTGGCTTATCATTGGTTCTGGAGGGATGAGCAGACTTTCTGCCACTTGGTCTCTCCCAATGTGGAAAACGTGTCCAGAGCTCCACTGCTTACCTCACTGCTCACACCAGCGATCCCATCTGCAGGGTGCCGGTTCCTGCCGGGTCAGGTCTCGCAACTCCTCGCTGCTTCTGAACTGTCTCTCCATGCCCCTGCCACTGAGTCCAATTCCTCAACTTTGTCTTTGATGTTCAAGGCTCCTAGATTGTCATGTATAATCCGTTCACTTGGTTTTTTTGGGTCTTTGTTGTAAGAGGGACCACAGGAAGTGTCTGACTACTCTGACATCTTGGCCCCGCTTCCCATGCTCTTTATTTCTTCATGTAGATTTGAGTTACCATCTAGTGTCCTTTCATTATAGCCTGAAGGACTCTGTTTAGCATTTCTTGTAGGCTATGTCTACTAGCAATGAGCTCTCAGTTTTTGTTTATCTAAAACCAGAAACCAACCTTGTTGCTGCTGAGTCGATTCCAACCCATAGCAACCTATAGGAAAGGGAGAACTGCCCCATAGGGTTTCCAAGAAGTGGCTAGTGGATTTGAACTGCCCATCTTTTGGTTAGCAGCTGAGTTCTTTACCACTGCACCAAATTTCTCCTTCATTTTTTTTTTTTAATTGTACTTCATGTGAAGGCTTACAGAACAAATAGTTTCTCATGAAACAGTAGTACACATATTGTTTTATGACATTGGTTAACAACCCCACAACATGTCAACCCTCTCCCTTCTCAACCTTTTTTTTTTGGTGAAAATATACATAGCCAAAGATACACCATTTTAAAAATTTCTACATGCACAGTTCAGTGACATCGACTATGCTCTTCCAATTGTGCTGCTATTCTCACTTTACATGAAGGCTTACAGAACAAAATAGTTCCTCAGTTAACAGTTAGTACACATGTTGCCCTATGACAATGGTTAACAAGCTCACAACACATCAACACTATCCTTACTCAACCTTGGGTTCCCTATCACCAGCTTTCCTGTCCCCTTCTGCCTTCTGGCCCTCATCCCTGGGCTGCTGTGTCTCATTAGTCCCATTTGGTTTTATGGGGCTGTCCACTCCCCGGCTGAATGGTGAACCTTGGAAATGACTTCACCACTGAGCTAAAAGGGTGTGTGGGTGCCATACTCTTTGGGTTTCCCCAGTCTCTTGTAGGCCAGTAAATCTGGTCTTTTTTTGTGAGGTAGAATTTTGTTTTACATCCTTCTCCAGCTCTGTACAGAACCCTCTGTTGTGATCCTGGTCAGAGCAGTCAGTGGTGGTAGCCAGGCACCATCTAGCTGTATTGGACTCAGTCTGGTGGAGGCCTTGGTAGCTGTGGTCCATTAGGCCTTCAGACTAATCTTTTCCTTGTATCCTGTTCTCTTCATTCTCCCTTGCTCCCAAAGGGATGAGACCAGTGGAGTATCTTCGATGGCTGCTTACAGGCTTTTAAGACCCCAGACACTACTCATCAAGGTAGAATGTAGAACATTGTCTTTATAAACTGTGTTATGCCAATTGCGCTAGATATTCCCCGAGACCAGGGTCCCAACAGCCCTCCAACCAGCAATTCAGTCCCTCAGGGAGTTTGGATGTGTCTATGGAGCTTCCATGACCTTTCCTTGTATAAGTTGTGCTGGTTTCCCCTGTATTGTGTACTGTCTCACCCTTCACCCAAGATACCACTTATCTATTGCCTATTTAGTATTTCCCCCCCACCCCTCCCATCCCTGGTAACCAACAAAGATTGTTACATTTTGTGTGTGAACTTTTTGATGGGTTTTTACAATAGAGGTCTTATACAATATTTGTCCTTTTGTGATTGACTTATTTCACTCAGCATAATGTCCTCCAGTTTCATCCATGTTATGAGATGCTTCACAGATTCATCATTGTTCTTTCTCGTTGCATAGTACTCCATTGTGTGTATGTACCATAGTTTGTTTATCCATTCATCTGTTAAAGGGCATCTAGGTTGTTTCCATCGTTTTGCTATTGTGAGCAATGCTGCCATGAACATAGGTGTGCATATGTCTATTCGAGTGATGACTCTTATTTCTCTAGGATATATTCCTAGGAGTGGGATTGCTGGATCAAATGGTATGTCTATTTCTAGCTTTCTGAGGAAGCGCCAAATCATTTTCCAAAATGGTTGTATCATTCTCCTTCATTTTTGAAGGATAGTTTTTCTGGGTATGGAATTCTCGGTTGACTTTTGTTTTTCTTCTTTAAGTGATTTGAATATGTCATTCAACCATCCTCTGTCCTCCGTGATTTCTGATGAGAAATCAGCTGTTGATATTATTGAGGATCCTCTGTATATGACCAGTTACTTTTCTCTTGCTCGTTTTAAGATTCTTTCTGTCACTGGTTTCCGAGAATTTGATTTTAATGTGTCTTGCTTTGGAAGTCTTTGAGGTTTATTCTAAATAGAGTTTGTTGAGCTTTTTGGATGTGTGGATTATATTTATTATTAAATTTGGGAAGTTTGGGGCCATTATTTCTTCAAATATTCTTTCTGCTCTTTTTCTCTCTCCTCTATCTGAGACTCCCTTTTTGCATATGGTGGTAAGCTTGATGGTGTCCCACAGGTCTCTTAGTCTGTGTTCATTTTCTTTGTTCTCTTTTCTTTCTGCTCTGTAGACTGGGAAATCTCTATTGACCTATCTTCAATTTCACTAGTTTTTTTTTTCTTATCAAATCTGCTGTTGAGCTCCTGCAGTAAATTTTTTATTTCAGTTGTTTTATTTTCAACTCCAGAATTTCTGTTTGGTTCCTTTTTATAGTTTCTATCTCTTTATTTATATTGTCTCTTTGGTGAGGCAGTATTCTCATGGTTTTCTTTATTTCTTTGTCCATGGTTCCCTTTAGTTCTCTGACATATTTAAAATAGTTGAATTAAAGTCTTTTTCTAGTGAGTCCAATGTCGGAGCTTCCTCAGGGACAGTTCCTATTAATTTTATTTTGTGCTATATATATATGGCCATGCTTTCTTATTTCTTTGCATGCCTTATAATAGTTTTTGAAAACTGAACATTTTGAATATTATGATATGGCTACTCTAGAAATCAGATTCCTCTTCCTCAGAGTTTGTTGTTACTACTTGTTACAGTTATTTTTATTTTCTTGTTTAGTGACTGTTTTGAACTAATTTTAAGTCTGTATTTTTTGTGTGTGTGTGCCCAAGAAGACTCTGTCGTTAGCTTAGTGGCCAGATAGTGATTCAACAGAGATTTCTTTAAATGCCTGAAACAACAACAACAAAAATTTTCTAGTCTTTGCAGATGGGCTGGGGCATTGGGGTACACTTTCAACACTCACTCTCGCAGTTTACACCTCTGTCTTAACCTCCACTTCCTGGTTGCACAGAGCCTGAAGACTAGCCAGAGGTGAGAACTTAGGGCCTCTTCAGGTTTTCTGAGGATGTGCCAGCCCTGGGACATAGCCTTGTAGATTCCCAGGAATATGCCAGAGGGTTTTCAAAGCTCTCATTCCCCAGTGCATCTCATTTCTCAGACTTTTTTCCAAAGCTTTTTGTTTAGTCTATTGTTTGCCTAGGTTGTTATCCCTTGCCCTAGGTGGCGGTGACTAATACATTTGCCTTTAAATGTTTTGAGGAACATCCCCTGGGTAGCTGCTGCAGCTTTGGGAAAGTTATGAGTTAGATGAAAGAAGGGTAAACTCTCTGAGCCAGTTCTTTAGGGAGCCACTAGACAGGTCAAAACAAACAACTACAATTCTTTGACAATATGGTTCATTCTGCTCCTTCTGGTTCTAGGTACCTGTACCTGGAATGCAGGCTGCTGTTGTCAAGGTTGCTTTAGAGTTGAGGAGTGCTGTATGAAACCAGATAAAGTAGAATGACACAAAGCTCCCTTATGGAAATTCAGCTGTTTTTTCTTGATTAGTATTTCCCTGTTTTCAGTCAGCTTCTTACTGTTTTTCCAGAGTATTGGTAAAGTTGATTCTGAAAGTTTTTGCCAGTTTATTCATTGCTTTTGTGAAAGGTTAAACTTTTGGAATTCCCTGCTCCACCATTTTTGCTGATGATACTCTCTCCATTGAATTAAATTAGCAGATGTTGGTAGTACTTTGGCAAGCTCTGGTATTCTTTTAAAAATTGAGATGCATCTGTAAGACATTTAATTTTTGGTTTAGTTTGTCTTAACACAAGTTTGGAGATAAAATCTCTTTTGCAAAAGTCCTTAAGTAAACGAAACCTGTTCGGAGGCTCCAGCTCAGAAAGTGTTGGTGGGGACAAGAAGTGGTTTGCTATAGTGTTAAAAGACTGGCTATGTGACTTGCTTTGACCATTTAAATGTCTATAGAAGTAATGTGCTTCACTTCCAGGCAAAAGTCTGTAAAACAAGGCACAAAATTCCCTATGATCCCTCTCCCTCTGACACTGCAATCCTAGAGACATGTGTTGACATAGAATCACAACATTGAGTTATCACCTGGAGAAAAGCTGCTGGAAAGCTGTTGGAACTCATAGTTGACTTTGTATGAGAGAAAAATAAGCTTTTATTGTTTATTTTCACTGAGATTTTGGGATTGTTTATTTACTGAAGCAAAACCTAGGTAACCTACTGACACACCTATTTTATGAGTTGGAATCCACTGCATGACAGTGGGTTTGGTTTTTTTGTTTTGTTTTGCTTAAGATTGTTACAAGGACTGCAAAAGTAATGGTTCTGGAATACTTTGAAAATATAAAGAATTATGTAAATGTAAGATGTGATTATTAACTTACTTTCGTTCATCTTTAGCATTGAGTATATTTTTAATTTAAATACTTTAAATTGATAACTATTCAGTGATCAGTTTGATTACCTTTTTCACCAACCATTTAGGTTGGAGCAAATACGTTATATCTCTTGTGTGTTAGTGTACTTCACGTTTTATAATTGTGAGTTCTAATGCCAACTTTATGTTCTTCCCAAATCAGTCTCATGTCGGGGGAAATCTTAATTCACCAAATGAGGTGAAAATGACTTTTGAAATACTTCAGATTCTATTTTTGGAGATCACTTCCAGTTGGCTTTTGTACTTTAAAATAAGCCTGGAGCACCCTACTTTGCAGTAAACCAAAACCTGCATTTGTTATCTATTGCTGCATAACAATTGCCCTAAAATTTAGGATGTAAAGCAAAAATAAATGTATGTTATCTCACACAGTTTTTGTTAGTTGGAGATTTAGGAGCAGATTAGCTTGGTGGTTCTGACTTGCTGTCTCTCATGAGGTTATAGTCAAGAGATCAGCCAGGTTTCAGTCCTTTAAAAAGTTGACCAGGGATAGAGAATCCATTTCTAAGATGTCTGTCACTCACATAGTTGGCAAGTTGATCTGTATGTTAGCAATTCCTTGACATGTGGATCTCTCCATGTGGCTCCCTGCATGTCCTTACAGCATGGTAGCTGGTTTCTCCCAGAGTGAATGATTCAAGAAAGAGCAAGGCAGAAGCCATAGAAGTCATGTTCCATCATTTCTGCAATATTCTATTGGTTAAACAAGTCAGCTCTATAAATGTGGTAAGGATTACATAAAGGCATGAATACCAGGAGGTGAGACCCATTTGTGGTCATCTCGAAGGCTGGCAACCACAGTCTTTTTCTGGTTCCCAGTGATTCAGGACTCTCCCACATGCAAAATATACTCAACCCCTCTCAAGGCCCACAGAAGTCTCATTCTATTACAGCATCATCCCAAAGCCCAGAAACTTGTCATCTAAATCAGGTCCAGGTATGAAAGGGGTGTTCCTTAAGTACATTTTATTGAGTATGGTTCCTATCAAGCGGAAGACCAATGAGCTAAAAATAATAATTCCCTGCACTCATCAACATACAAAGGTTAGACCTCATAGGATAGTTGCTATACATACTCCTGTTCAAAAAAGGGGTAAATAGAAGACAAATAGGAGTCACCTGTCCATAGCAATTCTGAAATCCAGCAGGACAGAGATTGGCAGTTCCTTGGATAGAATAAAGGCTTAGGAATAATTACTCACGGCTCTTTACTCAACCTTCTGGGATCTTGTTTCTACCTTCTGAATCATTCTTCCTTTTTTATGAAATGTAGCCATGTTTTCGGGTTTGTAGTTTTCTTCTGGGGTCTAAAGACCTCTTTCATTTTGTCTGTATCTGTTCCTTTCAACCCAAGCTGGTGTTTTTTCTGTCAGTTCCTTTTCTTAAAAACTTTGTGAGTCTCCTGTGAATCTTACTGGGGTTCATTTTATTAGACAAAAGTCACACCTAAAAATATCTTTGAGATAAGCTCTTTTCTCTTTTGGGATTCCGCTGAGACTACAGAGGAACAAAACTCTTAAACTCCTTAGAAGCTTTATTGTTTGACTGAAAGGGGTTGTTTGAGGTATCACCTGAGATCTTTCTGAGATATTAACCAAACTACAGGAACATGCTAGACAAGCAGTGTCATGGATTGAATGTTGTCCCCCAAGAATATGTGTATCAATTTGGCTAGGCCGTGATTCCCAGTATTGTGTGATTGTCCACCATTTTGTTATCTGATGTGATTTTCCTATGTGTTGCAAATCCTACCTCTATGGTGTTAATGAGGTGGGATAGGTGGCAGTTATGTTAATGAGGCAGGACTCAATCTACAAGATTGGATTGTGTCTTGAGCCAATCTCTTTTGAGATATAAAAGAGAGAAGTGAGCAGAGAGATAAGGGGGTCTCATACCACCAAGAAAGCAGCACTGGGAGCAGAGTGTGACCTTTGGACCCAGGGTTCCTGTGCGGGGACGCTCCTAGTCCAGGGGAAGATTGATGACAAGAACCTTCCTCCAGAGCTGACAGAGAAAGCTTTCCCCTGGAACTAATGCCCTGTATTTGGACTTCTAGCCTACTGGACTGTGAGAAAATAAATTTCTCTTTGTTAAAGCCATCCACTTACGGTATTTCTATTATAGCAGCACTAGATGACTAAGACAGGCAGCATCTCAGAATCCACGGGAGGGTTAAAACAGCCTTAGAATA
This sequence comes from Trichechus manatus latirostris, assembly GCF_000243295.1. Classification (NCBI taxonomy): domain Eukaryota; kingdom Metazoa; phylum Chordata; class Mammalia; order Sirenia; family Trichechidae; genus Trichechus; species Trichechus manatus. The sequence continues at coordinate 9,114,274 of NW_004443958.1, forward strand.
GATCAGAATTATAGTGTCTCAGATTTCTACCACACATAATTAATGAGGTTTAATTAGTTCTGCTCCTGCTAAAATAGAGAGCTTCCACAAGTGGAAAAGAGAAAAGGCTCTCCTTGTTAGCACCCATCTATCTCTGGTAAGTGTTGTTGTGACTCCCAAGTCCATAGCTGAAAGTCTGTTGAAATTCTAGAAATGAGTGATGCATTATGTAGTGCTGTGCCCCAGAATTTGCTTTATTACCTAAATTTTCAACACTTCGATATGCCTCCCAAGAAGGTGTCTTATTCATTAAATATCACAAGACAACAAAGGAGAAACATGAACTGCAGAGAAAAGAAAATGATTTTGCCAAATTATTTCCATGCTTTGGCAAGTGGATTTGAATTAATAAGTGATTCTATTTCAATATAAATTTTATTTAGAGAAAAATCTGTTTTTCCCTGCCCAACTAAATAAATATTGAACACTAGTTTGAAATAGTACCAAATTATTGGCTGCTGAGAGTGCCTGCATGTCTTGGTGAGAACCTGCATAAATATCTAATAAGTAAGTGGTAAAGCAGTGGAACAAAGTTTAGTGGACTGGGTCTGCATTGTGTGAGTTGTAAATCATGCGTAGGGTACCTAGGAGAAAAGACACCACTCAAGACGTCACCTTAGAAAAATCTTTCTCCTTTTCATGTGAATATATGGAGGGATTTTGGAGGTTTTCCTCAAGAAGATTATACTAGCATGTTTAAAATAAAATTATTATGTGTTGTCTCTTTATTAAAGTAATTTAATATTAGTTATTTATATATCTCTGATTTCAATGATTTCCCAGACCAATTATGCGTTTTACATTTGAGAGAGAGATTAGATCATATATAACAAAACCCGTTGCCTTTGAGTCAGTTCTGACTCATAGTGACCCTATAGGACAGAGTAGAACTGCCCCAAAGGGTTTTCAAGGCCGTAATCTTTACGGAAGCAGACTGCCGTATCTTTCTCCCAGGAAGCTGCTGGGAGGTTCCACTGCACCACCGGGGCTCCTTAGCTCATTGTTGTTAGGTGCCGTTGAGTTGGTTCCAACTCGACATACCCTGTGTACAACAGAACGAAACACTGCCCTGTGTCAATCCATCTCATTGAGAGTCTTAAAAGATGAATTATGGAGGTTTTTATGTTAACTATTGGGTATACACAAACAAGTGAGCAATGTTCTCAGCCCTTTGTGGTGGTTGTTAGTTGCCATTGAGTCGATCCCCGGTGTGCAGAGTAGAACTGTTTTATAGGGTTGTCAAGGCTGTGACCTTTCAGGAGCAGATTACCAGGCCTGTCTTCTTTTTTTTTTCATTGTTGTGCTTTAAGTGAAAGTTTACAATTCAAGTTAGTCTCTCATACAAAAAATTTATACATACATTGTTATGTGACCCTAATTGCTCTCCCTATACTGTGACAGCACTCTTCTCCTTTCCACCGTGGATTTCCCGTGTCCATTCAACCAGCTCCTGCCCTCTCTGCCTTCTCATCTCACCTCCAGACGAGAGCTGCTCATTTAATCTCTTGTACCTACTTGAGCTAAGAAGCACACTCTTCACGAATATCATTTTCTGTCGCATGGTCCAGTCTAGTATTTGTCTGAAGAGTTGCAGGTCTATCTTCTGAGGGGCCTCTGCGTAGGTTCAAATCTGCAACCTTTTGGTTAGTAGTCAAATGCTTAACCATTTGCACCACCCAGGAACTCGTCTGAGCCCTTAGCGAACTTACAGTGCAGGAGACAATTTCAGTACAATATGAAAAAATTTTTAAAAATATTTTTTAACGTTTCTTTATTTGATTTTGCATTGTCTTCATAATTACCGATTTTTTTAAAATTGTACTTTAGGTGAAAGTTTATAGAGCAAATTAGTTTCTCATTCAACAATTAATATACAAACTGTTTTGTGACATTGGTTGCTATCCCCGTGATGTGGTAGCACTCTCCCCTTCAACACCGTGGGTCCCCTGTTTCCATTCTTCCGGTTTTCCTGTCCCTTACTGCCTACTTGTCTTTGCTTTTGGGCAGGTGCGCTCATTCAGTCTCATACATGATTGGACTATGAAGCACGTTCTGCACCTGTGTTATTGTTTGTTTTACAGACCGGTCTAATCTTTGGCTGAATGGTGAACTTCGGGAGTGGCTTCATTTCTGAGTTAAAAAGGTGTCCAGGGGCCATGTTCTTGGGTTTCCTCCAGTCTCTGTTGACCAGTAAGTCTGGTCTTTTTTTGTGCATTTGAATTTTGTTCTGCATTTTTCTCCCTCTCTATCTGGGACCCTTTAACAATATGAAATTTGCTGTTAGATGAGATGAGTGTTGGTGCACACGAAGAAGTGGCAAATTTGGGGCTTGCATCAAATGCTTAATTCAGAAAATTGCTGTGAGAAATTGGTCACCAGTTCACACCCCATGATCATTAATATCTCCAAAAGTTTAATTTGTATACATTAGATTATTTCAAAGACAATACTGAATAACCAGTTGGATAACCCAGCAGGTGACTAAGGCTTTAGTTTGCTTACTTTGGGATAAGCCTAGTGTGATTCTTAGAAATCTCTTGTTTGATTATTTAACAAAATGTTCCTGTCTATTAAGACTTCCAACCTCCTGAAAGTTATAGTAAGAATTAGCTTTTCATGCTACCAGTTATAGTGAGTTCATTTTCCCATTGTTCCTGAGAAGTGTGATAAGATAAGTTTGTCTGCAAGGTAGCTCTTAATAAGTCAAATGGTGCCTGTTTTAATTGGGCCCTCACTCAACAGCAGGCTACTGTTCCCTTAGCCTGTGATCAAGTTATACTGAGTAGGGTCCCAGTGATTAGCTCAGTAAGTAATCAATAAAGGTTTGTGGAATGGATGAATAAGTCATTTATTGTGGCCCAATTTCCAAAGCCGACTCTCTGATTCTGTCACTTACATTCCCAGCACTGCAGCTGCATACCTGATTCTATGTACCATGCAGTGTAGTTTCCTTTTACAAAGACGTAAGTGCTGGGCTTTTATCAATGACTCACCCTGTGTTGTGATGTAGATACTTCAGAAGCTAGATATTATCTTGAAATGATGCATCTCTGTATTCCACTAAGTACAGTTCTAACCATTAGGCAACATACTGTGAAGATAAGCCTTCCATCTAAATGACCAGTCATTGGAGTCAGCAGAAGACCTTGTCTCTTGAATGACATGTGAACTGTCTTTGCTACTTGTGGTTTATTTTTTGACATTCTACTCTTCATAGTCTTTGTGCACCTGTTGACAGAATCAGGAAGCCAACTCAAACTCTTCCAGCCCTGCTCATCACTAATCTCTTTAGCAATCAGTTTATAAGTGGCTTGCTGATCACCTTCTTGTACAAGTTTTGAGAACCATATTATTTTTTGGCTTTTTTTTCTTTGAGGAAAATGGTTTGAACATCATTATGCTTACTGCTTAAAATAAAATGACTGTGAAAGGCATATTAACTTGTCAGTGTAAACCATTACTAGAGATGGTGACAGTTACTGGTACTTACATCCAGTTGGAGATCTTATCACTGGCCACAGAATGGATGTATTTTTGCCTGCCGCGTTGAGAGAGTAGCAGCTGCAATGGCGTGGTAGGGTTCACTAGCCTCTACCTTGAATAATCAACTAAATTATCAATCCTGCTGTGTCCTCCAGCCAGTGAAGCAGGTATCTTGCCAATTGCAGATGTGATTGTTCCTCCTACATCCTAATAGAGAACACTGCTGTGGCCTGAGGTGGTTAAAGGGAGACTCTAGATGCTTGTCAAAAGCAAGCAAAGTTCTTCTTAAGAGCAAAAACTTTGGAGACAGATTAGCTAGAGCTTGAATCCTGCCTCTACATCTTGGGCAGTTGTAACCTCCCGGAGCTCCCTAGTTCCTCGTCTTAATGTAGAGATAAAAATATTATATATAAATAGCTCAGTGAATAATTGACATCTTCTCCCCCGTCTCTGCCTTGGTCAAAGATTTGTTCATTCAACACTGATTCTCAAACATCATCTCCTTTGCTTTCCTCTAACATAGAGGCTAGAGGGCTAAACATTCAATTTTTCTAGCCACAGTCTAGCCAGCAGTGACCATGTGACACAGTTCTAGCCACTGATATATAAGCTTAAGTTGATGTGTAGGGCTTACATTAAGTAGAAAGCATTGACTCTCCTACCTTCTTCATGAGTGGAAAGCAGGTGTGATGGCTGGAGGTACAGCAGCTCTCCTGCCACCATGAAGATGAAAGTTATGTGTTAAGGATGGTGGGACAAGAAGATAGAAAGAACCTGATCCCTGACAATATCATTGGGTGGGAGTCCAAATTTGCTGGGGAGGCAAAAAGAACTAATAACGTACACTATAACTTTTCTCTATCTTAAGTATAACTTTCATGTAGAAAACTTTTACTATCCTTCTTGAGAAAGTAATTTTCTTCATATGAACATAACATCGAACCCATTTCTGATAAACTAATTGTCTGGTTTTACTATGCTAAGAGAGAATATGTCTTCTCACTGCCTCAAGTTACATTTCAGAATGACTGAATCCTGGAAATACCATGTGGTTCAACCTTAAGTATTTGACAGAGCCAGTACTCAGACCCACGTGGTTCTGATTCTGATGCACACATTATTAGTCACTGCATTTACAAGCTGCTCCAATGCCAGATACTCAGAAAAATCCTAACAAAAATAAAAGTTGCTGATTAGCTAATGAAACTGAATAGGTTCTGTCTATTTCTACACAAGAAAAAAATCTCCTCTTTGAACACGAACTCATACTGGCAATGAAATCTGAGGCTTCCATTAGCTGACTCTTCTCTCTGTAGGAGTGAGAACTGAGCCAAGGGACAGCTGAAATTTTGTGTGGCATTGGCCTTGACTGCACCGATGAAAGATATGTACTGAAGTTCCTCGGCTGGCCCCATGGGATGCCCACTTGTGGCCTTAGAGGCATGGCGCTGGGGAACTGCTCAGAGAAAACTGCCAAGTGCACATGGAGCAAGAGTGAGCCTCTGCCTCAGATGGCCTTCCTTGGCTCTGTGATTGCAGCCCTTTTAAGGAATCATAGCAGAGACAGCAAATTCCATTTTAATCCATTTTTTAAGAACAGAAGAGATGTTGTTTGATGTTAGCCAATAAGCTCTGGTGACTCAAAAATGGGTCATAGACAGTGCCTTTCAGTCTAAGTTGAGGGCCAAAAACATACTGGGCATTGTGTCCAAAATGGGATTAAATTAGTCCAGGTCCAGACAGCTTACAACCTTGATTATATGTCTTAGGAAAACATTATGTTCACTAGAAACAGAATCTAGAGTTCCTCTGAGTTATACAAATCCTAAAGTATTTGTTTCAGACACAAAATTTGTGGGAGGATTATATATTTCCTCTTAAATACTCTGTCGTCTATTTCCCATTACATAATGAAGAAAATCTTAATAAGGCATTAATGGTTGTCACTTTTTAAATCAGGAAAATGATATATGCTCATAGTTATAATTTTCAAGTAGTATAAAACCAAAACCAATTTCCATCCAGTTGATTCTGACTCATGGTGACAGAGTAGAACTGCACTCCATAGGGTTTTCAAGGCTGTGACCATTTGGAAGCACATCACTAGGCTTTTTTTCTGAGGCACCTCTGGGTGGATTTGGACTGTCAACCTTTTGGTTAGTAGCCAAGTGCTTAACTGTTTGCACCACTCAGGGACTCCTTCCAATAGTAGTTTTTGAGCAAGGTGCTGTGCAGTTTCCATATGTTTGATTTTTTTTTTCTTTGCTTTTTCTGTTATTGATTTCTACTTTATGGTCAGAAAAGATGCTTTATAATATTTCGATGCTTGGGATTCTGTTAAGGCTTGCTTTATGGCCTAATATATCGTCTATTCTGGATAATGTTCCATGTGCATTGGAAGAGAAAGTATACTTGGGTGCTGTTGGGTGGAGTGTTCGGTATATGTCCATGAGATCAAGTTGGTTTATTGTCGCTTCCAATAGTAAAGAGAGGTGGAAAGCAAAAAATAAAGCTCCCCTGAACTCAGAGCCCCAGTCCCTAGAGGTTGACAACTTATTTAGCACTTGTGCAAAAATTTTCTATGAATTATAACATATTGATATGTAGATATAGATACACATGTAATATTGTCTTATTTACCATTTGATTTCTTTACCTGAGTCAACATTTACTGGTTCCTCTTTGTATCAACAGTGTTGTTATCCTTATAAATCCTTCCACACTTGTGAGTGTATATCTCTGGTTCTGAGTATATAGCCATCATTTTGTAGTTTTTCATGATGTACTTGACACCCAGTGGAGGCTAAGCACTGGGCAAGGCTTTTGGGAATGCAGAGATGAGTAAAATAAGGAGACAATGTGCAACACTCTGCTTCAAACTAAAGAGATACCAGGGAAAGAGCAACCCAGGATGAAATAAAATACTCATGGTCTAAGTACTTGGTGCCAGCTCTCTTTAAAGTAAGATACTTGGCCAAAAGGAGTGTTGTTGTTGTTAGATGCTGTGCAGTTGGTTCTGACTCATAGGGACCCTGTCTACAATGGAGTGAAACACTGCCCGGTCCTGCACCACCCTCACAACCATTGTCATGCTTGAGCCCATCGTCGCAGCCACTGTGTCAGCTCGTCTTGTTGAGGGTCTTCCTCTTTTTGGCTGACCCTCTACTTTACCAAACATGATGTCCTTCTCCAGGGACTAGTCCCTCCTGATAACATGTCCAAAGTACGTTAAGACGAAGTCTTGCCATCCTTGCTTCCAAGGAGAATTCTGGCTGGACTTCTTCCAAGACAGATTTGTTTATTCTTCTGGCAGTCCATGGTATATTCAATATTCTTCACTAACACCATAATTTAAAGGCATCAGTTCTTCTTTGGTCTCCCTTGTTCATTGTCCAACTTTCACATGCATAAGAGGCAATTGAAAACACCATGGCTTGGGTCAGGTGTACCTTAGTCCTCAAGGTGACATCTTTGCTTTTCAACACTTTAAAGAGGTCTTTTGCAGCAGATTTGCCCAATGCAGTGTGTTGTTTGATTTCTTAACTACTGATTCCACGGTCGATGATTGTGGATCAAGTAAACTGAAAATCGTTTACAACGTCAGTATTTTCTCTGTTTATCATGATGTTGCTTATTGGTCCAGTTGTGAGGTTTTTTGTTTTCTTTCTGTTGAAGTGTGAACCATACTGAAGGTTGTAGTCTTTGATCTTCATCAGTAAGTGCTTCAAGTCCTCTTCATTTTCAGCAAGCAAGGTTGTGTCATCTGCATGTTGCAGATTGTTAATGAGTCTTCCTCCAGTCCTAACGCCGAATTCTTCTTCATATAGTCCAGCTTCTCGGATTGTTTGCTCAGCATACAGATTGAATAAGTATGGTGAAACGGTACAACACTGATGCATACCTTTCTTTTTTTTTTCCTTAAAATCGTTGCCTTTTTTTTTTTTAAATTAAACTTTAGGTGAAGGTTTACAGAACAAACTAGCTTCTCATTAAACAGTTAGTACACATATTGTTTTATGGCATTGGTTAACAACCTCATGACATGTCAGTACTCTCCCTTCTCGACCTTGGGTTCCCTATTACCATCTTTCCTATCCCCTCCTGCCTTCTAGTCCTTGCTCCTGGGCTGGTGTGCCCCTTTATTCTCATTTTGTCCTGTGAGTCTGTCTAATCTTTGGCTAAAATGTGAACCTCCAGAGTGACTTCATTACTGGGCTAAAAGGGTGTCTGGGGGCCATACTGTCAGGGTTTCTTCAGTCTCTGTCGGGCCAGTAAGTCTGTTCTTTTTTTTTTTTTTGAGTTAGAATTTTCTTCTACATTTTTCTCCTACTCTGTCTGGGACCCTCTATTGTGATCCCTGTCAGAGCAGTCAGTGGTGGTAGGCAGGCACCATTTAGTTGTACTGGACTCAATCTGGTGGAGGCCATAGTAGTTGTGGTCTCTTAGTCCTTTGGACTAATCTTTCTCTCATGTCTTTAGTTTTCTTCATTTTCCCTTGCTCCTGAAGTAGTGAGACCAGTGGAGTATCTTAGATGGCTGCTGACAGGCTTTTAAGACCCCAGATGCTACTCACCAAAGTAGAATGTAGAACATTTTCTTTGTAAACTTTGTTATGCCAATTGAGCTAGATGTTCTCTGAGACCAGAGTCCCCACAGCCCTCAGCCCAGCAATTCAGTCGCTAAGGGAGTTTGGATTTGTCCATGGAGCTTCCATGACCTTACCCTGAACAAGTTGTGCTGGCTTCCCCAGTATTGTGTATTGTCTTACCCTTCACCAAAGTTAGTACTTATCTATTGTCTGTTTAGTGTTTTTCCACCCCCACCCCTCCCCTCCCTCATAATCATCAAAGATTGTTTCTTTTTGTGTGTAAACCTTTTCATGAGTTTTTATAGTAGTGATCTCATACAATATTTGTCCTTTTGTGATTGACTTATTTCACTCAGCATAATGCCCTCCAGATTCATCCGTATTGTGAGATGCTTCGCAGATTTATCGTTGTTCTCTATCGTTGCATAGTATTCCACTATGTTTATGTACCGTAGTTTGTTTATCCGTTTATCTACCGATGGGCACCTAGGTTGTTTCTGTCTTTTTGCTATTGTGATGCACACCTTTCTTGACTTTAAACCGTGCAATATCCCCTTGCCCTGATTGAATGACTGCCTCTTGGTCTTTGTACAGGTGCCTCATGAGCACAATTAAGTGTTCTAGAATTCCCATTCTTTGCAAGATTATCTATAATTTGTTATGGTCTGCACAGTCGAATGTCTTTGCATAGTCAATAAAACACAAGTAAACATCTTTCTGGTATTCTCTGCTTTCAGCCAAGGTTCATTTGACATCAGCAATGATATCCCTTGTTCCACATCCTCTTCTGAAAGCGGCTTGAATTTATGGCTGTTCCCTGTTGATGTACTGCTGCAATCACTTGAATGATCTTCAACAAAATTTTACTTGTGTGTGATATTAGTGATATTGTTTGATAATTTCCACATTCTGTTGGATCACCTTTCTTTGGAATGGGTACAGATATGGATCTCTTCCAGTTGGTTGCCCAGGTAGCTGTCTTCCAAATTTCTTGGCATAGATGAACGAGCGCTTCCAGTGTTGCATTTATTTGTTGAAACATCTCAGTTGGTATTCCATCAATTCTTGGAGCCTTGTTTTTTGCCCATGCCTTCAGTGCAGCTTGGACTTCTTCCTTCAGTACCATCGGTTCTTGATTATATACCACCTCCTGGAATGGTTGAACGTTGACCAATTCTTCTTGGTACAGTGGCTTTGTGTATTCCTTCCATCTTCTTTTGATGCCTCCTGCATTGTTTAATATTTTCCCTGTAGAATCCTTCAATATTGCAACTTGAGGCTTGAATTTTTTTCTTCGGTTCTTTCAACTTGAGAAATGCTGAGCGTGTTCTTCCTTACTGATTTTCTATCTCCATGTGTTTGCACGTTTCATTATAGTACTTTGTCTTCTCTAGCTACCCTTTGAAATCTTCCGTTCAGCTCTTTTAGTTCATTATTTATTACGTTCACTCTAGCTACTCTAAGAGCAACTTTCAGAGTTTCTCTGATATCCATTTTGGTCTTTTCTTTCTTTACTGTCTTTTTAATGACTTGTATTCCATCTGGCAAGGTCCATGTGTATAGTGGTCGTTTATGTTGTTGAAAAAAGGTATTTGCAATGAAGAAGTCGTTGGTCTTGCAAGATTCTGTCATGTGATCTCGTGTTGTTTCTATCACAAGGGCCACATTTTCCAACTACTGGTCCTTCTTCTTTCTTTCTGACTTTCGCATTCTGATCTCAAGTAATTATCACTGTGTCTGATGTCTTGATTACATATTTGATAAATTTCAGATTGCAGAAGTTGGTAAAAATCTTCAATTTCTTCATCTTTGGCCTTAGTGATTGGTGTGTAAATTTGAATAATAGTCGTATTAACTGGTCTTCCTTCTAGACGTATGGATATTATCCTGTCACTGACAGCGTTGTACTTAAGGATGGATCTTGAAATGTTCTTTTTGAAGATGAACATGATGCCATTCATCTTTAGTTTGTCATTCCTGGCATAGTAGACCATATGACTGATTCAGAATGGCCAATACCAGTCCATTTCAGTTCACTAATGCCTAGGATTGCGATCTTTATGCATTCCATTTCATTTTTGATGGTTGCCAATTTTCCTAGATTCATACTTCATACATGCCACGTTCCGATTATTAATGGATGTCTGCAGCTGTTTCTTCTCATTTTGAGTCGTGCCACATCAGCAAATGAAAGACCTGAAAGCTTGACTCCATCCACGTTGTCTTAGGCTGGGTTTAAGGAAATGGCTCACCTGGTTGTAGAGGCTGGAATGTCCCAAGTTTGTGGGTCAGGATAGAGGCTTCTCCTGATTCATGTAGCTGCAGGGGCTGACAAATGCAGGATCAGCAGGTCACAGAGCAGGCTTCCTGCTCGTGGGCTTTAAAGATCGAGGAATCCCAAGATCGGCAGGCAAGACTGCAGGTAATGTGCTAGCTTAAGTCCCAAGAACTGGAGGTCAGATGAACAGGAGCCAGCTGCAGGGTCCAGAATGAGCAAAACCCACAAACCTTGCCAGAATGTCCACTTATGTTCGATGCAGGCCACATGACCAAGGAAACGCCTTTCAACTGATTGGCTACTCACAGCAGATTTCACCATGGAGGTGATCACATATCAAATCTCATCATGGAGGTGATCACTTCATGCAACTACGAAACAATTAAGAATCATGGCCCAGTTAAGTTGACATACAATTTTAGCCATCACACACATTATTAAGGTTGACTTTACTTTGAGGAGGCAGCTCTTCCCCAGTGATATTTTGAGTGCTTTCCAACCTGAGGTGCTCATCTTCTGGTATTGTATCAATGTTCCACCGCTATTGGAGAAGTTTACCAGATAGCACATGGAATCACCATCAGTCAGAATTGAACTGAGGCAACTAACAACCAGATCCAAAAACCAAAAACCCAAACCTGTTGCCGTCTAGTCGATTCAGACTCGTAGTGACCCTGTAGGACAGAGTAGAACTGCCCCATATGGTTTCCAAGAGCGGCTGGTAGATTTGAACTGCCAACCTTTTGGTTAGCAGCTGAACCCTTAACCACTGTGCTACCAGGGCTCCAACAGCCAGATTGCACCATACATTTCTGTATTCGTTCACCACTGTATTCCCTGTGCTAAGCTCAGTGCCTTGCTCAGAGTAGGGACTCATTAAGTATTTCTGAGTTGCATAAATATTATACCTTGTCAACAGATATTGCTGTGTGCTTACTGTGAGTTAAAAATTGGGCTCTGCACATTTGTTTGTTAAAAGTTAAATTTTCTCATATTAAATAATTTGTCACTTTGATTAATTCATCACTGATATATGACTCTAATTTATAAGGGTTAAGTCCCTGACAGTCTTATCACCCCAGATAAAATCTAGTTCCTGAATATGCACACTCAAGGTTCAGACAGTTCTCTGGTGTTTCGGCACTTTGAAAAGCCCTACTGAGCAGCCTTTTAGAGTCTCTAGTTTCTTTGTCAAGGATCCCTGGTGGTGTAAAGTTAAGTGCTTGGCTGCTAACTGAAAGGTCAGCAGTTCGAACCCACCAGCCGCTCTGTGGGAGAAAGATGTGGCAGTCTGCTTCTGTAAATCTTATAGCCTTAGAAACCCTATGGAACATTTCTGTTCTGCCCTAAAATATTGCTAGAGTCAGAATTGACTTGATGGCAACTGGTTTTTGGTAGTTTATTTGTCATTCATTCACTCATTCAATCAGTTATTAATTCAGTTATTTCCTCAAATCTTCCTTCATTTGGTTTTTCTTTCATTCTTTCATCAGACAATGACTACCTACTATGTATCAGGAGCTATGCTTGATACTGAGTGAGAATTCAAAGATATAAAGATAATCTTTTTCTTGCAGTAGGTTATACACAACATTCTCCTTAAAAAGATTGCTGGGAGTTACACTTCTGGCTGTTTTGCAGGTAACACACATTACTGAGGGCCTTTGGCTTCCAACCGAGCCAGCTTCCAGGCCAAGGGAAGCGAATGTAGCAGTCTGGGTGCCCCATCCCTAATTGTACCCTTCCCTCTCTCCAAGTCACATTCCAGTCCCTGGCATCCTAAGACTTGGAGAAATGGGGGAGATTCTAGAGCTCATTCAGTTACAGAGACGTTTAATGAAAAACCCAAGGCAGGAAGTTCATTTTCTTTCATTGTGAAAGGGAAACTGTTTGGTAGCTACTTTGAGGCAAACTCCATCCACCTTTGTCGTGCCATAGTGTTTTCGGAAGTTAGTTCAGGTTATGTCTCCTTTTATAATTAGCAAGATCGCAGACAAGCAATGAGCTGCTCTGCTGCACAATTGAGTCCGCAGCTGTAGCAGTGAGTATGTGGGTGCTCACGTGTCGCCCCACCCGCGTGAAGATAGATTGGATCCGTCCCATACTTGTAAATTTGATGTGGTTTTGTAGGAAGAGCCCCAAGTGAAATTCTTCTGTCTGGCGGCTGTGTTATGGACCTAATCCATGCTTCTTAGGTAAATTCAGGGTTCTCAAGCCTGGGGTGAAGTCTAATGGAGCCTTCAAAAATACAGCAATTGGCAGAACGTCAATGATTTAAAGTGCGTATCTTATACCTGTTATACCTTCCTTTGACTAGCACATACTAAACACCTTACAGACATTAGCTCACTTATTTCTCAAACCAGTACATTGAACTAAGTAGTGTTCTCTCTTTTGTAAGTGAGAAAACAGAAGTTTAGAAAGCTTGAGGAACTGCCTCAAGTTCAAAAAGCTATTGTATGTTGGAACCATGCTTAAGTGTTACAAATATGGCTTCTTTTTTTTTTTTCATTATCAGCAACAACAACAAAAAAGTTCTTTGCTTCCTTGAAAGTGTGAGAAGTGAGAGGGAGGGAGTTTCTCTACCATCAGGGGCCCGTGGGACTGGAGAAGGCACTACAGAGAGAATGGTTCAGTCACATGTTGCTGTTGAGTCTGGAAATGCTTTCAACTCAGCCATGCTAGATTGACGGTGTGCTTTGGAAAGTGGCTGAGAGTGTGTGTTAGCTAATGGAACTGGGTAACCAAAAACGTGTAATATTGGTAACTGAGCCTTCAAGATGAGGAGATGAAGCTTCCATAGCAGAATACACCTCCAGGGGAGAGAGACCTCCTGTACCCACAGAGTTCCTTTCTGCATTCCTGAGAGATGCCTGCCGACCACACCAGCTGCGCTGAGCTGAACCATTCCTTCAGATTTTTGGTTTGGTGGCTTGGGGGCACCTGGCAGCACAGTGGGTTGCTTTGGCAGTGACTGCACCAAAGAGGTCAGATGACTTTTACCCTGAGACAGTGACAGCTGCAGTAGCATTGAAAAATGTAGCGACTGCTGGGGCTGATCAGCTTTTCTCTCTGACAACCAGGACTAAGTATTTGCATTGGAAAGGGCCCTCAGGGAAGTGAAAACCTGGAAGAGGCCTCAATAAACTTTCTATGATAACAACATGGGCTGGGGCAGGTAAAGTTAATTTAATTATTAAAGTAGCTGGGTTTGGAAGTCACTTTGTACCCAGCATGGTGAAGAAGGAAGTGTACACCCATCATTGCATTTAATTCTCAACATATGGACTGAGGTACATATTATTATCTACAATTTGTGGATGAAGAAATCAAAACTGTAATAGATTAACTGATTTGCCTAAGGTCATACGGTTGGCAGATAGGTGGATGCCAGTTTGGCCTGTAAAATGTGTTTTTAACACAAGCTGTAGCATCTCCTCTCAAGACCAAAGCATGCATGTGCTAGTACAAAGAGTACAAGTGCCCAATTTTACCAGCATGTGGTATCCACCCCGCTGGGTCATCTGATAACCAGAAGGAGCATGTAGCTTGGCAGGGAGATCCTATTATTACTGTGTTTTATAACAGGCATTATTAGGGCAGACAACAATCGCCTAAGATGTGGGATGGGATTGGTTCAGTGCTTTAGGAGCCGTTCTTTCGTCCCCATCTTTTTCTTAAATGCTCAGATCAAGCCGAGGTTAGGCTGTCAGGATATATTAAAAGATCACTTACCTTTTAGCCACCAGCTTGTCAGGACAGTGGCTAAGCAGTGTTCAGAGACTGTCTGAAAGTCATTCCAGTAGCTGCCAGCAGTAATGAAATGATACTAGCCATAGTTTCTAAACTTGAAATTGAGGCAGTCCCGTAGTCAGTGGCTCTTGAAGTACCTGCCTCACTGTAAGCATCCTTTTGATAAATGTGACTGCATGTAACTCCTTACCTTAGTGTTTACAACTCACATGCCTACAAGGGTCAGGCAAATAAGTAAATGAGTGAAGCTGCCTGAGCGTAGGTCAGTAGGGAGGGGTGGAGACTGGGGTGAACTGGAGAGCTCACATGCTTTTTAAATGGCTCAGTCTCTGCTGATTGTGGCTAGTGTTTTCTGATATTCCAATTTTTCAACGGAAGCTGGAAATCTGGATTTTTACATGAAATCTCCCTATATAGAAAAATGCTGGTTACACATTAAATTTAAAAAAAAAAAACAAAAAACGTACTGTGTGAGCTAATACTGTGCAGATCAAACCAAACATATCTGTGGCTGGTTCTATCCCCCTCGTTGTAACAGTCACTTTTTTTACACAAAAGTTTAGTTCTTCGCCCACACAGCACTGGGTGCTGCCCTGGCTTCGGCTGGGTTGAGAGTGAATGACAGCCCTCTTTAGGTTGTCACCCAGGAATGACCCAGGGGAAGAGTCATTCTCAAGAGAGATGCCTAGTACTGAAAGGTGACTGGTCAGTTTGGTCAGGTTCTTGCTCTTAAGTCATAATAATAGGCAGAGAAGTAACAGAGCCGGAGACTCGCCAAGACACTGAATTGGATGTCTGCTGCTGAGAGGCTGATCACATGACCAAATGACTAGTGCTTTTACGTGTAGGAGAGATTTCTGGAGCTACTACTGTTTCCTGAGTGAACTCTCTTTTCTGTGAGACCTGGCTCCGAAGCTATTGAGACTGTTTCAAGTTTTTCTTAACATCTCATTTTATCTTTACGCTAAAGCCCACTGACCCAGGTAAACCTGAGTTGTCTGGGGATCTTGTAATTTTAAAGATGCTGGTGTAGGTGAATGCAGGGTCCTGTGGTCTGATACATATACTTGTTTGTTGTCAGCCACCCCCTTCCTCATGCTGATGGGCTCTGGCATCCATGTGGCCTTGCCTCTCTTGCCGATTGGCTAAGTTGGGGGGAGGGGGGATACCTCACCCAAGTTAGCCAGTCAGATTCTATACCTTGTGAGTTTGAAATCAATGCTGGTTCACCTGTGATCAGTGCTTAAACTAGAAGGCAGTGTGAAATAAGGAGTTGAGGCTTTTCTTGCGGGATGGCTATTTCCAGTAAAATCCAGTTTACAAGGCCCAGTCTACATGGCTTCCGCTTCCTTTTATAGTCTCATCGTTCACCAGACGACTCCACTTTCTTTCTGTTCCAGCCATTCTGGCCTTCTTTCAGGTCTTCAAGAGGCTACATATAACTCGTACTGCCTTAGAGCCTTTGCTTGTGCTGTACTCACTTCCTGGTGACTAGTTAGCTTCTACACAACCTTCAAATTTCAGTCTTCTTCAAAGAGATCTCATGCTTAACTTAATACCATTGCTTCTCCTTGTAGGTCCACCTCCTCTTACACACTCTCGTGGCACTATGCATTTTCTGTTTCTTCATTACTTTAGTTCACCATGGCCTCTCATGGCTTCAACTCTGTATTATAGCTTTTCTTTTTGTCACAAAGGTGGCTAACAGTGTAGACTCTGGGATCAGATTAAAACCAGAAACCAAACCTGTTGCCATTGAGTCGATTCCAACTCATAGTGACCCTGTGGGAACAGAGTAGAACTGCCGCATGGGATTTCCAAGGAGCACTGGTGGATTTGAACTGCTGATCTTTTGGTTAGCAGCTGAGGCTCTTAACCACTACACCACCAGGGTTTCCAGGTTCCTTGTGATCAAATCCTGGCTTTGCTATTTACTAATTGTGTGACTTTGAGCACGTTACTGTGTATGTGGCAAGAACTTAAGGATTTATGGACTTCTTAAGGATAGGAGATCCTTGGATCATGTGTGTTTTTTTAATTTAATTTAATTTTTTGTGAGAATATACACAGCAAAGGATACACTGGTTGAACAAATTCCACATGTGCAATTCAGTGACATTATTTACATTCTTCAAGCTGTGTAACCGTTCTCACTATCCTTTTCCAAATTATTCTGCCACTATTATTGTGAAATCACTGCCCCTTAAACTTCTTATCGAACCTTCTGAGATGCTGTTTTCAATTTGATCCCACATAGGTAAAGGACCATGTGGTTTTGGGGAGAGAGGACATTTAAGTGGACTGAGTTTCATAATACAGAATGGGTGCTCTGATTAACTGCATATATATAATTTGCTTAAGCATTTTTAGAAGAGCATTGATAGAGATCTGGCACTGTGTGTGAGGGTTGGGGAACTGTGAGTCAAAGATGGGTGCCCATCGGGCATAAGTTTAAAACCAGAGGTTTGATGGAGAGCTAGTAGGGCTTCAGGAGGCCTAGTTACCGTGAGCCCTTAATGTCGAATGAATGTATGAATGAATGAAAGATTTTAATTTGTTCTTTGCTACATTAATAGATTGAGCGTGGTGAATTTTCTGGTCTTCTTGTGATGCCAGATGATTCCAGAAATCTTTTGTGTACTTCTGTGTCACGTTTTGAGAGGAACATATAATGTAGAAGGCAATCACAAAAGTGAAACCGTGTTATGTGAAAAATGGTTGAAGGAGCTGAGAATATTTACCCACAAGAAAGAAGGATCCAGGTAACATGATTACCCTTTAAATATTCAGGGGTCTGCCAGTTAGAAGAGGGATTACACTTATTTACTAAAGCTCCAGGCCAGACTTAGAATCAGTAGGTAGGAGTTATAGAAAGATAATTTTTAATTCACTACATAGAGCAGAAAACTCCAATAGAGATGTCTGAGGATGGGCTGTGCTGACAACAAGGGATTCAAGCATAGGTTAGCAGGAATACTATTGAGATGAGGCAGTGCAGTGTAGTAGTTTTTGGCTCTGGCACTTAGTAAATGTATGACCTACAGCAAGTTGTTTAATCTTTCTGCTTCAGTTTCATAAAGTTTAAAATGGAGATAATGATACATACTGTAGAGTTCTTTGCACGGATTAAATTAAATAACTTTATGCCTTAGTTATTGTATGTTTGTGTGTGTGTGTGTGTGTGTGTGTGTGTGCGCGCATATGTGTGCGTTTATGAGATTTCCAGTCCCAGACCCTACTTACGTGAAGTTTATGATTCCACAAGCTTTGGTGGAAGTAAGTTGAAAGAATTAGCTACTTTTCTGCATTCCTTAGGGACTCCCCAGTATTTCGAAATGGTCTTCAAACCTTTGAAAGTGCTCCAGTTTCTTATGATATTGTTTTGATGTGGTTTTCTCCAGTTGAAAATTCAGTTTACAACAAATGAAAAGTATTTGACACTCATCCTAGTGCCACCCAAGACTGAAAAATGTCCCGTGCTTTTCTTGTGCTGAATGAGGAATGAAGACTTTTCCTGAGGAGCTGCAAAAGACAGAGAAGGATAAGCAATCACAGTCGGGTCCCCTGGTTAACGACAAGATTTGATTATGTTTACGTATCAGACTTGTGCGTAGGGACCTCTGAGCGTCACAGTGCATGTTTATCAAACTGCAAATAGCACCACTTATGCTCTGCCAGTGATAAAGCACTACCACACAGCTGAATTGCTCTCCCAGTAGAAGATGATTATTTCGCAAGATAAAACTGGCTACCTGATGCCAGAGCAACTCATCAATTCAGTGACAAAAAGAAAAGAAAATCAGACAAACCACTTGTTTGGTGTGGCGTAGGGCCAACAATTGGTTGAATGACTGGGTTTTGGCTGCAAACACAGCCAAAGCCTACCTAAAACATCAAGAGGTCTTCACTTGAATTCTTATTATAGTGTAATTGTTTCTGCTAAACTTTGTTTATGCTTTCCAATTTGCTTCCAAGTTAACTGTGGGAGTAGAAGTTAAGTGGTCACATCACCGTCAAGGGCAATGTGTTTATTTGCTAACGGGATTGTGATTTCATATCTAATTTGATGGTACTGCACAGTTTTCAATGGTAAGTTATATGGACGGGTTGTTTGGTTTATAAAGGAAGAAACCCTATCCTGGCACCGATAAGCTGCAGTGGAGACATGGCAAAATCTAAGGGCCACCTCTTTTTGCCTTTTGTTTTTCTGGCCACAGGCAAAGTGGAGTGGAATAACCCAGGGCTTTGAAGTCAGAAAGAGCTCATTTGCTTGTTATTTGAGTCAGTGTATTTCTTGTATTTATTTGTTTTATTGTGCTGTAGGTGAAAGTTTACAGAGAAAATTAGTTTCTCATTCAACAATTTATACACAGATTGTTTTGTGACATTGGTTGCAATCCCCGTGGTGTGTCAACACTCTCCCCTTCTCCCCCCCGGGTTCCGTGTTTCCATCTGTTCCACTTTCCTGTCCCTTCCTGCTTTCTCGTCATTGCTTTGGATTTAATTCAGTATATTTCTATTGAGCTCCTTCTGTGCTAGGCTCTGGGGATTCAACAATGGACTGACAAGCAACTTGCTCCTGTGGACATTACAATTTAGTAGGAGGGTGGAGGCAGATGGGCCAGACAATAAACATATATTCTTCATATCCTGGCCTCTGTACTTTCCACTCCACAGGGCTCTAGAAAAAGAACAAATGAGCTCCTTCTCAGTTTTGGTTGATGCCTTTCTTCAGGCCAGAAAGATGAAAATACTCGTCATTGCTGTGAACCGTAGGTAGATTCAGGATGAGTTTACTTCATTGCCTAACTTTCCTGTGACGGTCTGTCCCTCAAGTCCCAGAGCCAAGCAACCTCTTATCTTCTTTACTCTCTGTTTTGCCTTGTCAAAGAGAAGCTTCAGGATAATCTACTTCCATCCTATTGGTGCTATTAAACAAACAAACAAATAAACAGCAAAATTACTGCCGGTAGCTTGCCTGTAGCTAAAATATCCTACCTTTTACTGAATTACTGAAATTAAGGTATTTAAGAAAGGCTGTGAAATGTAGTGTTCCTTACCACTACTCTCCAGTATGTAGAGCTTGTACTAGGGTGCTGTCAGAATGACTGTGTGATTGTCTTGTTAAAAAGATTGGGAGGTAGCAATGATAAAGAACAATGGTGAATCTGTGAAACATCTTATAACATGGAGGAATCTGGAAGGCATTATACTGAGTGAATTTAGTCAGTTGCAAAAGGACAAATATTGTATAAGACCACTATTATAAGAACTCAAGAAAAGGTTTAAACACAGAAGAAAACACTCTTTGATGGTTATGAGGGTGGGGAGAGAGGGAGAGGGTTATTCACTAACTAGATAGTAGACAAGAATTATGTTAGGTGAAGGGAAGGACAGAACACACTATGGGGGAAGTCAGCACAACTGGACTAAACCAAAGCTAAGAAGCTTCCTGAATACAACCAAACACTTCGAAGGACAGAGTAGCAGGGACGGGGGTCTGAGGACCATGCTTTTAGGGGCCATATAGGTCAATTGGCATAACAAAGTTTATTAAGAAAATGTTCTGCATCCTGCTTTGGTGAGTGGCATCTGGGGTCTTAAAAGCTAGTGAGCGGCCACCTAATATGCATCAATTGGTCCCAACCCACTTGGAGCAAAGGAGAATGAAGAACACCAAAGATGCAGGGAAAGTATTAGCCCAAAAGACAGAAAGGGCCACATAAACCAGAGACTTCATCAGCCTGAGACCAGAAGAACTAGATGGTGCCCAGCTACCACCAATGACCGCCCTGACAGGGAACAAAACAGAAAGTCTAAAATAGAGTAATGAAAAAAATGTCGAGCAAAACTCAAATACTAGTAAAAAATCCAGACTTAATGGTCTGAATGAGACTGGAGGAACCCCAGAAAGCATGGCCCTCGGACTCTCTGTCAACCTAGAACTAAAACCAGTTCTGAAGCCAACTCTTCAGACAGAGATTAGAGTGGACTATGGGACATAAAATGATACTTGTGAAGAGTGTGCTTCTTAGATCAAGTAGATACATAAGACTAAATGGGCAGCTCCTGTCCGGAGGTGAGATGAGAAGGCATAGAGGGTCAGGAGCTGGTTGAATGGACATGGGAAATCAGGGGTGGAAAGGAGGAGTGTGCTGTCACGGGAAATTGAGGGTGGAAAGGAGGAGTGTGCTGTCACAGTATAGGATGAGCAACTAGGGTCACATAACAATGTGTGTATAAATTTTTGTATGAGAAATTAGCTTGAATGGTAAACTTTCACTTAAAGTACAACAATAAAAAAAAAAGATTGGGACATAGGAAAATAGAGGGTGAATTCATTGATTGGAAAATTAATGCCATTATTAATTAAGAATTATAATTTTAAATGCAAATGCAATTTATTATGGACTAAAAAATGTAGTTTACCATGTTCTCAAGGAAAATAAGTCTGCAGTTACAAACAGTTGCAGTCAAACAAATATTTATATTATAGCCCATTGGGAAACTGAGGGAATTAATATGGTATAAATTGAATATTCCCTTCTTTCTTTTCCAATACCATTCTCTTGCTTCAAGTTCTTGTAATTTATATTTTATCCTTTGCATAGATTTCATATGAGATACCAAAATCTTTTTTCCTTGAATAACTGGGGAAATCTGTATTATATGGCAGAAAAAAAAATTAATAAATATGTTTAAATATTAGCAACATGCCCACTCTCAGAAGAAGATGCTTGTGTTGCTCAGAAGCTATCAATCTAGCTCTTTAGTTGTGTTAGTTGGGTAAAGGGGCCAAAAGAAAATCTGGGGAAGCCTGGAAGAGACTGGACAGATTTTCATTGGAAAAGGCAGAGAGTTACTGGAAGAGAAAAAAAATAATAAAACCAGAAGGGACGAAAGAACCAGGGGTAGAGAGAGCCTGTTGGGAGAGGTCTTGAGAGACTGGAGTTGGCTAGGAAAAAAATTTTGTGGTTGACTGCCCACAAAATATAAATATGAGGTATATAGACAGAGAGAATGATGAGGAAAAGAGATTTTTAAAGAAGTCTGGCTCTGCATTATAAATATAATTTACTCCTGGCCTTCTTTTAGGAAACTATAGTAAAGATGCAAATTACATTCCAGTTACTGTGGCTGCTGGGTAGATGTATTTTGTGTGCAATACTAGGGAGAGTTGGGGCCTTCGAAGGACTATATAAAGTTTAACTTTGAATAAAGCACTTAAACTGTTCTGGCATTTTTGTGCCTTAAAACTCCGTATTTCTCCAGCCATCTTTTTAGACATTTCTTCAGTGTTGGGAAGGAATGGCTGAAAATCCAAGGGCTTTGAAATTAGAGAAATCAGGGTTTGAGCCCTAATTCCTCACTTTCTGGCTGTGTCTTCTTGGACAAGTGGCATCACCTCTACAAGTCTCAGTTTTCTGATCTAAAACATGGGGTTAATAGTATTTACTCTGTAGGGCTATTCTGACCACAGAAATAAAATGCATAGCAAGAGATCTTGAAAGGACTGGGACTCGGTACATCAGTTTGAATCCCTTTAGGAAACAAGTGGCCCATTCAAATTAGGAAAATTTGAGGCCAGTATAATAGCAGGACCTTTTTTTCTTTTTTTAAGCAGGGCTATTTTTCAAAAAGGTATAGGCAGGGTACAGGAAAACCACAAAAGATAGTGCAATACTCAATGAATAAGGAAGACCAAAGAAGAATTGACGCCTTTGAATTATGGTGTTGGCGAAGAATATTGAATATACCATGGACTGCCAAAAGAATGAACAAATCTGTCTTGGAAGAAGTACAGCCAGAAAGCTCTTTAGAAGCAAGGGTGACAAGACTTCGACTCACATACTTTAGACATGTTATCAGGAGAGATCAGTCCCTGGAGAAGGACATCCTGCATAGTAAAGTATAGGGTCAGTGAAAAAGAGGAAGACCCTCAAGGAGATGGATTGGCACAGTGGCTGCAACAATGGGCTCAAGCATAACAATAATTATGAGGATGGTGCAAGACCGGGCAGTGTTTTGTTCTGTTGTACATAGGGTTGCTGTGAGTTAGAACCAACTCGATGGCACCTAACAACAACAACATTAGCGATTCAAATAGAAGCCATGTTTCCTGGGATGTGGAGACAGAGAAGGCTCTGTGGAGAGAGAGCTGATGCCTGCAGTGCAGGAAGCAGACCAGCCCTTGCAACCAATGGGGATTGGGAAACGAATAGTGTAACCTCCCTTTTTCTCTCCTTTCCTCCTGCGTATTTTCCTGAGGGTCCTCTATTGGCCAAACTCAACTTGAAGCCATTTGGCAAAGGAGTCCATAAGGTCAGCCTCCTGAGGCATAGAGCAGAGTGGAGAAGGATGGGGGCAAACTGAACATATCCATCATGCTCAGTGAGTGTTAATTACTTTCTCCTCGTTTCCTTCCCAAAGGCATGGATCAAAGAGTGTCTTTCACATAGAAGAACAAGCATACTGCAGAATGGTGTTGGAGTCCCAGGGTGGTGTAGTTAATGTGCTCCGCTGCTAACTGAAAGATTGGAGGTTCAAGTGCCCCCAGAGGTGCCTTGGAAGAAGAGCCTGGCATTCTCCTCCTGAAAAATAGCCATTGAAAACTGTACGGAGCACAGTTCTACTCTTACACACACGGGGTCACCATGAATTGGAATTGAATCAACAGCAAGTGGTTTGTTTTTTTTAGAATTGTGCTAGTAGCCTCTGAAAACTGTGCCTTATATTAAGTTCTATAGATTGTAACACATCACAGACCATGGCTCTGGAGTTGGGAATGAGCACATGTCAGTCTACTTAAAGAAGCAGCAGGAGGGGCTCAGCCAGTTTAGAGGCAAACTCTCCATGAGTGAGTGATTCAGGGAACTTGCTACGCTGGTCAGAGATAAACAGGAGCTCTTGTTTCAACAGTGGCTTTTCAAGTTTGCCTCTTGGCATAAAGTTGACTCTGGCAGAGGGTGTCACATGAACGGGGCACATATCCAAGCATGTAAGCCAGTCACAACTTGCTAGATACATTCTCACCCTCTGGACCATGACCCACAGCTAGTCGCTAAAGCTAAAGACCACCTTTGGAAAAGTGGATGCTTAGTCATCTCTAGTTGTGCTGAGATTTGATTCACTCCACTTGAAAAGCTCCTGGGGTTTGAGTAAATAACTGTTCACTCTTGCCTCTTGTAGTGGGCTGAATGGTGGCCCCCCTCCACACACACACAAAAAGATATATCCATGTTCTGATTCCCAGAAGGAAGGAGCCTTGGTAATGCAATGGTTAAGTGCTTGGCTGCTCACCAAAAGGTCAGTAGTTCGAACCCACCAGGGACTCCACAAGAGAAAGACCTGGTGATCTACTCCCATAAATATTACAGTCTTGGAAACCCTATGGGGCAGTTTTACTCTGTCCTATAGGATCACTATGAGTCAGAATTGACTCAAGGGCACACAGCAACAACAATCCTTGGAACCTGTGAATGTGACCTTATTTGGAAAAAAGGTCTTCACAGATATAATTAAGTATCTTGAGATCAGGAGA
Organism: Trichechus manatus latirostris; assembly: GCF_000243295.1. Lineage (NCBI taxonomy): Eukaryota > Metazoa > Chordata > Mammalia > Sirenia > Trichechidae > Trichechus > Trichechus manatus. The sequence continues at coordinate 9,137,956 of NW_004443958.1, forward strand.
TCATCCTTGATTATCTAAATCCATTGACAAGTGTCCTAAGAGACACACAGAGGACAAACACACCAAGGAGAAGGCTATGTGAAGATGGAGACAGATTAGAATGATGTGGTCATAAGCTAAGGAAGCTGGCAACCACCAGAAACTTAGAAGAGGCATAGAATAAATTCTCCTGTAGAGCCTCTGTAGGGAGTGTGGTCCTGCTGCTACCTTGATTTTGGGCTTCAGGTATCCAGAACTGTAAGAGAATACATTTCTGTTTTTTTAAAGCCACCAAATTTGTGGTAGTTTGTTACAGGAGCTCTAGAAAACTAATATACCTCTCTGAAACCCTCTGTGCTGGCTTGTTGACTACTAAGCAGTCTGAGGCTTAGCAGACTGAAGAATAGAGAATAGTATGGAGAATGTCTTAGAATATAGTTTTCTGAAGTTTCAGAGAAGTCATCTCAAATCCTGGGAAGTTGTGCTATCTAATTTGCAGCTTGAGCACTTGCAATGAGACACCATTCAGTTGAAAGAGAGGCAGAGGGAAGGGCTTTGGAAGAAGAAGTTACATGTCCTAGATTCTAGTACTGGCTTTGCTACTCACTGGCTATTTGATCTTGGAAAAGTCATTCAAGCCCTCTAAGCCTAAATTTTCTCATCTCTAAAATGCCTGTCCCACCTATTTCACAGGGTTAGCAAGAAGATTAAATTATACAGGGTGCTTTGAAATAGTGAAGTGCTATCTATTAAAATGTAAAGTGTTATAGTATATATTTCATTATCCATAATATACACACATATATTTGTTGAATTAAATTTGATCCTCTTAACTCAGAATTTGTGATGATTTGGAAAAGCAGAGTTTTAGTCCTCTCTCTGTCACGAAGTAAACAGTTACATGACCTTGGATGAGTTATTGAATCTTTTAGGGCAGTTTTTATATTTGTTAAATGAAGGAGATTGGATAATCTCTAACGTTGCTCCCAGCTCTGAGTAAATAATATTTTAAGAAAATTAACTTTAGCAGGATGGGTCTCTCCCTTGGTGAGCTTGTTCCCTCTCCTGGATTAAATCATTACTAAATACTGACAATCCCGAGCTCGTTCATTGAGCTTCAGATTCATATAAGCAACTATCTGGATGTCACACAGTATATCAGCTCTGAATGTAAAGCAAAGCCAACAGAAAAGTTATTTAAACAACCACAAAAAAACTAAAAGGAACTTTACTAGCTCACTTAATCGAAAAGTCTATAACAGCGTTGGTGGTGTAGTGGTTATTACTATATGGCTGCTAACCGAAAGGTCGGCAGTTTGAATCCATCAGCCACTCTTTGGAAACCCTATGGGGCAGTTCTACCCTGTGCTGTAGGGTCGCTATGAGTCGGAATCGACTCTATGGCAACGGGTTTTTTTTTTTTTTAACAAGCAGAGCTAGTTTTAGCTACGTCTAGATTGATAGCCCAAATAATGTCATCTAGATTTACTTTCTTTCCATCTCTCAGTCTGCTTGATACAGTGTTGGTGCCAGTCTTTGAATTCACATGGTGTGATAGTGCTATTGCATCATCTCTCGTTTAAACATGTCAGGGCAAAGTAGAAGTCTGCTCCCAGGACAGACAGAGAGATTCTCATTATGATTGGCTTATATGTCCATCTCTGAACCAATTACCACAACCATAAGGAAGTCAAAGCAGTGTTGTTTTAGGTCTGGGTCATGTGATTCATTGCTAAGCCAGGCATATAGCCGATGGTGTGTTGGAGCCAGCCAATTATTACATATTCAAGAATATTTTGAGCTGTTTGTTAAACTGTTGGTAGCAGAAAATTGGAAATGGTAGGAGTATTTACACCACAGACATTAGCAAACATCAAAAAGTAGGCCTTTATTTATTTATTTTACAGTGCTGGTTTATCAGCACACCACTTGGTATAGCCCTGCCCAAGCATAAAGTCAGAAAGTGAGTGAGGGTAGGTCACCTTCCAAAAAAGGGGGCTGTTATGAAAATAAAGCAAGAATTAATGCTGCAATGGCAAACAGCCAATACCCACTAGACCTGGAAACTCAAAATGTCCAGTGCTGAACTCACCCTCTTATTCCTCAACCTGCTTGCCTCATGGATTTTCTATCTCAGTTAGTTGCCATCAGTCTAATTAGACACACTTGTCCAAAATATGACATTTCATTTTGGGATGCCTTTCTTTTTCTCATAGCACAATTTTACCTTCTTACTCTTTCTCAAACCTGTCTGTTCCTTTATATCATCACTGCCTGCTACCTTGCTGTAGGCTCCTTTGATCTCTCCCTGGGCTATTTCAGAATTCTTCTAATTTGTCTACTTGCCGTCAGTCTTGCCCTTCTTACACCCATCCAACACATCACCACCAGGGTAATCCACCTAAAATGCCACCTAAAATAAGGTCTATGGAGGTTTTAAAATATGTTAACAAATTATTTGATATGCCTCCCTTCAAGAGGTGGAACTTAATTTCTCTCTTCTTGAGTGTGAGCTCAAGGAATAGAATGTGACAGAAGTGATGATGTGTGACTTCCAAGACTAGGATGTAAAGGGCATTACAACCTTTTACATTTACAGCCTTCCTTGCTCCCTCTTTCTCTTGGATCACCCACTCTCTGGAAAGCTGGCCGTCATTTTGTGAAAACACTCCATAGGGTGTTTTTTAAAAATAATATTTTATTGTGTTTTTGATGAAAGTTTACATAGCAAGTTAGGTTCCCCTTTGACAGTTTGTACACAAGTTGATCAATTACATTAGTTACATTTTCACATTGTGTAAACATTCTCATTAATTGTGTTCTGGTTGTTCCATTTCCATTACTCTAGATTCCTTGCCCCCTTATCTTCTCATCTTTGCTTTAGATTAAATGTTGACCTTTTGGGCCCATACAGATGGTTTTTCAGTTGAGCACCAATCTAACGGGTAAAATCCTTTATTTTGTGTCCCTCTGCTTTTCTGTTAAAAGGTGATTCCCGGGTGTAGTTTTGGTGGAAGATTTGAAAAGCATCTCAGGGCGATAGTCTCAGGGAGTCCTCCAGTTAATTTGGCCATTTTTTCCCATAGGGTTTTTATTGACTAATTTTTGGATGTAGATTGCCAGGACTTTCTTCATAGTCTGCCTTAGTTTGGAAGTTCCACTGAAGCCTGTCCACCATGAGTGACCTTGCTGGTATTTGAAATACTGGTGGCATAGCTTCCAGGATGACAGCAGCACGCAAGCCACCACAATATGACAAACTGACAGATGGGTGACTATTAACTTGTATAGTACTGTTGTTGTATATTCCCTCTATTGCTCTCAGACAGCAGGGAGTGTGTCTTGTTTATAACTCTCCCCTGTCCCTGGAACACTGCAAAAAGGAAATTAATATACGCTGAGTTAGTGAACCCTCAGGTTTTGACTCGCATTTCAAAGTTTGTGTCTTGGCAAGATGAAGACTGGAGTTATGAGTATTGGCTTTGGCGAGCAGATCCACACAGCTGAACTTGGTGAGCTCTGAGCCAGTCTAGTGAACTGGCCATCTCTGCAGTGAAGTCAGATTGTCATGTGGTCAGCCAGGCAAACTGCTGCCCAGTCCGTAGTGGCGATGATCTTGTGGCTAATTTGTTTGTGCCGTTTAGTCTCAGAAGCTTAGCAATGACACAATAAAAGCTTTATTAACGGGGACTGCCTAGAGAATGGAGTGTTCCAACTACTGCAGTGGAAAAAGAAAGCTTCTTTGTTTAAACCCTTTTGGAAAATCTCTTTAAAATGTAGTGGCTGTCTGTTCTGCCTTATTAAGGACTGTGGAGTCAGTATGATTTGTGTCTTTAAATTGTAAAGCTGACGGTCCTAATATTTTACAGTGGTTTCAGGTCCTTATTCTAAATGTGATCATTTTGGGGAGGAGGATTTGGGAGAGGATTGGGCCAAAAGTGTTCTGAGAATAGACCCTACCTTCAATGCTTGTTTATTAAATAACATAGTAATACACATTTATTTTCCTTCAGAGTTGACTTTTTCCTTTAAAAAAAAAAATAGAGTGAAGAAAAAGGGGGAAATTAATGAAAGATTCTGGTAAAAGTTCTAAGGCCCCTTCAGATCTCAGCTGAATTTCTCCTCTAAAAAGACTATGGTATGAGTTGTACTTAGAACTGTGCTTGCTGTGTTTAGTTTGGTGTGTATAACTGATCTCTGGTCTGCACAGTAAGAAAGGAGGAGGTGAGGGTGGTCAGTCATGAGTGGAAGGGAAGAGAATGGATTGTTCTACGCCCTTCAGAGGGTGTCTTTAGTGGATTTACAATGGGAGCGTCAGGCTAGAATTGCACTGCAATAGAAAGGGACATGGTGTGATTTTAGCAGGCACAGAGAAGGCCCTTCTGCCAAAAATAGACCCACCTGCTTGTGGATGTCTGGCATTCTTTTAACTGGAAACAAAGCCAGAAAGGCCAGCTGTTCCCTCAGATACCCTTCCCACAGGCTGGCTGATGCCCGAAATTCCAGCCTTGAACTTAAGGCTAAATTTTCCTCCATAATCTACCGCAAAGCACGTGCTTCCTCCTCCTTCCCCAGGCTCTAAATAAAGGTGGTAGCAGATATTTACACTACGGTGTGAAGTATATACAGATGTGCAATGAATGGAAATTATGGGAGTAGGAAAATCCTTGTTCCCTCTTCTCCCTACTAACTCTATGACTTTGGTCAAGTCTTAACTGCGTATGCAATAGTTTCCTCCTCTATAAAAATGAAGATAATAAGCCAAACTGGCAGGACTCTTGGGGGGATTAAATAAGACAAATGTAGAACTTCAATAGTGAAAGGCCAGAAATAGCCTGAATGTATATCAAAGGGAAACTAAACCAAACCAAAACCAAACTCATTGCCATTGAATCGATTCCAACTCATAGTGATCCTATAGGACAGAGTAGAACTGCCCCATAGGGTTTTCAAGGAGCAGCTGGTGGATTTGAACTGCCAAACTTTTGGTTAGCAGCTGAACTCTTAACCACTGCACCACCAGGGCTCCAAAGAGAGACTAGTTGAATAGGTTATAGAGTTCACACAATGCCATGTTATGCAGCTGTAAAATGAATGAGAAGCATCTCTATATACTAATATGAAATAACGTCCAGGATATATTGCTAAGTAACAAAAACAAAATACATAATTGTGTTTTTAATATGCTAACAGTTGGGATAAGAAAGGAGGGGAAATTGGCGATACATATTTATTTATAATTTCAATGGCAGGATAAATCAAAAACTAATAAAAAATGGGGAACTTTGGTGTGATAGAGGGAACAGGGATTTAGGGGATAGGGTGGGGAACTAGACATCTCTGTATATCTTATTTGATATTTTTGACTTTGCACTTTTTTCTTAGGAATCATGTAAATGTTTTACATAATTAAAAATAGAGATAAATTGAAGAGAGGAAAAAGAAACAAACAAAACACAACAATCCATAAAAACTGAAAACAAACTGAAAAAAAAAAAAAAACCTAACTATCAATTTCATGGCATAATCATCTCAAGAAAAATTATTTTAATGACTTTAAAACACATATCTGGATTGTACAACCCCAGGTGGCATAAGTGATTAAGCAGTCAGCTGCTAACCAAAAGGTTGGTTAGCAGATCAAGTCCATACAGAGGCATTTTGGAAGAAAGGCTTGCTGATCTACTTCTGAAACAATCAGCCATTGAAAACCCTGTGGAGCACAGTTCCACTCTGACACACAGGGAGTCACTGTGAGCCAGAATTCACTTGACGGCAACTGATTTGGCTTTTTGTTTTTAGGGGTACATATCTACCCAGAGGAGCCTCAGAAGACAGTCCTGGTTATCTGCTTCTGTAAAGTCACAGCCTTGAAAATCCTATGGAGAGGTTCTATTCTGCACACATGGGTCACCATGAGTCAGAATCGACTAAATGGCAACTAACGCCAACAACAATCCTCAGGACAATAAGAAGTACAAAAACATCTTAGACTGAATTCTGTAGGCTAGTTTTTAGTGGTGATATTGTTATTTGAATAATATTATGTAGAGAGTGGGATAAAGCAACTAAGGAATTAATGAATATCATTAGATAATATTTTCAGAATAATGGAAAGATATAAATTTAAAATAAAAATTCAAATGAAAACTGTAATCTTTAATTTGAATTAGTAATATCAGTATGAAATTATGATTTATTGTTCTTTTTCTAAAAATTACAGATTTCCTAGTGATATTCACTGAAAAGGCTTAGAAGTAGTGACCTAGTGATATTCACTGAAAAGGCTTAGAAGTAGTGACCAACTCAGTAGCAATTGTCTGGAATATGCTTTTAAAAATCTGGAAGAGAGGGAGTAGATGAAACAAAATTGGCAGGATATTGAAAACTGTTGAAGCTGGGGATGAGTACATGGAAGGTTTAATTTGTAGCTTCCTTTTGTGTATAAATTAAAGATAAATATCACACCTATTTGTTTTTAACACGTAGCAGCCATTAATGTCAGTTCCTTTCCTTTTATTTTTTAATCTAAATTGCATTTTTGAGATCAAACTTTCCTCCTTTCCTCCTGTATAAGCATGAGGAGCAATTTTTGAGCCTGATTTGGGCAGCCAGAGAAGTGAGGAGAAAAGATGGCTTTTAAGGAGGAGAGTGGAAAAGGAACAGAAGGGAGGGCCTAGGCGTGCTGAAGGGCATGCTTTCTTATTTTTCTGTTGTCACTGGGCGTCTATGTGGTGCTGCTGCAAATGTATCGAGTGTCATGGTGCAAATTAGAAATAGGACTTGCCAAGATGCATAGTGAGGGTGAGAGACTCAGATGGGATGTTAGCTTCTCATCATTCCCTTACCCAGAAGCCTTTGTGACGGGCATAAATGGTATAGCCATCCATGGTGCTCCCCTCTTCTCCCGTTGCCAATAGTTCAGAGGAGGAAATAGAACCTCAAGATTCTTGAGCTACCTCTGACAGATTAGAGCTCTCCTCAGCTTCTCACACACCCCAAACTCTGCCTTCTACTATCAGACATAGGAGGCTGTCAGGGATTTGTAAATTTGCCCATTTTCTTGTAAAGAATAATCAAAGTCACAAGAAGATGAATAGCAACAGGAGGTTCATAGAAAGAATGTATTATTTTACTATGAGATGGTGCCTGACATAAAACAATAAGGATCAAAGACTGTGGGCCTGGCATCTGGGGGACTGTCACTGGGTAAGCCGTAGCCTGGCCTCACTGCCCTAAGTGAGATCTGAGTACAAGGGTCTATTTGGTAGTTATCACCAATCAGGAGAAAGGGTGCCATGGGGATGGATCAACTTTAAGTTCATTATCTGCAGAGAAATCCCAGGCTTGGCCCAGAACTGTAAGCTTCTGTTGTATAATACTCAAAACAAAACAAACAGAAGGCAGTTTCAATACTACAAGAAAGACAACGTAGTAGGATAAAAATGGATTTCTGCATTGTGAATACAGATATAAGCTTACCCAGTTGCTTCGGGTGGAGGTGGGGAGTAGTTGCAGACTTTCTGGACTGAGTGTGACAGGAGGTAAGGACCATGTTTCCCCACCTCTCTCTCTTTTGATCTTTTCTATCAGCTGAGCAGGATGGGGAACTGACTCAGGGTGTGCAGGGAGCAGGAACTGGGCAGAATTCAGTCAGAGTCCTCGTCCTGTGCCTGTTAGAGTCTCTTATTCGCGTCATCATGTCTGAGCACCGAGGAGGCTGTGGTGTGTGGTGATTAAGAATCTGCTTTGTTGGTGTATGAGGTCCCCACTGTCTGCTTGCATTTGTTTCCTTTTATCTCTTGTAAGATAAAAGGTGGTGGTGGGGGGGCCATACTCCAGGGAAACTCCCTTTATATTGGATCAGGGATGTGACCTTAGTAAGGCTGCCATAATCCCACCCTAATCCTCTTTAACATAAAGTTACAATCACAAAATGGAGGACAACCACACAATACTGGGAATCACGGCCTAACCAAGTTGACACATATTTTGGGTGGACACAATTCAATCCATGACAATTGGTATTCCATCAGTTCCTGGAGCATTGTTTTTCACCAATGCCTTCAGTGCAGCTTGGGCTTCTTTCAGTACCATTGGTTCTTGATCATATACTACCTACTGAAGTGGTTGAACGTTGACTAATTCTTTTTGGTACATTGATTCTGTGTATTCCTTACATCTTCTTTTGAAGGTTCCTGCATCGTTCAATTTTTTGCCCGTAGAATTCTTCAAAATTTCAATTCCAGGCTTGAATTTTTTGTTCAGTTCTTTCAGCTTGATAAATACTGAGCATGTTCTTCCCTTTTGGTTTTCTAACTCTAGGTCTTTGCACATTTCATTATAATATTTTACTTTGTCTTCTTGAACTGCTCTTTGGAATCTTCTGTTCAGCTCTTTTACTTCATCATTTCTTCCATTTGCTTTATCTACTCTGCGTTCAAGAGCAAGTTTCAGAGTCTCTTCTCATATCCATTTTGGTCTTTTTTTTTAATTTTTATTTTCTGTCTTTTAAATGACCTTTTGCTTTCTTCATGTATGATTGTATGATGCCCTTGAGGGCGTCCAATAACTCATCTGGTCTTTGGACATTAGTGTTCAGTGCATCAAATCTATTCTTGAGATGATCTCTAAATTCAGGTGGAATTTACTCAAGGTCGTACTTTGGCTCTTGCGGAGTTGTTTTAATTTTCTTCAGCTTTTACTTGAACTTGCATGAGCAGTTGATGGTCTATTCTGCAGTAGGTCCCGGGCCTTGTTCTGGCTGATATTGAGCTTCTCCATCATATCTTTCCACAGATATAGTGGATTTGATTCCTGTGTATTCCAGCCAGCAAGGTCCACGTGTATAGTCACTGTTTATTTTGTTGAAAAAATGTATTTGTAACAAATAAGTGGTTGGTCTTCAAAATTCTATCACACAGTCTCTGGAGTCACTTCTGTCACCAAGGCCATATTTTCCAACTCGTATCCTTTTTTGTTTCCAACTTTCACATTCCAATTACCAGTAATTGTTAATGCATCTTGATTGCATGTTTGATCAGTTTCAAACTACGGAAGCTGGTAAAAATCTTCAATTTCTTTATCTTTGGCATTAGTGATTGGTGCATAAATTTGAATAATAGTTGTATTAACTGGTCTTCCATATATGTGTATGGATATTATCTGTTATGGCTTGAATTGTGTCCCCCAAAAATCTGTGTATCAATTTGGCTAGGCCATAATTCCCAGTATTGTGTGACTGTCCACCATTTTGTCATCTGATGTGATTTTCCAATGTGTTGTAAATCCTACCTCTATGATGTTAAGGATGAGAGGCAGTTATGTTAACGAGGTAGGACTCAGTCTATAAGATTAGGTTGCATTTTAAGTCAATCTCTTTTGAGATATAAAAGAGAGAAGGGAGCAGAGAGACTGGGGGACCTCATACCACCAAGAAAGTAATGCCAGGAGCAGAGTACATCTTTTAGACCAAGGGTCCCTGCTCTGAGAAGCTCCTAGACCAGAGGAAGATTGACAACAAGGACCTTCCTCTAGAGCCGACAGAGAGAGAAAGCCTTCCCCTGGAGCTGACACTCTGAATTTGGACTTCTAGCCTACTAGACTGTGAGATAATAAATTTCTATTTGTTGAAGCCAACCACTTGTGGTATTTCTGTTATAGCAGCACTAGCTAACTAAGACATTATCCTATCACTGCCAGAATTTTGTTTCAGGATAGATCTTGAAATGTTCTTTTTGACAATGAATGTGGTGTTGTTCTTCTTCAATTCATCACTCCTGGCATAGTAGGCCATACGATTGTCCGATTCAAAATGTCCAATATCAGTCCACCGCAGCTCACTAATGCCTAGGATATCAATCTTCAAGTGTTTCATTTCATTTTTGACAACTTCCAATTTTCCTTGATTTACATTTTGTACATTCAGTGTTCCAATTATTAATGGATATTTGCAGCTGTTTCTTCTCATTTTGAGTTGTGCCATGTCAACAAAGAAGGTCCCAAAAGGTTTACTCCATCCACGTCATTAAAATTGACTCTACTTTGAGGAGGCAGTTCTTCCATAATCATATTTTGATGACTCCTGACCCGAGGAGCTCATCTTCAGGCACCATATCAGACAGTGTTACACTACTGTCTGTAAGATTTTCACTAGCTAATTTTTCCAGAAGTTAGATCGTCAGGTCCTTCCTCCCAGTGTATCTTAGTCTGGAAGCACTGCTGAAATTTGTCCACCAGAGGTGACCCTGCTGGTATGTGAAATACTGGTGGCATAGCTTACAGCATCACAGCAACGCACAAGCCACCACAGTACGACAACCTTACAGACCAGTGGTGGTCCAGAATATAGAAGAGTGTATACAAAGGGGTCTATCTTGTGGGAAGTAATGGAAGAAAATGAAAACTTAGGCCATTGAAAGACTGCTGTAGGATACTTACTTTCCACCATACAAACTGTTTTTCTTTCCCAAATGCAGCTCTGCTCTGCCAATAACTGTCTTGACTACACAGTTATTTACCATTGCTGCCATCTAATGGTGTCAGATGGTAACACAGAACAAAATCAAGACCAGGTGGTTTTCTGTTCCCTGGAATGATCTTACAGGGAGGCCAGTACATTAGGAAGAGGAGGTAATTGGTTATATGATGTGATTTCAGAGGTGATAGGAAAGCTTGACGCTCCCTCAGATATCATTAACACCCACTGATTGGTGCTTGAGATATCCTCCTTGGGCTTTTATTTCTTTAGCTCTGCTCTTTGAGCCCATTATCTTTGGGGAGGATAACCCTATGCTAGTGCTTCTCCAACATTCTACTGAGCACTCATGTAACCAAAGACAGTAAGTTACTTTAATGGTGGGGCACTAGGTTAGGATCAATACACACGAGTCCTGAAGAATCAACCTCAACAGTCCCACATGTTGCCTGAGACACTGTTGACCCTCTGGGGCTCAGCAGGACCTTGCCATTATGGTAAAGATTCTTTCCATCCTTATCAAAAGTGCTAACATACAATAAATTTACTGTTACTTCAGGTAGACAGAGTCTCTGTCCAGTCTCTATTAACATATCTGTCTTAGTCATCTAGTACTGCTCTAACAGAAATACCAAAGTGGATGGCTTTAACAGAAATTTATTCTCTCACAGTATAGTAGCTTACAAGTCCAAATTCAGGGTGTCAGTTCCAGGGGAAGGCTTTCTGTCTCTGTCGGCTCTGGGAGAAGGTCCTTGTCATCAGTCTTCCCTTGGACTAGGAGCTTCTCCGTGCAGGAACCCTGGGTCCAAAGGACGCGCTCTGCTCCCGGCACTGCTTTCTTGGTAATATGAGGTCCCCAGTTCTCTGCTTGCTTCCCTTTCCTTTTATCTCTAGTAAGATAAAAGGTAGTGCAGGCCACACCGCAGGGAAATTCCCTTTACATTGGGTCAGGGATGTGACCTTAGTAAGGGTGTTACAATCCCACCATAATCCTCTTTAACATAAAATTACAATCACAAAATGTAGGACAACCACACAGTACTGGGAATCATGGCCCAGCCAAATTGATACACACATTTTTTTGAGGGACATAATTCAATCTATGACAGTACCCCACAGCTAAAACTCTCCCATCCATACTTACGGCTCATGGTGACTTCCTAACTTACTTTGCCTTAGCTTTAGGGTTCCTGAAAGCTCTTTGGCAGGGAACTCAGGACTATTCCACCTACTCCAGATTTTCTTAGTCCTCAGGCAATCTCCTCTACTGTGCTCAGGAAAATAGGGTCAGTGCAAATTTTGCTTGATCCAACACCCTAATCTTTAATAATCTGCAGAGCCATGCCTCCATTTTGTTTCCATTTAGTTACATGTAAATATGTATTGTTTGGATGTTAGTGGATTAGTTGAGGTTGGGCCTCAGTTGTGTGATTTTGGGCAAATTACTTAACCATTCTGTACCTCAGTTTCCTCATCTGAGAAACGGGGATAATATCAGAATGTACTTCATAGGGTTGTTGTGAGGTTTGAATGAGTCAGTACGGGGAATAGCCCTTAGAACAGCGTCTGGCTTATAGTAAGTGCTATGAATGTATTATTTCTTGTTACCACTCGTGTACTTTTTTGGGTGCCATGTTAGTCACGGGGGACACAGGGATCAGTAGGGCACTGTTCCTGCAGTGAAGGAATGCCTATATCTAGTGCAGTGGTTCCAAAGGCACAGGTGATAATCTGAAACAGGTCAGAAGACAATACTTGAGTCGGGAAAAATATTAGCATGGTTATTTCTGTTTTTTAAAAATCTAACAGAAAGAACGAAAATGAGCTTCAGCAACGGCCAGTCCTTCCTTTGCACAGCTTTGATATGCATGGATTTCAGTTATCATGGTGTAGTTGACACCAGACCCCTAGCAGGACAGTTCATATTTCAGTTCCCATAGTATACTAACTGTGCGCAGTTGTACAAAGCACCAGCTTTGCTGCCAGCTCTGTGATCCACAGAGTAAATAACAGATGCTCATCATGATCACTGGACAAATCACATCACTTATTTCAAAGTGTGTCGGTGATTGTCACCATGCATCTACTACTTAGTTCACACGCAGACAGCAAAATGTGGGGCTGGATTGCCTCCTTGTCTCTCAGTGATAAACCCATGTGGCTTTACAAAAAGGAATGCTCAAAAGAGAGTATTGGCCAAGAAACATGGAGGTGCCACAAAGGAACAAAAAGTGATAATGCTAGAAGTGAAATTCGGATCCAGTGTAAATAGTGGACTGTGAATACGTCGACACTGCTGCTGTTTGTGAGACATTATATATACAGCCAGAGGAAATTATTGACATAAGCAAAGGTGAATTTATTTGCATAAATGAAGAAGGTGACTGTGACCAAAAGGATGAAGATGTTGTGGAGAAAGTGACACTGGCAAAAAAAACCATTCACATTCAAGTACACTCTGAGGACTCTCATGACTTTGAAAGTGCAAAAGATGAAATATTGGAAGCTTATCCAAATAAAGAAAGGAGTATGACTCTGCACCGAGATATAGAAAAGATGCTTACTCCATATCAAACGTTACATGAGGAAAAGAAGAAAGTAAGCACTGTTCAAACTACTCTCGATTCTTTTTTTTTGGTTTTTCAAAAGATAAACATTTAATTCTCAATGTTTCTAATGTTTCAAATGACAGAGTACTAACTAAATGTTAGTTTTTTTCTTTTAATTTCCCTGTACATTTATAATTGACAATATAAGAGTTTTTAAGCAGCCCTGGTAGCATAGTAATTAAGTGCTTGGCTGTTAACTGAAAGATCAGAGATTTGAATCCACCAGCCACTCCACGGGAGAAAGATGTGGCAGTCTGCTCCCATAAAGATTATAGACTAGGAAACCCTGTGGGTCAGTTCTGCTCTGTCCTATAGGGTCTCTATGAGTTAGAATCATGGGGTTTTTTTGGGGGGGCAGAAGTGATTTATGACAGTTTTTAGTGTTTTGACAAAAGTTTAAATTTCATAGAAAAAATAATTTTTCCCATTGATTATTAGGATTGCTTTGCATGACTTCAGTTTGCACAGTTATTTTTATGGCTCTGAGCTACGGTGCAAAGCAAGGAATGCCTATATTTAACATGTGGATTGTCTTTGGTATCCTCCATGCTCTCCCTGTCACAGTTCATGAGATGTGCTAGGGAAAAAGGAGAGTTTCATGGAATGAAGGAGGGCCAGTCAAGCCCTTACGTGTTTCCAGTGCAGTTTATTTGTACTCAGTTAGGAGAGCTGATGGATTAAATGTAAGGCATTGCTGGTTCAGTGGTAAAAGTCTCACTTTCCATAAGGGAGACCCCAGTTTTGTTCCCGGACAATGCACCGTATGTACAGCCACCACCCATCTGTCACTGGAAGCTTGTAGGTTGCTATGATACTGAACAGATTTCAGTAGAACATCCAGTCTGAGATGGACTAGGAAGAAAGGTCTGGTAATCTACTGCTGAAAATTAGCCAGTGAAAACCCCATGGATCACGATGGTCCAATCCCGTTGTTCATAGGGTTGCTACGGGTTGGTGGCAGACATGACAGCAGCTAACAACAACAATAATATTAAAAAAATCCAAACATATTAACAAACTGTAGTTCTGGGTGGTGAGTATATGGGTGTTTGCTGTATTATTCCCTGAAATCTGAACTTTTAAAAGTTCCATTCATCTCCCCATCCACAATCAAAGTGAGAATGCAATGTGTAAAATGGCAGTGATTTGTCATTTAGAAATGGTAGTGATACTGAAAATATATTCTTCCAGGTAGCATTTTTATTTTCAGAACCATTTAACCTGCATCACTTCATCAATTTGGCCACTAAGTGGGAATGAGGATTTCCTGGTAGAAATGAGAAGCTGTGGGAAGCATAAACTGCAAATAAGCAGAGCAGCAGTGATTAGATTAAAGCTTATTTATTACCATGGTTAATTAAAATGGATAATCAATTTTGTGCTGCAAAAGAAATTCCAATGTTTGCATATGTTCCTTGTGGTTTATTGTTAAATATCTACATAGCAGTTTTTACTTGTAGAATGTTTCAGCTATGATCGGGGCAGATTAACCAGTAAGCAAGATACAAAGAGGAGGCTTTCAGTAAGCAAGGTACGCACGGGCTCACTTGTGCTTACGTGTGTAACTTGCTTATTTGGTAATCCATCCTTGGCTATGATGTTGAGATAGCTGAAATTATTCTAGAAATTTAATCAAAACACTTGCTTTAATTTTCTTATTTGGGAACAAACTTAATAAAAGAACTTAATAAATTTGTTTTTTCTGCCCACCATTTTAATAACTTTAGCAAAAGAGCAAAAAGAGAATCTCAGCGAGATGGACTGACACAGTGGCTTCAATGATGGGCTCAAACATAGCAACGATTGTGAGGATGGAGCAGGACCGGGCAGTGTTTCTTTGTGTTGTACACAGGGTTGCTATGAGTCGAAAGTGACTCGACGGCCCCTAGCAACAGCAACAACAACATCCTGAATATTTGCTGAACAACCAGTTATGTACTAGGTACTATTCTGGTTACCTTGTATATGTTTTAAATCTAAAAAGTGATGCCGTTTTGGTTACTCTGTGATATCGTCAGCTGATGTGGTATGTTTCTGTGGGGTCCATGGCATGATTTCTGTTCAAGAGCGTGGAATCCATTTCCTTAACACTTACCCAACTGCCACAGTATCTAGTATTTGCATCATGCCTTCTACTCCATGTGATGTGCATTTGCTGGAAACAGAACTATCATGGGGACACTTACTACTTTTAACTGAAAAGATACTTGGGATAACAGGAACACTACTGTGTTGCACATGCGGGTTGCCTTGAAGACTCTCTCCAGATGCCAGGTACTCACCAGAGCACTGAGATGAGAATTTCACCCCGTGGTATTAACCACTTCATAGGTGTTATGTCCATTTATTCTGATCAGGTTGTATACATAAGACATGTATGTGGTGTTGGCAATGATGACAGCAACAGACAGTGTACAACAAGTAAAGTTTTCCATCTTGACCGGTCCTCCCTGGTTCAAGGCTGTCCAGGTGGGATGGAAAACATCCATGGGTGCCCCCCTCTATGCACCATGGACAAAGGACCCTGAGGATCTTCCCCCACCTGTTTTTTTTTATTCCGGGGGTTGTATATTTCACTGCACAGAGTGCAATGCAAGTTTTCCCACCTGGTCACCTGAAGAGGAGGGTAGTCAGACCTGGGGGCACCAGCGCAGAATTGTTAGCCAGGAATTGTACGTTTTAGCCCTGCTGCTTATTTAGACAAACCAGTAGGCTTCAGAGGGGGAGGTGCAACTGTTTGTTCCAAAGCTCAAAGATGCTAGCAGGAATGGGGACTAATTATAGCCATTTGGGCCATCTGAAGGACTGCCTCCTCTCAGCTACCTACGGCAGCTGCAGTTAAGGAACTAGTGTCTGATCAGCACAGTTGTTAGAGACCTGGCATCCCAACTCTGGTGAATGGTGCAGTAGTCAGAGGCAGGTGCCCTGCTGGTCACAGGGCATATGGATTATGAGTGTCTTTGAAGAAGTCAGTTGTAATTAGGAGTTCCTATCCAAAATGACCCTTGCCTGTTTTACCCTCAGATTAGTCCAAGAAAACTCTGTAGTCATTTCCTTAAAAACATTAGCAATCCTATTCTAACCTGAGACCAGAAGAGCTAGATGGTAGCCCACTACCATTACCGACCGTTCTGACCAGGGACACAATAGAAGGTCCTGGATAGAATGGGAGGAAAATATAGAACAAAATTCAAATTCCTGAAAAGATCAGACCTACTGGACTGATAGAGACTAGAGGAACCCCCGAGACTATAGCCCTAAGATACCCTTTGAACTTGTCATTGAAGCTACTCCTGGAGGTCATCTTTCAACCAAATAATAGATTGGCTTGTAAAAAACAGTATTACCCCTGAGTAATGTGCTCCCATAAATAATCAACTATATGAAACCAAATGTAAACATTTACCCAGAAGCAAAGATGAGAAGGCAGGGAGGGAAAGAGAAGCTGGATCAATGAAAACAGAACAAACAATGGAAATAATGAGAATGCTGTCACACTGTGAAAATTGTGACCAGTGTCACGGAACAATTTGTATGACAATTGCTAAATGAGAACCGAATTTGCTGTGTAAACTTGCACATAAAACACAATAATTTTTTTTTTAAAATTAGCCAGTAAAGAGGAGGTAATTAAGTAACTATTGGTGGGGCATCGGCAGTATCAGAAGTTTGGGGTTAGCTACTGACATTGCAGGCTTGATTGGCAAATAGATGCACTAATCAAGGAATTGGAAGAATAATGTATTCATATTCTTTAACTCTTTTATTGAGTTACCTCCTCACCAAAATGAATATAGAAGAGACTCTGAAACTTGTTCTTGAACGTAGAATAGCTAAAGCAAACTGAAGAAATGATGTTGTAAAAGGTGAACAGAAGATTTCCAAGGATGGCTCAAGAAGACAAAGTAAAGTATTATAATGAAATATGCAGAGACCTGGAGTTAGAAAACTGAAAGGGAAGAGTAGCTCAGCATTTCTCAAGCTGAAAGAACTGAAGAAAAAATTCAAGTCTGGTGTTGCAATACTGAAGGATTCTAAGGGCAAAATACTGAATGATGCAGGAAGCATCAAAAGAAAATGGAAGGGATACACAGAGTCACTGTACCAAAAAGAATTGGTCAATGTTCAACCATTTTAGGAGGTAGCATATGATCAGGAACCAATGGTGCTAAAGGAAGAAGTCCAAGCTGCGCTGAAGGCATTGGTGAAAAACCAGACTCCTGGAATGGACAGAATACAAATTGACATGTTTCAACCAATGGATGCAATGCTGGAAGCGCTCACTCTTGTCTATGCGAAGAAATTTGGAAGGCAGCTTGCTGGCCTACTGACTAGAAGAGATCCATATATATTCCTATTCCAAAAGAAGGTGATCCAACAGAATGTGAAGTTTATCAAACAATATCATTAATATCACACACAAGTAAAATTTTGCTGAAGATAATTAAAAAAAAAATTGTAGCAGTACATTGACGGGGAACTGCCAGAAATTTAAGCTGGAACCAGAAGAGGATGTGGAACAGGAATATCATTGCTGATGTCAGATGGATCTTGGATGAAAGTAGAGAATACCAGAAAGTTGTTTATCTGTGTTTTGTCCTACACAAAGGCATTTGACTGTGTGGATCCTATTAAATTGTCGCAGCGGCGATGGTTGTCGGGGCGGTGGAGACAATAACCAATGCCACAACTCTTACAGAGAAGTGGGACCAGGAGGGTCACTCTGAGGAGTCGAACCCAGCTTCAGTCCCAGGAGTTTATTTTATAGTCAATACAGCAAACAGTGAAGCAAATAACAGAACAATGGACTTTGGGTGAATA
>NW_004443958.1:9155941-9247114 GCF_000243295.1 Trichechus manatus latirostris
TCTCAACATGCTGTGCAGCATAGAGGCCTTTATACATCCATATTTTAATGGCACATATCCCCACATTAAATTATGAGTACTACTGCAAAGAATGGGAATTACAGAACCTGTACATAGATCAAGAGGCACTCATTCTAACAGAACAAGGGGATACTGGGTGATTTAAAATCAGCAAAGATGTGTATTAGGGTTGTATCCTTCCACAATACTTACTCAGTCTGTATGCTGAGCAGATAACCCAAGAAGCTGGACTATATGAAGAAGAATGGGGCATCAGGATTGGAGGAAGATTCATTAACAACCTACAGTATGCAGATGACACAACCTTGCTTGCTGAAAGTGAAGAGGACTCGAAGCACTTACTGTTGAAGATCAACACTAAAGCCTTCAGTATGGATTACACCTCCACATAAAACAAAAATCTTTACAACTGGACCAATAAGTAACATCATGATAAAGGGAGAAAATA
Organism: Trichechus manatus latirostris; assembly: GCF_000243295.1. NCBI lineage: Eukaryota > Metazoa > Chordata > Mammalia > Sirenia > Trichechidae > Trichechus > Trichechus manatus. The sequence goes on from NW_004443958.1 coordinate 9,156,411, forward strand.
TTACAGTTGTCAAGGATTTCGTTTTACTTGGATCCACAATCAATGCCCATGGAAGCAGAAGTCAAGAAATCAGATGACTTACCACATTGGGCAAATCTGCTGCCAAAGACCTCTTTAAAGTGTTAAAAAACAAACATGTCACCTTGAGGACTAAGGTGAGCCTAACCTAAGCCATGGCATATGTATGTGAAAGCTGGACAGTAGTTAAGGAAGATCAAAGAATTGATGCCTTTGAATTATGGTGTTGGCAAAGAATATACCGTGGACTGCCAGAAGAGTGAACTGATCTGTCTTGGAAGAAGTACAGCCAGGATGCTCCTTAGAAAGGAGGATGACGAGACTTTGTCTTACGTACTTTGGACATGTTATCAGGAGGGATGATTCCCTGGAGAAGGACATCATGCTTGGTAAAGTAGAGGGTACGTGAAAAAGAGGAAGACCCTCAAGGAGATGGATTGACACAGTGGCTGCAACAATGGGCTCAAACATAGCAATAAGTGAGGATGGCACAGGACCGGGCAGTGTTTCCTTCTGTTTTACGCAGGGTTGCCATTAGTTAGAATTGACTCAGTGGCACCTAACAAAAACAACAACCTCACTATTTTTAAGGCTGAGGGCCAGGGACATTATCCTGGTTACAAGGTCCTTTACGAGGCAAAAGGGAAGGGCATATTTGCCATCCTTGGAATTCAGAAGAGCAGATTCCAAGATTTTGAGTTTGTATACATGTCTGTGTTATAAGGTTTGGAAACAGACCTTGCTGTATACTGCATTTCAGTTCAACACCTGTCATCCAAGTATCAAAGGTGCCTTGAGAAATCCCAAGAAGTGTGGTGGAGGAAGGACATTTTCTTCATGATTGTTCCATGTATGTTCAACCCTAGTATGTATAGAGTAACTAAGGACCTTTTTACTAAGCTGCCATTTCATGAGGATCTATCTATTTTGTGCTAATGCCTTTGTGTGCATTATCTCTAATTCTCAAAACAGCAACTTTTATCTCCATTTTAATAGGAAGACACTGAAACTCATATGGGTTAAACACCCTGCCCAAGAATACGTAGCGTGTAAGTTGCAGAGCTGTTATTTAGCTCAGAAATGCTTAGTCTTGAGTTCCTGGTGCAACCGGTTAACACGCTTTGCTGCTAAGTTTGGAGGTTTGAGTCCACTCAGAGGTGCCTTGGAAGAAAGGCCTGGTGATCTACTTCCAAAAAATCAGCCACTGATAATGCTATGGAACACAGTTCTACTTTAACACACATGGGGTCACCATGACTCGGAGTTGACTCAATGGTAACTGGTTTTATTCTACTAGGGGATCATGGCAGTTTCCTGCATTTTGCACTATTGGAGGAATATCCAATTGCTTCACTCCCTGCCTCAGCTCAGTACAAAACATATTCTTTAAATTAAAATGATCCCTACTTCTAAAAGATACACAAACGATGTTGTCTCTCAGCATAATGTGATGTTGGGGTAGAGCAGATGTTCTCTTCAAATGGTGTTCTGTGCCTTTTATGGGGATCTTGAGTAAGATTACAAAGAACAGTATCATTAATCATGTAAGTTGTCCCCATCTGTAAAAATGTCAGTGAATTACATTCCTCAGAGCACAAGTTAGATTGGCCAAGTCTCTGGCATTATATATTGAGAAAAGTTCTAAATTAGTGTGAAACCACCTACTCTCAGTAATCGACAGAGTGAAAGGAAGTAATGGGGCATTTAATTGAAAATAACAGACAATACCCAGGGCTTTGATAATTGCTTTGGCAATATGTTATATGATTTGGACAGAAGAAATTTTCCATTTCTAATCATTTGCCTCAGCTTGTATAAAAATGAATTTGCAGCCCCTTGGTTCTCCCAGAAGGAGTCCGTGGCCTAGATGTGCTTGTTAGCAGTGTAAAACAAGAACAACAACAACGAAGAGCCCCAGGTTAAAATGCTGGACTGTATAATCCAAAGGTAAATAACAGATAGCTAGATCTATTTAATGTTGCTTTCCTCCAGGTTTTTTATTGTGTATATTTTGGTTTATGCCAAGTATATTTATGAATTCGTTAGAACAATGAACTATTTTTTTCTAAGTCATTTCACTGAGTATTCTTAATCTGAGTAATTTTACCAACTTATAGAGTAATTTTACTTTATCCGTGCAAATGAAAACCCCTTGTGTTCAAGTAGATACTCCTAAAATATCTGAAACATTTTGTCTTCCGACATAGAGTAGTAAAAGCATTCTTCCGTATTTTCCTTCTCCAAATCTTCCTAACAGGATGTGCTTAGTAAACGTTTTCTTGCTGATTATTCAAAGCTAATTGCCTACTTCAAGAGATAATTATTATGAATTCTACATTTATGTGGGCATGAGGTGAATTTTAACTTTATTAAATAATATAAAAGCAAGTGCAGGATGTGTAGATGCATGTGTATATGTAAATTATATATATATTTTTTATGTGTGTAAAATGTACAATATTAAATACATGGTGTGTGAGTGTGTGTGTTTCTATACACAAGTTGTTCTATGTGATCTTAAATGAACGTTGTTTTTTTTTCCCTAACCAGAGGAAGATTTTTCCTTACAAATTGTATTTATTAACATAAGATTAAAAAAAAAAATCTCTTGAGATACATTAACTAGGTATTCATAAAGTTAAAATGCAAAAATTCATTTTCTAAATCTTATCAAATAGCATGATTCTACCAGGTTCTAATATCTGGGAATATCTCAATAATTGATTAAACTTTCAGTTTTTGCCTAGATATTCGGTCAAGTTCAAACATAATACGGTGAAAGTCAACACACATGCATTTAGTGGAACCCGCTTTCAAGCTCTTTTGGGAATGAGCAAAAATTTGGCAAAAAAAGTATAAATTGAGCAATTAAAAGGATAAAAACATATTTATTGCTATGGCAGCAATAACCAACACAGGGTATGTTCAAATTTGTATGTTCAAATTTGCTAAGCACATCTTTTATGTCCTAACTTATTGATGCTCAGAATAATAAACAAAGGAAGGTAGGTCAACTCTATATTCATCACAATTTTATTAGTGCTTACTATGGACCAGGCCTTATTACCTACATTGTACAAACAAAAGAACTGAGTTTAAGAGAGAGTAAGTGATACCCAAGTCACATAGCTAACAAATCAGAGACAGCACTAGAAGTCTAACAGCCTGATTCTAAATCTGGGCTCCTTTATTGATAGTAGGATTGCTTTCCACATAGCAGAGGCTTTAAGGTGGCCAAGTTTCTGCTCTTACCCAGCACTACATCTTGTGGGTGACATAGAAGTAACTGAAGTGGGATATATGGATGATGGGGTGTTGACTCAGAACAATCTAAGTAACCTTGGGCAAATAAATCACTTAGCCTTCCTTTGCCTCCTTTTCTTTATCTGTAAAATCGTAATAATATTTCTCATAGGATTGGTGTGAGGATTAAATAAGTTAATACAGTACAGCACGTGAAGCAATGAATAGTACTTATTCAGTGATCAATAAATGTTACTGTTATTATTATTAGTAGGAGGAGGAGTAGGAGTAATTTTAACCTTGACCCTGCTCCTTTCCCTTTGCCCTGCCCTGGTTGTTGGCTGGTCCCCAGACTCCTTTTCCCACAATTCTCTGTGTCTTTTAACTTTGCTTATTGATATGGCTCTTCTTTTTCTGTTCGCTCGGTTTTGAAACTCTTCTCCTGACAAGCCCTTCAGAATCTTCTGTTGGAGTAATCTCCTGAACCAAAGCAGAATTATCAGAATTATCTTTGATTTAATCACCATTACTAGGTCCCTGGATGGCTTAATTACTGACTGTAGGGTTGCTATGAGTTGGAATCGACTTGATGGCAATGGGTTTGGTTTTGGTTTTTGGGCTAACCTAAAGGTTGGTGGTTCAAAGCAACTGAGCAGTGCCACAGAAGAAAGTCCTGGTGATCTGCTTCTGTAAAGATTACAGCCAAGAAAACCCTATGGGGCAGTTCTACTCTGTAACACATGGGGTCGCCATGAACTGGAATTGACTCAACAGCAACAGGTTTTTTTTTTACCTATTATCTGGTGTCCCTGAGTGGTGCAATCACTTAATGCGCTTGGCTGCTAACTGAATCTGTTTTAGATCTAAATGATTTATTTCTGAAAAATAATCCCTACTTGCTGGGGCCATGTTATCTTCTTCTCAGCATGAACTTTGCCAGGTATGTTGTTAGCACTCAATATCCATAAAAGCAGTGAGATGAATTGTCCGTACAGAACTGCTACTAAAAAACCTAAAAAACCAAACTCGTTGCCGTCGAGTTGAATCTGACTCATAGCGACCCTATAGGACAGAGTAGAATTGCCCATAGAGTCTCCAAGGAGCAGCTGGTAGGATTTGAACTGTGGACCTTTTGGTTAGCAGCCAAATGCTTATCCACTGTGCCACCAGAGCCCATAAAAATTACCCTAAGATTGTGGCTACAGAATCTGGCCAATTACAAGCATATAGGCATTTTGTTCCCATTTTCTGTTATCATCTCAGCCAAACTGCTGTGTATGTATATATCCAGGCCTGTCTCTAAATATTCGTAACTAGCTCTAGAATTCCACATGAATAGCTTAAGCCTCATCACAAGAATTCCTTTGTCATATTCCCAAGGAATTCGGTTTTGCCTCTCATATTAAAATTCTATAATTACTGCTAGGACAATGGCAGTGCTTTTTTGACCCAGACAGAATAGCTGGGGCCTCTTTTTCATAGAATAATGTTGGGACAAGTGAACAGACCATGATTACTTTGCATTAAGTTGTGGTTCTTGCCATCAAAAAATGGTTATCGCGTAAAAGAGGAAGAATTTTTTTTTTTTTTTTTTTTTTGTGAGGGGATGGGCAAGAAGATTAAAGAAGACAACATCAAAGAAAAATAACAACAGAAAGGTGTAGTGGTTAGAGTTGTGCATAGGACAGGAAGGGGGTCATTAAGTAATATGAAATGAGAAAAATATTGGCCATGGGGTTAGAAATAAAAGGTGTTACTGTTGTTAGAGGCAGTCAAGTGGGTTCTGACTCATAGCGACCCTATGTACAACAGAAATGAAACAATGCCCGGTCCTGCGTCAGCCTCACGATCCTTGTTATGCTGGAGTCCACTGTTGCAGCCCCTGTAACATTCCATCTCATTAAGGGTCTTCCTCTTTTTCACTGACCCTCTGCTTTACCAAGCATAATGTCCTTCTCCAGGGACTGATCCCTCCTGATAACATGTCCAAAATATGTGAGACGTAGTCTCACCATCCATGTATCTAAGGAACATTCTGGTTGTACTTCTTCCAAGACAGATTTGTTTGTTCTTCTGGCAGTCCATGGTATATTCAGTATTCTTCTCCAGCACCATAATTCAAAGGGATCAATTCTTCAGTCTTCCTTATTCATTGTTCAGCTTTCATGTACATATGAGGCAATTGAAAACACTATGGTTTGGGTCGGGTGCACCTTAGTCTTCAAGGTGACATCTTTGCTTTTCAACACGTTAGAGAGGTCTTTTGCAGCAGATTTGCCCAATGCAGTATGTCGTTTGATTTCTTGACTGCTGCTTCCATGGATGTTGATTGTGATCCAAGTAAAATGAAATCCTCGACAACTTCAGTCTTTTCTCTGTTTATCATAATGTTGCTTATTGGTCCAGTTGTGAGGATTTTTGTTTTCTTTCTGTTGAGGTGTAATCCATACTGAAGGCTGTGGTCTTTGATCTTCATCAGTAAGTCTTCAAGTCCTCTTCACTTTTAGCAAGCAAAGTTAGAAAACCAAAAGGGAAGAACACGCTCGGCATTTCTCAAGCTGAGAGAACTGAAGAAAAAATTCAAGCCTTGAGTTGCAATAGTGAAGGATTTTACAGGGAACATACTAAACGATGCAGGAAACATCAAAAGAAGATGGAAGGAATACACAGAAATAAAAGGTACTTGACTATCAATCTGAAAAGGAATCTAATGTTCTCCAATAGCAGAGTTATGAAACTCTAGGCTTTTGAGGTGGTGGGGAGGTGGGTTGAGGAGGGTAAAGAGAGGAGGGAAATGTTTACTATTACAACAGTGGAACTAATCAAGGAGTAATACATATTTTTAACATTAAGGGGAAAGATGTGCCCATATTGCACCTGGAATTTGTTCTCTTTGGACCATCTGCCTAGGGTTTACAAATCGCCATACAACCTGCAGAGGGAGGCAGACTAATTCCAGGGTGTTGACAGAGAATTTTAGCAAGCCGTATTGCTAAAGGAGTCCCTGGGTGGTGCAAATGGTTAATGTGCTTAGGTACTAACCAAAAGGTTGGAGGTTCGAATTCACTCAGAGGTGCCTTAGAAGAAAGGCCTGGTGATCGACTTCTGAAAAATCAACCATTGAAAACCCCATGGAACACAGTTCTATTCTGACATGCCTAGGGTCGCCCTGAGTCAGAATCAACCTGAGGGCAACTGGTTGGTTTTTATTTTGTTACAGCACACAGAAAACTTAGCAAGAGTGATAGAACCATAGACAGTGACAACTCTGACATCTCAAATTTGAACAGTTTTATACAGAGGGGCTCAGAATAACTTGTTATATTTGAATTGTTTGAGAGGCAGAAGTAGAAAAGTTTTAAGTTTCCACCAGAATAGAATTTGTTGATTCATTTATATATTAATTAAACAAATATTTATTGAGTCCTGCAGTATGCTGTGGTTTCGGAATAGGATTGTCAAGCTACAGGGCCCAGGAAGGAAGCAAATGATATATAAGAGAGGGCTGATGAGCTGATGGCAAACTTTAAAGACCTCATGCTTTACCCAGCGAAGATTGAAGTATGGCAATTGCAGAAGTGGTAGAATTAGAGATGGTGGTAGTATCAAATGGATGAGTGGAGAAGGATTTCTGTTCATCTCTGTTCTATTGTTCTAGAAATTTCTCTGACAGTGTTAGCAGGATACCAAGGACAGCCCAAGCATGAGACTAAAACACCAGACACATCTAAGCTTTTCTGTTAGTTTTCTTTTCTTTTTTTTCTCAGACGTCCATGATACCAGAACTGATGTTGATATTTTTGATTATTGATTATTTTTGATTATTGATATTTTTAGCCCCAAATCAAAACTCTAACATAATCAAGCCTATGTCACATCCCAAAAAGTGTGAGCTAAGATTAAACTTCTGTATAAGGGAAGAAGCTATTTAGTTTTCCATTTTTAATAGGTGTTCCTAAATTATGTACGTGCAAAAATAGTAGTAAAATTTTATTGGTGTCAGGTGATATTTTTTGCACTGTTCACTTTCAACCACTTGAATTGCTTAAATAAGTTACTTGAGCAAATAATCATACCATAATGTTCCAATTATTGTTCGTGCTTTACAAATAAACCCTATAAATGCCTGACGTTGCCAACTTTGAAAAATGCCTGAGGCCGGCTGCACATATGGTCTGTAGACTCACCTCCTGGCTGAAAATCTAGCCTTTCTCTTTAAGGCCTGAAATCAAGGTTTTTGTCACTGTGTGATGTAAATTTCATAACTGGCAAAATGAGTCTGTATGTATTTGATACCAAAATAACTTGTGTTCTCAGTGAAAGAAAAAAAAATCTTACAGGTTTTTGGGAGAATCATAATCACTAAAAGAGTGAAAATTTTACTCTTGTTCCAGATACGCTGACAACATGTGAGTAAAAACCTGGTCTGTCCGTGAAAGCAATGTGTTTGAACAAAGAATGAAAACTCCATTTCGATGACTTATCTCATGATGTAAATACAGGATTTCAACAGAGTAGACCGAAAAGCAAAAAGAATAATTGGACAACCAATCATTTTATCCTGATGTGATCAGAGTGTCACTTAGATTACTGTCTTTTAAAATATCTAGCTTGAGACATACTATAAGAAATGCATTTTACATCACAACCCAGAGCACTCACAAGTACTTACATACACATAGACAGAGACACACACACAACTGAAACAAAGGCTTTCTTAAAAATACAATCAAAGAATATGACCAACATCACTGAATTGTACATGTAGAAACTGTTGAATTTCTGTGTTTTGCTCTGTATATTCTCAACAACAGCAACAAAGAATAAAATAAATTATTAAAAAAATACTCATCCTTGGTATGTGTGACTTACTCTAATATTTTAGATTTTATCTGTTTCTAAAAAATACATTTATTTTTATTGTGGTGAGTATATATATATGTAACAAAAAATCTGCAATTTCAACATTTTTTACACGTTACCATTCAATGACGTTAATATTGTTTATCATGTGACACAAACATCACCACTGTTGCCGAGTTTTTCCATCAGCCTTAACAGAAACTCAGTGCCCTTTGTATACAATTCACTAATCTGATTTGACAGCTCCCTAATGGTTTCTCTCTATAGTTGGAAAAACTATAAATTTGAATGATAAAATTTTAAATCTTACTTTCACAGGCTAATTGTTTTGGTACCATATAGGTGCAGTTTTAGTGTAACTGTTAAATTTGAACGACAGCATGACTGAATCAGGAACTTCTGAATGAGAATTAAATGAAGTGGGAAGAAATGAGAAGTCTGAAATTTTTGCCGTCAGCTGCTCACTTGCCTTGTACGCATATATTGTTGAGGTTGAGAGCATAGACTCTATAAGCACACTGCCTGGGTCTGAATTAAGGCTCACACTGGCTGTGTGAATAAACTTGGGCAAGTTACTTAACTTCTTTGGGCCTTAGTTTTCTTATCTGTAAAATGGAAATAATGATACCCTTTCTTAGATTTATTATAAAGATTTGATACAAGGCTTATGGAATAAGCACTCAGTATGTATTGGCTATTAACCAAAAGTCCCATAAAAAGGTCAGAATTAAGAAAATGTTTTCAAATAGCTGTGTCTACACATTTACCTAGTCAAACCTGTCATATGTGGTAGCTAATGCTTTATATAATCGTCAGGTACCGGGCACTGTGCAAAGCAGTTTATATGCATTTAACCTTTGCTAAGACAGACTGGGTTGTGGTGTGATATATATTTCTTATAGTGGGTCTCAAGCTAGATATTTTAAAAGACACTGATCTAAGTGACGCTCTGATCATCTGGCGATCTGCTTCTGAAAAAATTGGCCAGTGAAAACCTTATGTATAGCAGTGGAACGTTGTCTAATACAGTGCTGGAAGATGAACTCCTTAGGTTGGAAGGCACTCAAAATATGACCACCTCAAAGTTGGATGGAGTCTAGCTTTCGGGACCTTGATTTGCTGATGTGACACGACTCAAAAAGAGAAGAAACAGCTGCAAACATCCATTAATAATCGAAATGTGGAATGCACAAAGTATGAATCTAGGAACATTGGAAGTTGTCAAAAATGAAACGGAACACATAAAGCTCGTTATCCCAGGCATTAGTAAGCTGAAATGGACTGGAAGTGGCCGTTCTGAATCAGACAATCATATGGTCTGCTATGCCAGAATAACAAATTGAAGAGGAATGACGTCACATTCATTGTCAAAAAGAACATTTCAGGATCTGTGCCGAAATACAATACTGTTGGTGACAGGATAATATCCATACGCCTACAAAGAAGACCAGTTAATAAGACTATTATTCAAATTTATGCATCAACCACTAATGCCAAAGATGAAGAAATTGAAGATTTTTACCAACTTCGCAGTCTGAAATTGATCAAACATGCAATCAAGATGCATTGATAATTACTGGTGATTGGAAAGTGAAAGTTGGAAATGAAGAATGATCAACAATTGGAAAATATGGCCTTGGCAATAGAAATGACACAGGATATTGCATGACAGAATTTTGCAAGGCCAGCGACTTCTTCATTGCAAATACCTTTTTTCAACAATGTAAATGGCAACTATTCATGTGGACGTTGCTGGATGGAATACACAGGAATCAAATCGACTACATCTGTGGAAAGAGATGATGGTAAAGCTCAATATCATTAGATCAAGGTCAGGGGCTGACTTCAGAACAGACCATCAATTGCTCATTTGCAAGTTCAAGTAAAAGCTGAAGAACACTAAAACAAGTCCATGAAAGCCAAAATATGACCTTGAGTATATCCTGCCTGAATTTATAGACCATCTCCGGAAAAGATTTCATGCATTGAACACTAATGACTGAAGACCAGAATGACTAGTGGGATGACATCAAGGATCTCATACATGAAGAAAGCAAAAGGTCATTAAAAGACAGGAAGAAAAGACCAAAATGGATGTCAGAAGAGACTCTGAAACTTGCTCTTAAATGCAGAATAGCTAAGGCAAAAGGAAGAAATGATAAACTAAAGGAGCTGAGCAGAAGATTTCAAAGGGCAGCTTGAGAGGACAAAGTAAAGTATTATAATTAAATGTACAAAGACTTGGAGTTAGAAAACCAAAAGGGAAGAACACGCTCAGCATTTTTCAAGCTGAAAGAACTGAAGAAAAAATTCAATCCTCGAGTTGGAATATTGAAGGATTCTATGGACAAAAATCAAACAACCCAGGAAGCATCAAAAGCAGATGGAAGGAATACAGAGTCATTGTACCAAAAAGAATTCATTGATGTTCAACCATTTCAGGAGGTAGCATATGATCAAGAACCAATGGCCCTGAAAGAAGAAGTCCAAGCTGCACTGAAGGCATTGGCAAAAAAACAAGGCTCCAGGAATTGACTGAATACCGATTATGTTTCAGCAAATGAATGCAATGCTGGAAGCACTCACTTGTCTATGCCAAGAAATTTCGAAGACAGCTACCTTGCCAACCAACTGGAAGAAGTCCATATTTGTGCCTATTCTGAAGAAAGGTGATCCAACATAATGCAGAAATTATTGAACAATATCATTAATATCACACCCAAGTAAAATTTTGCTGAAGATATTTCAAACGTGGTTGCAGCAGTGCATTGACAGGGAACTGCTAGAAATTCCAGCTGGAACCAGAAGAGGATGTGAAATGAGGGATATCGTCGCTGATGTCAGATGGATCTTGGCTGAAAGCAGAGAATACCAGAATGATGTTTACCTGTGTTTTACTGTGTTTCATTCGACTGTGTGGATCATAACAAATTATGGATAAGATTGCAAAGAAAGGGAATTCCAGAACACTTGATTGTGCTCACGCGGAATCTACATAGACCAAGAGGCAGTGTTTTGAACAGAACAAGGGAATACTGTGTGGTTTAAAGTCAGGAAAGTTATGCGTCAGGGTTATATTCTTTCACCATACTTATTCAATTGTATGCTGAGCAAATAACTTGAGAAACTAGGACTATATGAAGAAGAACGGGGCATCAGGATTGGAGAAAGACTCATTAACAGCCTGGGATAGGCAGAAGACACAACCTTGCTAATTGAAAGTTAAGAGGACTTGAAACACTTACTGATGAAGATCAAAGACTACAGCCTTCAGTAGGGATTGCACCTCAACTTAAAGACAAGAAAAATCCTCACAACTGGATAAATAAGCAGCATCATGATAAATGGAGAAAATATTGAAATTGGCAATGTGATGGTTAAGATTGTGTATCAACTTGGCTGGCCATGATTCTCAGTGTTTATGTGCGATCACTCCCATGATGCAATCGGCTGTGAGTAGCCAATCATTTGAAAAGGCGTTTCCTTGGGGGTGTGACCTGTATCTGAATATAAGCAGACGTTCTGGCTTTTTTGCTCACTCTGGATCCTGCAGCTACCTCCTGTTCGTCTGACCTCTGATTCTTGGGACTTGAGCTATCAGCTTATCTGCCGATCTTGAGATTCGTCAATCTTCACAGCCTGTGAGCGGGATCCCTGCTCTCTGGCCTGCCGGATCTTGGGTTCACCAGCCACTGCGTCTATGTGAATCAGGAGAAGCACTGCGGTCTTGCCTGCCAATCTTGGATTCATCGATCTTCACAAGCTGTGAGCAAGAGCCCTGCTCTCTGACCTGCCAATCTTGAGTTTGCCAGCCACTGAGGCTATGTGAATTGAAAAAAGTCTCTATCCTGATCCACGGATTTAGGACGTTCCAGCCTCTGCAATCCTGTGAGCCGTTTCCTTGATAAAATCTTTCTCTCTGTGTATTTATTTGTTTTACTTCTCAAGAAAACCCAGCCTAAGACAGGTAAGGATTTCATTTTACTTGGATCCACAATCAACGCCCATGGAAGCAGCAGTCAAGAAATCAAACAATGCATTGCACTGGGTAAATCTGCTACAAAAGACCTCTTCGAAGTGTTAAAAATCAAAGATGTCACTCTGAAGACTAAGGTGCTCTTGACCCAAGCCATGGCGTTTTCATTCGCCTCATATGCATGTGAAAGCTGGACAATGAATAAGGAAGACTGAAGAATTGATGCCTTTGAATTATGATGTTGGAGAAGAATATTGAATATACCATGGACAGTCAGAAGAACGAACAAATCTGTCTTGGAAGAAGTACAGCCAGAATGCTCCTTAGAAGCAGGAATGGCGTGACTTCGTCTCAGGTACTTGGGCACGTTATCAGGACGGACCAGTACCTGGAGAAGAACAGCATGCTTGCTAAAGTAGAGGGTCAGTGAAAAAAGAGGAAGACCCTCAACGAGATGAATTGACACAGTAACTGTAACAATGGGCCCAAATATAGCAATGATTATGAGGGTGGCACAGGACTGGGCAGTGTTTACTTCTGTTGTACACAGGGTCACTATGTATCGGAACTGACTAGAAGGTGCCTAACAACAACAACAGCCTTTACAACATTGAATTCCCATTTCATTTTCCAAGATTGCAATGAAGAAAACTTTTTTCCCCCCATTTTGTGGATGAAGAAATTGAAGCTTAGAAAACTCAGGTTGCTGCTGTTGTTGTTAGGTGTAGTCAGGTTGATTGTCGACTCATAACAACCCCAAGTGACAGAGTGGAACTGCTCCATAGCTTTTTCTAGGCTGTAATCTTTTTGGGAGCAAATCACCAGGTCTTTCTCCTGTGAAGCTGCTGGGTGGGTTCAAACCGGCAACCTTTTGGTTAGCATCCAAGCACTTAACTGTTGTGCCACCAAGGCAGTTGGTAAATGGCAGAACTGGGATTCTGGCTCAGGTGTCTGACTCCAGAGCCCAAGTGCCTACATTTACTAGTGAGTTTTGGCTCTATCTTCCCCTAGATATCCACTGTGCTCACTCCCTCACTTATTTCATGACTCTGCTCAATTTTTACCTCCTTCACCTCATATAAAATAGCAATCTCCACTTCATCCCCCTACTTACTGTCTGCAATACTCTGATTTATTTAGCTTCATAGCCCCTAATACCATTTGGAATCTTGTATTTGCCTGCTTATTTCTTGATTATCTCCCACTGGAACAAAAGCTCCACAAGGGTGGGGACTTTGTATTTTTCACTGCTTTATCCCCAGAACCAAGAGTGGTATCTGGGGCACATGTATATGCCCAATGTATATTCATGGATTGAATGAATACATGAATCAATGGAGGTAAATGAGACAGAAGTAAGCCATGCAAGACTTTTTATTTGATTGTTGTACTTTAAGTGAAAGTTTACAATTTAAGTTAGTCTCTCACAAAAATTTATATGTACATTGTTATGTGACCCTAATTGCTCTCCCTATACTGTGACAGCACATTCCTCCTTTCCACCTCTGATTTCTCGTGTCCATTCAACCAGCTCCTGACCTTCTCATCTCACCTCCAGACAGGAGCTGCCCATTTAGTCTTATGTATCTACTTGAACTAAGAAGCACACTCTTCACAAGTATCATTTTATGTCCTATAGTCCAGTCTAATCTTTGTCTGAAGAGTTGGCCTCAGGAATAGTTTTAGTGCTGGGTTGACAGAAAATCCGGGCGCCATGCTTTCCGGAGTTCCTCCAGTCTCAGTCAGACCATTAAGTCTGGTCTTTTTACTAGAATTTGAATTCTCCACCCCACTTTTCTCCTGCTCCGTCAAGGACTCTCTGTTGTGTTCCCTGTCAGGGCAGTCACTGGTAGTAGCCTGGCACCATCTAGTTCGCCATGCAAAACTTTTTAAGAAAACTTTACTTAAAAACTTTATCGTCTTCAGACCTGTTTTCGTGTGTATCTCATATTTTTAATGTCTGGAAAGAGATACTAGGAGGCATTGTTTCTCCCAAGAAGAATTAGAGAACCTGAAATCCATCCAATGGGCGTATCCTTCTGTTTAATTTCACTCTGTTGGAAAAGTACCAAGAAAGTGATACAGTTTGCAAATGCTGTATACAGTAGTTGAGAAAATGGCCTAAGGCCTTGGAAGCATGCAGCTGCATTATCCTGGAATTCCACAAGGAGGCACTCGTGCTCTATAGAAGTTAGTTTTCCTGCATTTCCCCTTCGTGTTTTTGTGACCCTGTTGAGTTTTTCTGGGTTTCTCGCTTTAATTTGATTAGCCTTATCTTTTACTTTTTCTTGGGATTTTTGTTATCTGTTCCCATCTCTTTTTCTGAAATTCTTTTTTTTTGTCTTTTATCTATCCCTTTAGCTGGACAAGAAGTTGGCATCTTTATTGTTTGTTTAATAAAGTGAGTTTTAGTTCCTTGATTTTTCTTTAGAATCCAATGAATGGTATTCCTCTGAGGAAAACCAAATACCTAATTAAGCTTTTTCGAGGTCACTCATGTGGCCATTGGTTGACTGTGTTTTTCCCTTTTTAGGTTAATTTTGTAAGATTTTTAGAAGGTGTAAAACTTGGAGATACGCGACAACTCACCCCAAGTAATACTGGATGAACCCAGAATTGAATTTTGGCGAGCTGGCCTTCAGTCCACCCCACTTTTCACTCTGCCTTGCACAAACTGCCTCTTGATTCCCCTGATCAATCCTAAAATTCTCAGAAAAAGTTTAAAAATTAGATTAATTAAAAAGGCAGGAGATGCCTGTTGACAACTGAGACAAAACCCAGAAATTCTGGGTTGGCTGATGTGATTTGCCCCCACATTTTTCATTGAGTTATGTGGTGAGGACCCAGAAGAGTGCTCTAATCATGTCCACAGGATAAAACAAAGCCAGATAACTTGATCGATGGATTTTATGGCCCTGGTGGCGCAGTGGTTAAGAGCTCGGTTGCTAATCAAAAGGTCAGCAGTTCAAATCCACCAGTTGCTCCTTGGGAACCCTCCGGGGCAGTTTCTACAGTTTCTGTTCTGTCCTGTAGGGTTGCTATGAGTTGGAATCGACTTGAAGGCAATGGTTTGTTTTTTTTTTTGGAATGTCCATCCAAGAGTCCCTGGGTGGCACAAATGGTTAAGCACTTGACTACTAGCCGAAAGGCTGGTGGCCTTGGAAGATCTGCTTCTGACAGGTTTCCTTGGAAACCTTATGGAGCAGTTCTACTCTGCACGCATGGGGTCGCCATGAGTCAGAATCCATTAGAAGGAAACTAACAACAGTGTCCATCTATTTTTGGCATTCCTTCCTTTGGGGAAATGCTCCTTATTCTCTCCCCTTGATCCCAGTAGGACCTGCAGGACCATCAATCCTGTGGCTTGATCTCCTTCAATGCCGGAATATGTGCATAAAGCAGACTGATGAACAGACAAACGTTTCTCTCTGGAGACAGTGATTGGCCCAGGGACAACATATGACCCACTGAAGTACTTAGTGTGTGTGTGTGGGGGGTGGGGGGCGGGGAGGCATTCATATTAATATTGGATGGGAGAGGATTTCTCTCTTTCTCTGGTATTGCAAACTCTTACTACCATGTGAAGCCATTTTCTTGATTTTACTCATTGAGTACAAAGAGGAACGATAACATTATTTTTTGCTAACTGCTGCCTTCTGTGTTCTGTTGGCTCTCACTTCCCTGTCCCTTGATAATATCTTAAGAAAATCTCATAGCTGCCATGACACTTTCAACAGGGGGAAAAAAAAAGTCCCATTTCAGGTATTAAAATATCTAGTCTACACTAAGTCACAACTTGCACCTCCCACCCTGAGCAAAGTTTTTCCCACGTGAAACTCAGGTCTGCTCTGTAGTTCATGGTCCTGTTGAAGCGTAGGCACTTCTCCCCCTCTTAGTGTACTGGTTCATTGGATTCCCTTCTTTCTTCTCCAGTGTGCTGGGTCAAGGAGTTGAGGATAAGGAAAGGGGAAAGGTCTCATGCGTTTGGTACTATTTTAATCTGACCGTCAGTGCTTTCTATCCTGGCAAGTGTTCAAATGCAGGCTTTTATTTTAGTGGGCGGGCACTGGTGGATTCTTCAGAGGCCACCCCTGTGGGTCTTCACTTTCTTGACATCAGAGCATTGAACCGGTTCTTCCTGGTTCAGTAACGTCTGACAAAGCAAAACCAGAACAGACCCAAATTTTTACAATTTGGGTGATCCGGATGGGTAACCGGAACAGCAAAAATGATGAGTGGAAGCTCTGGAGTGGGAGACTCAGACGAAGATCCTAATATGTGAGGCTGGATTATTGGCAGGACTGTGGAGAGCAACACACATTCGAAGACGTGTGGTTGGCTGCCATCTTTGAGCAGGGCACTGCTGTTTCCTACTCTGCATAAAATCCAAGGGGCAAGAGATTTGGTTGCTATGTAACGCATACGCTCCCCTTGTTGTCTAAGAGGGGGAGTAAGTTTCTAATACGACTTTGACCTGTAATTTTTCCCATTCTGGTTACAGTTCCGGTTCTTCCAAATTCTAAAAATTCCAGTCTGTGCTGGTATCACTTCCTCCGCCATGACTGAACTGGGAAGAACTGGTTGACACAAGCAACACACTACCTGACTCTCTTTCTAGTTAGTTCTTCCATCTAGCCTTTGTATTTCTGTCTCAGGACTTTCTGGGGGGATTAATAATTTTTCAATACAGTACTTTGATTAGTGTAAATTCTATACTTTTGGCTTAAAGTTTCTCCATGTCATTTTCAAATCTCCATTGTATTTTATATTATTTGAATCTAATTTAAAATCACTCCTATGTTGGAGTAAACAGACTAGGTAGGTTTTAGTGAGTGGTGTAATGTGGTTTTTTTTTGAGTTTCTATATAGGACACAGTTGATCAGATCAACTGTGCTATTTAATAACCAGTTGCCACTGAGCTGATTCCAACTCCTAGAAACTCCGTGTGTGTCGCAGTAAGACTGTACTCCATAGAGTTTTCAGTGGCCAGTTTCTTGGGAGTACATTGCCAGGCCTTGCTTCTGAGGTGCCTCTGGGTGGACTCTAATCTCCAACCTTTCAATTAGCAGCCGAGTTTGTTAACTGTTAACAAGAGACTTCCTGTGCTATTTTGTAATTGACTGTATAAAAGAGTAATTCTTTTTTTTTTTTTTTTTTTTTGTACTGTCAGTACAACCTTAGAGAACCTTGAGAGCAATGTAGGTGATACTTTAACCTATGTACAACCACCATGATCCCATTATAGCATGATTTAATTACATGAATATTTTTCTCTGTGGGTATAATCATGATTATGATTTCCATTATTATACCCAAAGTCTGACAAAAGTAGTTCTCCCGTAGCAGATGGTTTGGGTTCTGTTCCCAGCCCCGGAACATCATAAAGGACCCTCTGGTCCAACTCCTTGCATTATGCTCACAGTTAATGTCCTGGTTTAAATGGTATTTTTCTTACGCTGAGGCCTATGTTAAACAACATGACTGGTTAAGTAGGGAACAATACATTCATCTGGTTGTTACTTGAAATTCCCCTAAAAGCTTGGCAAGTTTTTTCCCACTGAGATGGCTGATTTTTGGACAGGTTATTGTACGTTCACCTGACCCAGCCTGAGTGGGTCTTTCAGCACTCTGTGAACTGTTTCCAAATGGGAGGCCAGTCACTTACCCTTGACATACCACTGCCCCAGTGTTAGCTGCCGTTCAGATGATTCTGTGCCCTGACAGGCTGCGCTAGGGAAATATCAGCTGGATGAACAAAAGGCGCTGCTGTGTGGGAGTCAATACCAGCACCTGGAGGCCTTTACAGATGCCACTGCTAAATGCGTGAAGAAATTCCATGTATAAATTACACTTAAAAAAATGTATATAAACTTGTAAGAGTTGACTACTGCTTAGGGTTTGAAACCCCAAATATAAGCTGTGTATGTATATATATGTATTTGCGCAAGTTATGCCTTACAAGCTTAGGGGAAAGATAAAAAACCAAAACCAAACTAGTTGACGTTAAGTCGATTCCAACTCATGGTGACCCCACGTGTGCAGAGTAGAACTGTGCTCCATAGGGTTTTCATGGTTGTGACCTTTTGGAAGAAGATCACAAGGCCTTTCTTCTTAGGAGTCAGTCTCTGGGTAGGTTCAAACTTCCAGCCTTTCTGTTAGTAACCCAGTGCTTAACCTTTTGCACCACCCAGGGACTCTGCTGGAGACCCTGTAATTAAAGATAAAACATTAAGTCATACAAAATGTCATGTACAGTGAACTGCAGGATTCACTGGAGCCCTTTGGAACACAGGAGGCTGGGCCATCCAAACTCTGCTCAACCAGGTGGCCTGGAGTGAGTGAATTAGGATTCAGGGACACAATATCCATGCTGAAGATGAGACATCCCCTAACTTGGAAACTACTCAGCAGTCTGGTTGTTGTTAGGGAAGTATAAATAAAAACAAAATCTACTCTAGCCCCGAAAACCTCTCCAAAAAAATAGAAGAGAAGGAAAAGTTTTATTATTGAATGAGCATCAAACCAGAACTCACTGCATCGCAGCAATCCACTAAAGAGATTGCAAAGACAGAAAAAAGCTGACTCTTTCATAGCTGAGTGAATAAAATCCAGGGCATTCATGCTTTCAAGATAAAACTGCTAATTTTCTAGTATCTTCAGTGCCAGAGGTAGATTTGCAATTTGGATATCAGGCCTCGGTTATGCTAATCTCCTTCCAGGAAGCTGGAAGATAGGGTAGGATTACAAGAAGTAACAAAGAGATAGCTGCCAGGTCAGAGTTACTGTTCAAAGAGACAGAGAAATAATTTACGATTACAAGTTATCTAAAGTGAATTCAGAAAGGAGGAGTAAGGCTAAGTATTTGTTTAAGTCCTTGGTTGGCACAAGTGGTTTGAGCTCCTGTGCTGACCTAAAGGTCAGCTGTTTGAACCCACCCAGCAGCACCATGGAAGAAGGTCCTGGCACTCTGCCTCCTTATGATTACAGCCAAAAAAATCCTATGGAGTATTTCTATTCTGTAACACATGGGGTTGCTATGAGTCAGAATTCATTTGATGGTAACCAGTTTGGTTTTGGCCTGGTTATCTTATTAAGCACTTAAGCATAAAAAACTCCTCCACATTGGGACATATCTTGTAGACATCATTTAAGGCATTTGGTACATATCATTAAAGTATTCCCTGAGGAAATTGTAGTGGTTTATACTGTCCCTGTACCTTTGACAATTGTCAGTGTGATAATAATATTTATGCTATTAATACAAACTTGTCAATATGTAGATGAAAAATAGAAGCTTATAATTTCTTTAATTTATATTTCTTTTATTATTAGCAAACCTAATTTTTTACTAGGCCATATATATTACTTCTTCTGTGACTTGGCTAATCGTGACCATTTTCTCCCCTTCCCCCCCCTTTTTTTTAATTGAAATGTTTCTATTTTTTTCTTTTTGCTGTAGAAGAAATATTTATATATTAAGACATCTTGTGTAATGTATTTGCAATATTTTTCCTGTTGTTTGTCTTTGTATTCAATTTATGGTACTTTTTTCCCTGCAGATGTTTTAAATTGGTATATAAATATGTCAATAATTTCCTTTAAGATGCTTCTTTTATTTTTCTGCTTAGAAAGGCTCTCCTTACCCTGACATAAGAAAAACCTTCTTTTAAAAATTCTACTTGGTTTATTGTTTCATTTTTAAACATGAAACGCTTTAAACTACCCCGCATTCATTTTGAATTGTTTAGTGGTAGAGATGTGACCTCCCCGAATTCAATTATTTATCCAAATTTATTTAGCTATAGATCCATTAAAGGGTGTTTTTCTTCCCCATTCTAGAGAGTCTATAGGATGTAGGGTGAAGCACACTTTACATTCACACTACCTGGGCTTGCATCTCCTCACTTCAGTAATTCGCTAGCTGAGGACCAGGACAATGTACTGAAAATCCTCAGTTACCTCATAGCGCAAAATAGGCCTAATGATATCTTAGAGGGTTATTAAGGAGATTTAAAATGAAATAAGACATCTATAATAAATGCCCCATTATTAGGTGTTAAAACATTCAGTTTATTCTTTTGTGTTCTGCCTATTTGAGAGCATTCTGGACAGGGAGCCAGAACAATCTGAGGACTTTACAACCCCACTGTTTTTTGAGCAATGCACTTTACTTTGTGCTTTAGTTAATATTATCCGTAAACAATAGCTACTTATATTACAGAGTTGTTGAAGTCTCTCAAATGAGATTCTCTCTACGTATTTATTTGTTCATACATACATACATACACACATATATACATACCCACCCAGTTGCTGTGGAGTTGACCTCAACTCATGACTATCCCATGTGCTCCACAGGGTTTTCAATGGCTGATTTTTTGGAAGTAGATCTCCAGGCCTTTCTTCCAAGGCACCTCTGGGTGGATTTGTACTACCAACCTTTTGGTTAGCAGCTCAGTATGTTAACTGTTTGTACCACCCGGGGACGTATATCTATACACATACTTACTGCTATAAAGTGCTATACAAGCATAAGGTACATTTATCAAGATTTCTTTGAAGGGTTGGAAGCATAGTCCATCTTTGGAGACCAGGTTCTTAGTTATATCCTTGAGTTGGTTTTATTAAACTGAGAAAAAATGGAATCTATTATGTAGCTGCTTGGTTTCAAGTAACAGAAAATGACTCTGGTTAACTTATGCAACGAGGAAATTGATTGGAAGGAGTTCCTCATAGAATAGAAGAGAGCGGTGAAGAACAAGGTGCCCCAAGAGCTGCCTATGTGCACTGTGGACAGTGGGACGTGGGTGAGTGGATTCTTTATAGTAGGAACTGATAAAATGTATGGTCCCCTAAACATCCCCCAAAGAACAAAATCTAAGCATGTTCAATCTTTTTTATCATTCTGTTGAAGATGAACATTTTGGGGAGCCCATGTGTGGTTCCAGTTTACATCATGTGCCCATCTCTTGGTTAGGGGTGAGCAAGGTGATTCATTGACAGTTGCCAGGCTGTGTCTAGTGAGGATAGAGGGAACTCCCAAGAAGAAAATCGGGGTGATATTTGTAGAAGAAGGATATAATTATTGGGCGGCCAAGATCCACAAAAGGAGCCCTGTTCGTGCAGTGGTTGGCAGTTAGAACCCACCTCGTGGCTCCTCAGGAGAAAGGCCTGGCAATCTGCTTCTGTAAAGATCACAGCCTAGAAAACCCTACTGGGAAGCTCTACTGTGTCACATGGGGTTGCTATGAATCGAAATCAACTCCACAGCATCTAACAACAACAACATCCACAATGTCGTAATGTAGTTTCAGCCTGTTTTTCTCTACTAGGTTTATAGGAGTCCAACAGAGAGAAGCAAGCAGGAGAGAAGACTTCTAGGACAAAAGTCAAATAGTGTTTAACTTTGCTTCTGATAAAGCCCAACCCCTAGGACTCCAGCCTATCGTAGCCCTTACCTTGTCTTATAACAATGATCCACCTCTTCTAGATTGGTGTGATAAGGTAGAGGGTTATGTGAACTGATGCTGTTGGGCACCATGAGGTCAGACCTTGGCATAGATTCAGTGTCTGAGACACTGTAGCCCAGGACCGTGGCCACAAGCAAGTGCCAAATTCCCCACAGATGAGAAATGGCAGAGGAGGAACACAATTGATTGCTGTCTTAGTTTTAAGACGCAAGACTTTTCTGCCCAGCATGATTAAATCTCCTTAAGTCCCTTTCTAAAGAGAAGAAAAGAAATGGAAACATGAATTCATAAGGCTGTACCTTTCTCTCTGTGCATATCCCAAGGGAAGGTGTGATCCATTAGAAACAGCAGGGGGCATGCCATGAGCAATAAAGGGGCAGACTCTCTGGGCTAAGCAGACTGTAGCTAAAAGCTTTCCTTGAGAACCTTGCTCATTCATTAATTCTAGCCTTGGATGTGGGCCAAGCTGTGTGGTTTCACCACAGCAAGGGGCAAGGTCCTAATGATTAATGTTCTTTGTTGCCTTGCATTTCACTTTTTCTAGTAAAGCACTTTGAAGAATGGAGAATGGAGTTTTCAATACTTTGTTGTTTGGTGCAGCTAACTCTCGAGGTAACTGAAGCCAGTTGAAAGCTGGCGGAAACAGCCAAGGTGAGGCTTAGAGCACTCAGGAGGCTGAAGTACTCGAGGTTGGTGCCTTGATGGATCTACTATCTCCTTCTGTGCCATTTCTCCCTTTTTATTGTATTGAGAACTTTGGTTAGAATTCCTTTCTCGAGAGATCAGATTATCTGTTGGAAGATACATTGCTTTCAGTATTCTCTTTGGATTAATAATACTTTAGTGTGGATAGAAGACATATTGTTGTTGTTAGCTGCCACCCAACTGGCCCAAAACTCATGGCAGCCTCATGCACGATGGAGGGAAACACTGCTCAACCCTGGGCCATCCCTATGACTGGATGCAGATCAGACTGTTGTGATCCATAGGGTTTTCATTGGCTGATTTTTGGAAGTAGATTGCCAGGCCTTTCTTCCTAGTCCATCTTAGTCTGGAAGCCCCCCTGAAACCTATTCAGCATCATAGCAACACACAAGCCTCCACTGAGAGATGGGTGGTGTCTGTACGTGAGGTGCATTGGCTGGGAATCAAAGCTGGATCTCACACATGGAAGGTGAGAATTCTGAATTACCGGTGCCCCCATGTGCTTACTGTAAACCAAGCATTATTCTGAGTGATTAGACATAATGTCTTTCATCTTCATAACAACACTCTAAAATAGGTACTTGAGTTGTCCCCATTTTACAGACTGGGAAATACTGACTCAGAGATGTTATATACCTTTCTTTTGGTCACACAGCCAGAAGTGATGGAGCTGGGATTTAAACATTTACAAAACCCCCCAAAACCAAACCTATTGTCATGAAGTCTATTCCGACTCACAGTAACTCTATAGGACAGAGTAGAACTGCCCTATACAGTTTCCGAGGCTATAATTTTTACAGGAGCAGACTGCCACATCTTTCTCCCCCAGAGTGACTGGTGGGCTTGAACTGCCAATCTTTCAGTTAGCAGCTGAATGCTTAACCACTGCACCACCGGGGCTCCTAACATTTGAAATCTGGCTCCAAGGCCTGAACTCATAAGCACAATGCCATCAAATCCTTTTAGAAGGAGCAGCCACTATGAAATTTGCTCTGATATAAAACTCTACTATAAGTAATACGATTGTGGTTACTTTGAAGATAGAAGTTTTTAAATCTACGTCCAGTAAATGCAATTTCAGTTTTCAACTTCAAAGTAATACATGAATAGAATTATAGTTTTCAGTCTTGACAAATGTCACTGTTTCATGGAAAATCTTTTGGGAGAAATGTTGTATTCCAAAAGCTGAAAATATATTAAATCTTTGTGTTAAAGCCAAACCCTTTTCTCTCAGTGGGGTGTGTTGTTGTGGGATTCTTGTATAACCCACACTAAGGACTATCTGGACTATTAGATAAGTTAGCCATAGCATCACAGAGGCCAAAATAATAGCTCATTGGACGTCTCAGGCCCCTGGTGGCATCCTGGGGAGGCAGTTCTATTCTGTTCCTGGGATGACTGGTAGATGACATTCTTTGAGGCTGGTCTCAGAGCTTTGCTTTATTGTTGCGTACAGAGCAGGAACAGTACTGGGAAGATTAGGGAGTGGAGTGATGCAGGCCCTGATCAAGCACATACTCTGTCACCTGATTGTCCTGAAAGAACTAGGGTGAGCTGCTTAATCCCTCTGGGTCATGTTTTCTTTGTATATCAGATAACAGGACCCATTTCAGAGAGTTGTTTTGAGGATCAAATGACTTGAAACACACACAGCACTTAGGGGCAGTACTGGGCACATGGGCTCGAGACATGATAATTTTTACAATTATTAGTGTTGGAAAGCATCAACTCTGGAGTCAGACAGACCTGGGTTTGACTTACGGCTTTGGTACTGACTTTTGGTCTAGAGAAGGCTGACTGTTCATAAATATTTATGTCCCCATTCCATAGTATAGAATTAGAGCTGGGAAGTAGCTGCCCAGCCAGGGGCTACGTATTCTAGTACTCCTTGGAGTTGAGTGTGGCCATATGAGTAAATTCTAGGCAATGGAAAGTTAATAAAAGTGATGTGTTCCACTCCTAGGTCTCGCCCATTAAAACCATGCATGTGTTCTCCTCCACTGTGTCCCTTCTATTTTGCTAGAATCTACAAGTTGAATGTGGCAGAGCTGCTGGCAGCCTGCATCCCTGCCTACTTGTTCATCATCCCAGTATTGTTGCATAAGCAAGAAGTAAAGTCTCATTGTGTTTGAGCCATTAAACATTCCTGCCTACCTGTTTACTGTGACCGTATTATGATTACTGCATTACTGATTACTTGCATAAGGAAGAAATAAACTTCTGTTGTGTTTGAGCCATTATACATTTTTGGGTTTATTTGTTAGAGCAGTTAACTATGGTTACGCTTGATATGTAACCTTGGGCAATTATTTATCTTCTCCGGTCTTCAATCTGTAAAATGGGGGTTGTTGTTGTTGTTAGGTGCTGTCCAGTCAATTCCAACTCATAGCAACCCCATGTGACAGAGTAGAACTGCCCCATAAGGTTTTCTAGGCTGTAACCTTTACAGGAGCAGATTGCAAGGTCTTTTTTTACTGTGGAGCCGCTAGGTGGGTTCGAACTGCCAACCTTCCTTTCAGTTAACAGCCGAGCACTTAACCATTGTACTACCAGGGCTCCCTAAAATGGGAGTGACCATATTTATTTTGCAAATTCATTGTAAGGGATAAGTTAGATCAAATACAAAATGTTCAGCACAGACAGTGTTGGGGGGGCATTTGACAGTCCATTCATGTGGCTACTGTATAAAATCCCTTTTTTTCTCAAAATGTCCTGGTCCAGGACTCTGAGAGAACAGTCGAGGAAAAGTCCCAGTATACCTGTTACCAGTTACTCCTCTGACAGGTTTACACGAAGATCCATTCTGCTTAGATTCTAAACTCTACCTGTGAGGGTTGGGACTCGGTCTGGTCTCTCTCCCATAACAACTAAGCTAGTATCTGGTAGGTGATTAGCAAATGTTTCTTGGGCTTTATTTTTTAGTGTTTATTGCATACTCACTGTGTTCCTGGCACTGTGTGTGCATTCCTTTTTCTTGCATTACCTTCACATTGTGTGAACCTCACAACAATGTTATAAGATCATCAGTATTATTATATTATCATCCCCGTTGTAGAGCTACTTTTTTCAGGAATTCCAGAACTGATCATGTCATGCTTCCACTTAAAAATCCTTGGAAGGCTCGGGGAAAACAGCAAAAAAAAAAAAAAAAAGAAAGAAAAAAATCATTGGAATGCTCAATATATCCAATTCAAGATAAAGTCCAAATTCAAGGAATTGAAGGCCCTAAGAGTACCCAGTAACTGTCATCAAGTGACCTTTGCAGGTTTACCAGACCACATCACCTCCAGCAAACTTCAGCATCCTATGTCCCAGCCCCCAAGGCACTGAGAAGTTAAGTTACATTCTTGAGGTCACATAGCAAATTAGAAGCAGAATTGGGTTGTGAATCCAGGTAATCTGGCTTCAGAGTCACTATACTACTGCTCATAAATGAATGAATAATAGTAATCTTTAATACTGAGGATATGTCATGTAAACTCTAAGCTCTTTACACTTGTAAACCCATTTAATCCTTACTACAATCGTCTAAAGGCTGAAATTGTACATTAGGTGCAATTGTATTATAAAAAACATTAAAGACTACCTTATTTAGTCTTATTCTCTTTGGAAAAATACTCATACCATGAAAATTGGATAGTCATATGGAGATGAAAAAAACCTGGCTGTACATAATGTTAAGAGAACTCTTTAATCCGCATTCATTCCCTTACCATTTGTTGAGGACCTACTGTGCGTCAGGCACTGAGCTAGGAGCTGAAGATACAACAGAGGAAAAGACAGTTCCTGCCCTCAAGGCTTTTCTCTCCAGTAGAAGGAGACACATCCACTTAATTGAGCTTAAGACATGTCAGAGCAAGAGCCAGCTGAATTCTCCATGCCAGGAACAGTTGGACTTACCATGGCCAGTATGTATGGTCAGAAGCAGCTAAGTACAAGGTAACAACTGTGCTTATACATAAAATGGATGATTTATGAGTGTTTGTTGTTGGGGGGCAGGAAAGCGAGAGAAATGTGATTTACAAGTATTTGTTGAGTTCACTTATTTTAACATTTCCCGTATGCTCAGAAGACAACATGCATGCGATACATTTTCTTAATTATATACTGAAGGGTCTGGCAGGTCTACCTGTTTGCTCTTTGTTTTATGCATATTTGTATTATAATATTAGTACCAAATATGATATTTGCTAGTATTTCTTTTAAGTTTGTCCAATATAAATACACACACAAACACACAACAAGAACAGCAATTCAAGTGGATTTCTATTCCATATTTTCTTGGGACCTTTTTTTTTAGATTTTTTTTTATTGTACTTTAGATGAAGGTTTACAGAACAAATAGTTTCTCATTAAACAGTTAGTACACATATTGTTTTATGACAATGGTTAACAACCCCACGACATGTCAACACTGTCCCTTCTCAACCTTGGGTTCCCTATTACCAGCTTTCCTGTCCTCTCCTCCTAGTCCTTGTCCCTGAGCTGTTGTGCCCCATTAGTCTTGTTTTGTTTTATGGGGCTGTCTAATCTTTGACTGAAGGATGAACCTCAGGAGTGACTTCATTACTGAGCTATAAGGGTGTCGGGGGGCCATCCTCTTGGGGTTTCTCCAGTCTCTGTCAGGCCAGTAAATCTGGTCTTCTTTTTGTGAGTTAGAATTTTGTTCTACATTTTGCTCCAGGTCTGTCCGGGACCCTCTGTTGTGATCTCTGTCAGAGCAGTCTTGGGACCATATTTGCTATAGGAAAGTAAATTAAAACTTCGAAACAAAAATTGTCCAATCCACTAAGGTTTGTAGTACTTCTGATAACACCTTAGAGTTCTAGACTGCTTTGGAGCTTTCAAGTCTTATTAGTGTACTTGCTTTCTCTTTGTCGAATATAATAATTTTAGAAAGTTTGCAAAGCAAGTAATATCATGTTTATTTTCAAGATGAGGAAACAGAGTCTCAGAGAAGCTAAGTTACTTGTGTGAGATCAGACCAGCAGTAAGCTGCAGAACCTTGACTTGAACCAGGCTCTTACCCAACCGTTCTAACACCCTACAGATGCCTTGATTTTGGATTATGGCAAGAAACTGATATTTTAGTGCTTGCCACCTATTTTTATATAAAAAAATTTTAGAGTGTGTTAAAGATGCCTCCTAAGCAAAGTGACGCTTTAGGTATTTAGACAGATTCTCAAGGGGCATTTTAAAAATGATTTTTCTGCTTCCCATCCATCCACCAATTTAAAAAAAATTAAAACTTCAGGGGCTTTTACAGAAAATATGTAAAAAGATTTTTCTGGGTGAGCATACCTGAGTTTGCCAGCTCTACTGAATCCAAGCTTTTGGAAAGAATTCAGCGTTTCAGACCAGTGTACACCTCGACAACCCAGCACTTTGGAGCAAACATGCAGTGATGTGGGCAGTTCAGGGTGGGTCCTTCTGTCCCCGACGACGACACCCATGGGTTTACCTTGCTGACAGCTCCCTTGCCTAGAGCGTGTGAATGGGTGTCTGTGTTTATTCATGCTTGATAGGGTGCACTACCTCTCTTCCCAAGCCTGGCATCAACTCTTCCAGGAGAGCTGCATGAGTATTTATAACCCATCACCCAACCTCAGCTTACTCTCTCAGAAATACGTACACTCCCAACAATTCCCTTTTTCTTTTTCCAGAGAGGAAGGGCCACTGCTGTGTATCTTTTATCTGTCTCCTTTCTATCTGTGGCACAGGCTGATAGCTCTCCTCTCCCTGGATGTCATTAACTATTTCCTGATAGTTCTCTCTGCCTGTGGTCCCTTCCTTCTCTGATCCATTTGCTACATTATAACTGGAACTACTTTTTTTCAGGAATTCCAGGACTGATCATGTCACGCTCCCATTTAAAACCCTCTGAAGGCTCAGAAAAAACAACAACAAAAATCCTTGGAAGGCTCAGAATATCTAATTCAAGATAAAGTCCAAATTCAAGGAGTTCAAGGTCCCAAGAGCACCCAATAACTGTCCTCAAGTGACCTTTGCAGGTTCACCAGACCACATCTCCTCCAGCACCCTTCAGCATCCTATGTCCCAGCCCCCGGGGGCCTTCCTGCCTGTTCTCTACCAAAGCAAATATCACCAAACTTTTCTCGTGCTATTTCCGAGCCAAGAATGAGTTTGGTCACATTCTCTACATATAAAAGTGTCTTCATTCATTTAAAATCTAGTTTAAATACCTCCAACTGTGGGGTGCTTACCCTGATTATCCCTTAGGATTACATACACATTGTTGTCGTTAGGTACTGTCCAGCTGGTTCTGACTCACAGCAACCTTACATATAACAGAACATTGCCTGGGCCTGCACCATCCTCAGATCATTGCCATGTTTGAGCCCATTGTTGCAGCCACTGTGTCCATCCATCTCGTTGAAGGTCTTCCTCTTTTTTGCTGACCCTCTACCAAGCATGATGTCCTTCTCTAGGGATTGATCCCTCCTGATAACATGTCCGAAGTAAGTGGGATGAAGTCTCCCCATCCTTGCTTCTGAGGAGCATTCTGGCTGTACTTCTTCTGAGACACATTGCTTGTGCTGACATTTAACACAACTGTCATTCTTTAGGAGCCCTGATGGTGCAGTGATTAAGAGCTACGGCTGCTAACCAAAAGGTTGGCAATTTGAATCCACCAGCTGCTCCTTGGAACCCCTATAGTGCAGTTCAACTCTGTCCTATAGGGTTGCTGTGAGTCAGAATCGACTCGATGGCAACGGGTTTGTTTGTTTTTTGGTCATTGTTTATTGACTTAAAAGGTAATTGCTTTTGTGTCTGTCTAAGGTACTTGCGTAGGACCCCATGTTTAGAAGGATTGTGCACTTGATTTAATGTTCTACTGTCACAATCCTGAACGTTTTAAGAATTTTTGACCAAGTAGCCCTGGATTTTTATTTTGCACCGGGCCCCACAAATTTTGTAGCTTTTCCTGTGCCTAAGGATAAAGATTATTTTAATTTCACCCTTACCTGAACCAGCACTACGTCTTTCACCTAGTTGCTGCCTGTTGAAAGATGCTTGTTGAAAAAATGGCTATGAATAGCCAGGTGTCTTGTTTAATTAAAACATGTGAGGGCAAGAGCCAGGATTGGAACCTATCTGAGAAGTCTGGGTATCTAGGAGTATAAAATTTTGCAAGGTCTTATCTCTATGGCAGTACGTTCGAAGGACTTTCCATAAACCACACTCTTTCCCTACTGGGTAGTGGCATATTTCTACCAGCAGGAAATACCAGGCTTCAGGGTGAAGCAACCTCAGGGACTTCCCAATGAAGTTCTGAAGAATGAGATTGAAATGTGCTGTGAAAGTGGGAGGCAATGAATTCCCTTCCAAAAACTCACATGATGTGAGATTCTTGGCATTCTTCTTACGGTAGCCACAGAGGCCAGACTCACCCACACATTGGTTTCTTAAGGAATCATCTTTGGTTATTTCTAGACAAAGTTGTTCTAAGGAGAAGGAAGGGATTGTCCCCGGGAAGGATTACCTCTAAGTAAAGAACAAGCATGGAATACAGGAAGTAGGACGAGAAGACTGTAAAAGAACCAAAGCTTTTACTTCCAAGCAGCATTCTTTACTCTTCATCCTGCCAGTCAGGACTAAAATTCCATCTCCACAACTGAACACAATGATTTTCTTTTACCTTTCAGAGTGTTTGAAATTCAACCTTCTTGCCTTCAAGGAAAGGAAATATTTTTAAAAACAGCTGCTAATAAGTTAGATTATTTCTTTATAGGACCATAAAGATATGATTTAAAAAAAATGAGCAAAAAAGACAAAAACTAGGGCTTTAAAAAATTTGTTTTTACTGTGTTTAGGTGAAAGTTTACGGGGTACATTAGTTTCCCGTTCGATAGTTTGTACATAAAGTGTTTCATGACATGGTTGCATTCTCCTCAGCGTGTCAGCACTTTCCCTGTTTCCACCCTGGGTTCCCTGTTTTCTTTCATCAGGATTTTTACCCCTTCCTGCCTTCTCATCTTTGCTTTTCAGCAAATGCTGTCTTTTTGATCTCGTATAATTGATTGTTTTAAGGGACAGTTCCTCTTGAGTGTTATTGTTTATTTTGTGGGCCTGTCTGTTGTTCAGCTGATAGGTGTTTTCTGGAAATGGCTTTAGTTTCAGGTCAGAAGGGTATCTTAGGGCCAGAGTCTCGGGGGTTCCTCCAGTCACTGTCAGACCAGTAAGTCTGGTCTTTTTTGTGAATTTGATTTTTTGTCCTACATTTTTCCTCCTGCTTTGTCCGAGACCCTCTGTTGTGATCCCAGTCAGAGCTGTTGAAAACTAGGGCATTTTGAGTGGAAAGACAAAGAATTTGGGAGTTGAGGACTGGAGGAAGGAGCAGCCATTCATGAGAGAAAATGGATTCCCATGCAGGGTGGAAACTAATCTTGAGGAAACTATATGGGAAGTATGTGGAGGTGGGTTGGTAGGAGGAGCAGGATATTGGAGAATTTACCTGTTGCTGTTGAGTTGCTTCCAACTCATGGCCACCTCATGTATGTCAGAGTAGAATTGTGCCCCATAAGGTTTTCAATGGCCAGTTTTTCAGAAGGAGAGCTCCAAGCCTTTCTTCTAGGGTGTCTCTGAATGGAGTCAAACCTCCAACCATTTGGTTAGCAGCCAGATTTGTTAGCTGTTTGCACTATGCAGGGACTCCATATGGAGAGTAACCACTGCCAAAGCTCTGGCTCTCAGTCCTACCAGCAGATTGCCCAGCCTCCAAGTGAATGAGAAACTGTATTTGTCTTTAGGCTCTCTGTTAAGACTTCAGAGGATTCTAGGTTGGCAGGAACTGGGCTAGAAAATCTTTAGACTTGGATCAATGTGTCCCACAACTAATGGGCTATAGGACTTAAAGCAAAACGTTTCTCCATCCTGTTATCTCAGAATGCTCACCTGCAAGTTTAGGAAACTGACCCGGGGTCTCTGTGTGACATTCTTCCCAACTTAGATGCTAAATGTAGTCATTTCACCTAGCCATGCAGGAAGGAAACAGGTTGAGAGGGGCATTCTGAGACTTGGAGGACATGATGAAGTCTTCCACCTCTCAATAGAAGTAGCTATATAAGAGCAGCCTCATTTATTTTATTTACATGAGTTAGCAATGATAGGAATAATATTAATAGCACTTGGACTCTTAGTCTGTGTCAGGGATAGATGAAATGCGTTTCAAGTATGATTTATTTTAATTCACAAAAAGGCAAAGAAACCTTCTCAGGTGACGTTATTGGAGGTTAGGAAATGGAGGATTAGATAGTTTAAAGACCCACTAAACTGGCAAAATTAAATATCAGACAATTCTAAGTGTTAGTGAAGACATGAAACGAGGGGAATTTTGTTAGATTCCTGACAGGAATGTAAATTGGTAAAATCACTTCAGAAAACATTTGTAATTTTCTGATACACTTAAATGTACAAGTTCTACTCCTAAGCATGTATTCTACAGCAGGGGTTAAAACACTTTTTCTAAAGGTCCAGATAGTAAGGAAATATTTTAGACTTTGTGGGCCATATGGTCTCTGTAGCAACTACTCAACTGTGCTGTTGTAGTGGGAAACCAGGAGCCCGCATGGTGCAAAACCGAAAAAAACCAAACTCATTTCCGTCGAGTCGATTCTGACTCATAGTGACCCTATAGGACAGAGTAGAACTGCCCCATGGAGTTTCCAAGGAGTACCTGGTGGATTTGAACTGCCAGCCTTTTGGTTAGCAGCCGTAGCATTTAACCACTACACCACCATGGTGCCCGCAGTTTGTAATTGACTGCTAACTGAAAGCTTGTTGGTTCAAATCTACCTGGCAGCTCTGCAGAAGACAGACCCGGTGATTTGCTTTTGTAATGATTACAGCCATGTAAACCCCATGAAGCAGTTCTACTCTGTAACGTACTGGGTTGCGATGAGTGGGAATCAGCCTGACGGCAACGTTTTTTGTTTTCTTTTATTTTAGTGGGGAAGCAGTCATAGAAAAATATATAAATGAATGGATGTGGCTGTTTTCAATGAAAACTTTATTTACAAAAATAGGCGGCAGGCTAGATGTGGCCCGTGAGCTATAGTTTGCTGACCCCTGCTCTTGAGAAATTGATAAGTGTGCACCAGGAGAAATTTTACAAATACTTCTGTTGACCTTGTTCATAATATGAAGGATTTCAAATGGTCTTTTCCAATAGAATAGTTGCATACATTGTTTTATATTCAATTAATGGAATACTTTATAGTAGTTGGAGCCCTGGTGGTGCAGGGGTTAAGAGCTTGGATGCTAACCAAGAGGTCGGCAGTTTGAATCCACCAGCTACTCCTTGGAAACCCTTTGGGGAAGTTCTACCCTGTCCTGTAGGGTCGCTATGAGTCAGAATCAACTTGATGGCAATGGGTTTTTTATATAGTTGTTAAAATAAATGATTTCTAGCCACACACATCAGTGTAGACTAATTCTGGACAAAGTATGGAGCACATGGAATATAACACAGAAGACACATACAACATGATTATAAAATTCAAAACAGGTAAACATGATATAAATGTATGTAAGGATACATATCCAAACCAAACCAAACCCTTTGACATTGAGTTGATTCCTACTCATAGTGACCCTATAGGACAGAGTAGAACTGCCCCATAGGGTTTCCAAGGGGCGACTGGTGGATTTGAACTGCTGACTTTTTATTAGAAGCTGATCTCTTAACCACTGCATGACCAGGGCTCCAGGGACACATATACAGGTGGTAAAACTACAGAGTAAATTAAGGGAATGATTAATAGAGGGCTGGATTTCCCTCTGAGAAGAAAATGTGTATGAGACCACATAGGGCTCCTTCCTGGCATTTCAAGAGTACAGGTCAGTTCTGTTTCTTAAGCTGGATTGATGAACATAAAGATATTTGTTTTTATTATTTTCTTTAAGAAGCACACACGTTTTTATGTACTTTTTTGGTAAACATACAGTTAAAAATAAAAGTAGGGCCAAGTAACTTGTCCAAGGCCATGCAGTTAGTAAGTGGTAGAGATGGGATTTGAACTTTGGTCACTTTGTCCCCAAAGCCCCAAATCTTCCTATTCAGTCCTCACATGCCTGGAGTCAGGCCGGTGTTATTTTATTGTAGTCCTTGCACTTAATTGCCTCTTATTTATACTCAGATACCACAACACAGACTTGTACAGCCTCCATTTCTACCCAAATCAGCAGAGCCTGTCAAGTTAATTGGTTGTGACACTTGGCTTCCAGAATGTGCAATTATCAGCTGCATTGAGTGGGAAGCTCAGATGACAGTTATACTACATGTAGACAGAAATCTTCATGTTGCTGCAACTGAAGAACAAGCCAAGAATGTAACATTAATCAAAATGCCAGTGGAGTGTACCAGAAATGGTTCTGTGTAGAAATAGAAGTCAGAGCAAACTTTAAACATTCCTATTTATAATTCACAATTAGTCTTTGTGCATCTTATCCTTCTTTTAACACCCGGATATGGGGGCTAGTACATTCTCCTGGGCCCGGATGAAAGAAATGCTCCTTCCCCGGGTCCTCACTGAAGCCAAAGTTTCAGTCACTGACACCTGCAGCAGCTAATAGGTGAGTGTGGCTGATGAGTCATTCAAACAAACTTTGAAATATAAGCAGCAAAAAACCCAAAAGGCGAAGCTCTTGAAATGGCACTAGGGGCTGATAATGTGCCAAGAGCTCTGCTTTATGATTTGGAGTTGTACCACACACAGTGGAGGGAATTTTGCAGCTTGACAACAGGGTTTGTGTCCTGGCACTGCCACTTAGAAAATATGTGATTTTGGGAAACTGACTTCACCTTTCCCAATCTGTTTGCTTATTGGTACTGTTTGTAAAATAGCTCAGTGGTTAATCCTGGATGCTCATGAGAATCCTTTGGGGGAGATTTTTAAAAATACCAGTACATTAGCCTCATCTGATCGGGACCAATGACATCAGGTTGGGAGGAGGGTCCTGGGCCTCGGTGTTTTTGAAAAGCTTCACCCATTTTAAAAAGAGGATTAGAATTACTGCCTTTATGACCCCTGAAGTGGAAGGGAGAGCCTTACAAAAGCATCTGTTTTGATTCTGGTTTATGATGGGAAAGCTGAGATCCAGAGAGGTGATGTGACCCAGTCAACGTTCAGTGGCCAGCTAAGTTGTGGAACCAAGACCAGACTTTAGTTCTCTTAACTCCTAGCATTGTACTTGTTACAGAGACTTCCACTCTTCAAACAAAAACACCGACATCTTTTTTACATGGAAGAAATAGTATACTCTCTGACTTTTAAAAGTGCCTGGCTTGGACAACTAATTATGTGCATTACAGGCAAATAGATACAACAAATAAACAAACCAGATACGTATGTGTGTGATGTGTGTGTGTGTTGTGTGTGTATGTGTGGTGTGTGTGTATGTGGGGTGTGTGGTATGTGTATGTGTGGTGTGTGTGTGTATGTGGTGTGTGTGTGTGGTGTGTGTGATGTGCTGTGTGTGTATATGGTGTGTGCGTGTGTGTGTGGTGTTTGGCAAGATGCTAGTGGTGATAAATTGAACCTGGGAAATTTTGAAGAGAAATCGTATGCGAGTCTCCTTATCAGAGTGGTTTGCTAGACCAAAAAACAGGTCTGTCATCCCAGTTCATAGAATATTATGATTCTCAATCCTGGATGCAAATTAGAATAACCTGGGAGCTTTTAAATAAGGGGTGATTCCCAGCACACCCTCCCTTAATACATGAATCAGAATCCGTGGGAGCGGCGACCATCCGGGTTGCAGCCAAGGTCTAGAACTACTGATCTGTATGCAGCTGGGCCTGGAGCAGAGGATTAGTTTTGTCACTTAGTGACAAGAAAGAGGTGAGCCTCAATGTCAGGGAGCTGTGCTGAGCTGCCAGGTGTCCAAAGTAGCCAATTAAGACAACTAGCCAAAAAGAAAGTAATAGTCAAATCTTTAATCACTTACTGTGATAATATGAGCAAGGGATCAAATCCAGAGAATGGCGCCTGGCTGCCTATTCTGTATTTCCCCAGGAACTGCAACTAGTTTAACTGATAAGAGTAGGGGAGAGTGTCTTCAAGCCCCTACCCCTTTTCCCCACTGATAAGGAGGCTTCAGCAGAAGGTAGACTCCCTTCAGAGACTGATGTATTAGCTGTGCGCCAACTCTGTGTGGGGAGAGAAGCTTTCCCCTCTGAGGCTTGCCAGGCAAAGCCTTTGTAATTGCTTATGGTCAGACCTGAAAGATCACACATAGATTTTTAGCTGGAAGTTGGACTCCTCACTCACAAGCCATAAATGTCTGAATATAAGATGAGAACGTTCTCCAAAATTCTCTCTCATAAAAGAGGAGTTGAATTACATTCAAGTCCTAACAAATCTCTCATGTTTATTGGGTGCTCTCTCATTTACTGTGTTTTAAACCACCCCATGTTTTGTACATCTAAATGCTATGCAAATTGAGTATCTTGGGGTTGCATTATACTTGGGCATATATGGTTTATATCATAACCTAACTTCTTTCGCTTCCTCCATACTCCTAAGCTCCCACATTAGCAGGTCATGGACAGGTCCACAGACGTACAAGGCAGGTTACTTCCCCTCCCTGGGCTTCGGTTTTCTCGTCTTGTGAAATGAGGGACTGGACAAGACTAGAAAGTGGATAAAGGTATAGAAGTCCTGACTTGCAGTGACTCTAAGCCCACCTCTTCCCTTCTTTACCACACTTGCCTTGGGCAAGCTATCGATATCACTTTATTTTCCCTTTATGTTTGCCTTGTTTACTGTGGTAGATTGTATTTTGTTTCTATTATTTGCTGCCCCTCCTTGGGGGCGATTATCCTTCCTCACCCTATTGAACTCAGAAGTGGATATGTGACTTGCTTTAGTCAATGTAATGTGGGCAAAAATGGCTTGAGTCATTTCTGAGCAGAAACTTTTTTGGAGCCAGCTTGTGTTTTATCCTTATTTTTTTTTCTCTTTGCCATGAAATCATCAATAAGCCAGATAGGAAAAGTGACACTATAATATATCATCCAAACCAAGCACTTTTGAAAGTGAGAAGGTATACTATTAAGGGTTAAATGATATGCTGTTAATAATGACTCTAGGACAATAGGCATAAACTAACTGTCTTGGGCAAACTGGAATGTATGGTCACCTTACAGATAGGGGTGACTTTGTCAGTTTGTGTCCTGAAGTGAAGATGACATTGAACAGAACCGAAGCCAGCTCATGATGGGCACATAAAAGAGAAGCAGCCCTTTGTAAGCCACTAAGATTTGGGGGCTTGTTGTTATTACAGATTAATTTATCCAACGGATAACAGAAATTTAACTATATAGCTGACTGATGAGGAAAACTCATTGGAAAGTGGTCTTATGCTGGCATAACTAAGTGGTCATTCAAGAGACTGCTAAACCTTGAAGATACGTTCAGAAGCTGCTTGCAGCTTCTCCCAATTTAAAACAAAGAAAGCTATCCCAGTGGGCCTCGTGATTATGTCCCAGATGGGTCAAATTTCAGAGTGCCAGCCTCATCCAAAGCATCCTTCCAAGGAATTTCTTTTGTAAATACCAGTGTTGGTTGATTTGACCATTCTTCTCTGGCCGAAGCTGACAGGGGGCCCAAGTGTGAGCAACTCGCAGGCTGGCCAGCAACCTACTAGGTAGCCTTGTGTAAATGCCGACAATCGGCAAGGATGCTGGCACTGGAGTGTTCAGATTCTCTCCGCAAAACAGCTAATCTAGAGATATAAGGAGACAACATATTAGTTTGCAGAAGTTTGAAGACACAGAAGGTGAGGCAGAAGGTATAATTGAGTCATGCTAACAGTGGACTCACCACCCATCAGTTTGCTGTACTGTAGTGGCTTGCATGTTGCTATGATGCTAGAAGCTATGCCACTGGTGTTTAAAATACCAGCAGGGTCGCCTATGGACAGGTTTTAGTGGTGCTTACATAGTAAGACAGACTAGGAAGAAAGGCCTGGTGATCTACTTCTGAAAATTAGCCAGATTGCCTTATGGATCACAACAGAATATTGTCTGACTAGCTTGCTTTAGACACCTCATTGGGAGAGATCAATCACTAGAGGAAGACATCGTATGTTGTGAATTAGAGGACCAATGAAGGCAAAGGAGGCCCTCAGTGAGATGGATTTTCACAGTAGCTACAATGATAGACTCAAACATGCAAGCAATTGTGAGGATGATGCAGGACTGGGCAACATTTTGTTCTGTTGTACGTAAGATGACCATGAGTCAGAGTGGACTCGAAGGTGTCTGTCTGTCCATCCGTCTGTCTGTCCATCCGTCTGTCTGTCTACCCATCCATCTCTAACAGTGGGTAATAGAGTATGGGTCAACAAACTTGGGCTGTTTATTTGGCTACTAGAGCTATTGCTGAGTGAAATTTGTGTTCCTAGATTACATTCTGGTTTTAGTGAGGCCATCAGTGGCTATTCCCACCTTTACTTGTGCTTGTTTTTCCACTGGCCCTCCCTACGGCTGACAGCACAGATCAGATCCTTGTCATCTTTCCTTCTACATATAATTACAATACCAAGCCTCCTCTCCCCTTGGATTCCAGAAGATAAACTGAATAATCTGTGTTCTTGACCCCCTCAAAATTCTAACACAGGCCAGAAGAGACAACCAAGGAAAAATTACACACATTGACAATAGCATACACCACAGAGGCAAAGTTAAAATTCCTGCCTAATTAGGGTGTGGAGTTTTTGGGTCCCAACTCAGCAAGACTACTGCACCATTCAATTTCCCCTAAATGAAGCTACTTTTCTTTGGAATGGATTTTTAATTTGTCCGGCTATAATAAGGGGAGTTCAGTTTGGTTTTTTTTTTGTGGGAGGGGGGGAGGGTGGGGGAGGGGTGGCTTGAATCATTTCATAGAAAAAGCATTTCCTCTGACTTCATGTGGCTTGTCTCACATCCAAAGAGTGTCCCTTCTCTTTTCCTTCTGAGCCAATAGTCCTTGTTCTTGTGTCTTTAAAACTGTTGTTTGGAAACGCTGTGGCTATTTTCTCCCAATCTTGGTTAGGAAAGGGATAAGTGTATAATAGAACTTTATAAGCATCTGAATTAACTCATGACACACGGAAAGGCTTAAGTGATTGGTTAGCATGCTGTTCTCTTTCAAACCTTATAGAATCTTTGAGCAGGAAGGGTTGCTAGAGATCATTGAGTATAAAAGTCCCTGAGAGGTAAAATGACACACTTCCATCCACATGGCTAGTGAGTGGTGGGGATGGAAAAATATCCTGGTATATGGATTCTCAACCCAGTGCTCTTTCTTCATTCAGATTCTCATTCTCCTTTGCAGCTTTGTAGATTGTAGTTTATCTTTTCAAGTGGAAGTCTTTGGTTTGGATTCGAAAAAGCTCCATTCATTCATTCATATTATATATACTTTCTTTTTCTGATATTTCTTCTAATCCAGATATAGTATATATGCCAGATACGGTGCTAAGCACCAGGGAAACAAAGATAAAGATGACACAATGTTTACCCCTGAGGAATAGTGGGAATTAGAAAGTAGATAACAGAATTCAATATATTAAGTGCTGTGAGAACTTAGAGTAGAAATAATTCAACTATGCTGTTTGGGGTGAGGAGAAGGCTTTCACAGAGGAAATCTTTTACATTTAGCTGCATTTTGAAGGATGTGTAGGATATTTCCAAATAGAGTAGGGTTTGGTGGAGGATACTCCAGACCAAAACAACAACAACAACAAAACACAACAATTTGGGCACAAAAGGTTATAAAAGGGAATGGTGATAATTCCAGGGTGGTTGAAGTATAGGATAAGGTAACAGAAGTTTGGTACATATGCTTAGAAAGGTAAGTCTGGAGAGCACCAGGCCTTATTTGCCATTTAAGGAGTTTGGAGTTTATTCTATAGGTCGGGTAGATGAGAGATTTTTAAACAAAGAAGAGAGACTGGAAGCAGGACCAGTTGGGGGATATAACAGTTATCTGGGTAAAGACATCTAGAACTAAGACAGTGGCGTTGGGGATTTCAGGTGGTGTGCTAAATTCAGAATCTGTTTTGAGACAGGTGACTTTTTGGGTTAAAGGGTTGAGAAGAACCAAAGATGACTCTGAGGATACTAACTTGGGGAACTGGGTGGATAATGACAGCAATGTGTGAAAAAGCGAATGGAAAGAGGAGCAAGGTTTTGGGCAAAGGTGATGGAAGACATAGACATGTCACAAAGAAGGGACTCTTTAAGGGATAACTATTACTATTTTATTCTCAATTGCTGAGAATGATCATGGTAAGATCTCGAAGGAAGGATGTAGGAACTTAGCATCTTAGGATGAATTCTTAGTTTAAAAGGAGAGAAATGAAGAGACTTGAGAGCTCTTCCAAGTTGTCCATCCCACATTACATAAGTGGGAATGAAAAAAGGAATTCAGGGCAGTTTTGTAGAGTGGATAATACTTAAAAACTGTGTGACCTTTAAGTTCATCACCTCTCTAGACTACATCCTAGGACTGTTGTGAGAACTAAAAGAGATAACAGAAAGTAAAGTGTATTTGACAGCATAGGCCATGATCCTCTATGGTAAAAATAAAAAAAAACAAGCAAACAAACAAATAATAAAATAAAATAACTCTCCAAATTGCAGTGGTTTTAGCCAACAGATGTTTTCCTTCACTCAATAACTTTACAAGAAAGATTGATCATCTTCATTTTATAGATGAGGAAATGAAAATTGTTGTGTGCTGTCAAGTCAATTCCAATTCATAGTGATGCTATGTGACAGAGTAAAACTGTTCCATAGGTTTTCTCGTCTGTATGGGAACAGATCATCAGGTCTTTCTCCTGTGGAGCCATTGGGTAGGTTCATACCGCCAACCTTTTGATTAGCAGCCAAATGCTTAACCATTGTGCCACAAGGGCTCCTGGAAATGGAAGTAGAGATATGTTAAGTGACTTGTCCTGAGACACAGGGAGGGAGAACTATGAGATCTCTCAGATCCCAAATCTACGTGTCCTGTCTCCATTCCACCACACAAAAAAAATGCTTCCTACACAGAGGACATGCCCTGTAACAGACTCCATGTTGCCAGCCAGAATGGTGCTCTGAAAATGAAATGTCTACGTGATTTTTATCTGTCCACTACCTGTAAAATTCTTCCCTAGGAAGAAAGGGAGGGGAGAAAATGTCTCCTGCTTGTACTGTCTACCACCTCCCAAGGAGGAGGGCAGGATAAACTTTAGTAGTGTTTAATATGGAGTTGACGTGATAAATTGACATAACTGGGTTTATTCTGGGCCTCAGTTTCCTCACCTCTAAAATGGGATATTGGTACTTACTTCAAATGCTTATTGTGAGTATTAAATGAAATAATACATTTAAAGTCCTCAGCACATTGGCTTAGCGTGATCTGAGTGATTTATATATATTGTCTATTATTGTGATGACTGTTTTAAGGACTCTTGACTTCTTGCTTTCTGTATATGTACATAACAGCTCACAAACTATCTTACAGAGAAAGCTGAATTGGATCCCCAAAAAATAGAGGAATTCTTTTTTTTAAAAATGTTGTCTGTGGGGGTGTACAATGAGAACGTTCAATGTGGATAGGTGGATTCCAATCATATTTATAAATTTACTCTAAAGTCACAGAAACTGGATGTAAGGAGGTCATGAGTCCTAATTAGGGATATGAAGAAGGATGTGGGTTTCTTTTTTCTACCTTTTCACCGATGTATAAACTAAATTCTATAAGTGAACAAATCTTAAATGTACAGCTTGATAAAGTTTTACAAAGTGAGCACATTTGGGTAACTTCCATCCAGATAAAGTTATAGAATATTTTATAGCATACTGCCCCCACCACCCTTTTGCCCTTCCCAGTCATTCCTACACCCACCAAAGGTAGCTGCTATATTGAGTTCTATCGTGAAAGATTAGTTTTGACTCTTTTGACTTTATATAAAAGGAATCATAGAGTATGTATTTTTGTTCAACATTATCATTTTGAAATTCATTCATGTCATTGTGTACAGCAATAGTTTGTTCCTTTTTGTTGCTCTTATGATATTCTGTTGCACAAATATACTATCACAATTTTATTTTCATCTGCTGATGAACTTTAAGGTTGTTTCCCATTACAAGTAAAGCTGCTTGGAACATTCTTGAATATACTTTGACACACATACGTACACATATGCATTTCTGTTGGGAATATACCCAGAGAGAAATTCCTGGGTCATAAAATATGTATCTACTCAGTTTTGTTAGATAGTACTAAATGGATTCCAGAGTAGTTGTATCAACTTAGACTCCCACTAACAACATATGAGAGTTCCAGTATTTCAAATCCCCTGTAACATTGATATGTTCAGTTGTTTTTAAAAATTTTGGCATTGTGGTAGATGTCTAGTAATATCTCACCGTGGTTTTAATTAGCAGTTTCCAATGCTTCAGAATGTTGAGCTTATTGCTATTTGGATATCCCATTTTGGAACTCTTTATGCAAATCTTTTGCCTATCTAAAAATTAGATTATATTTTCTTATTAGTGTGAAGTAGATTTAAAAAAATAAATCCTGAATACAAGTTCTGTATCAGATTTATGTACTGCAGATATATTCTCTTACTTTGACAGGCTTTTCACTCTCTTAGTGATATCTTTTGATGAACAGAAGTGCTTAATTTTACTAAAGTTCAGTTTATCAATATTTCCATTTATGGTAGTTCTCTTTTGTCCTATTTTATACTCTGGGAAGCAGATATTTGTAAGACACAACTATGGATGTTGATGGGTGATGGAAATAAAAAGGGACATCATGAAGGCGTTTGAGTGAAACGAAGGGAGTAAGGAAATACTTTTGAAGTCATGGGAGAAGAACATCACAAAGGCTATGGGGATCATGGTCAAGGATTAGAAAAAGATCAGAAAAGCACTGAAGATCCTGTGGAGGTCTGACGTGGGAAATGTTATGATTACTCCTTTATTTTGCAGAAAGAGGTATTTTTTAAACTTTGACCTCAAGACCACACCCTGGATAGAGTCCAGAGTTATGGTTTGATTTTTATTTTAAATTTTAAATTTTATATTTGTGCCTGATCTATGGCAAGGTGATGGAGTGATAATACAAAGGTTCTAAAGTCTCAGAGGGTGCAGATGCTGTAAAACCAAACTTAAATTGCTTTCAGGATCCAATGAATTATCTAGGGCCATGCTTTCATGCATTTTATGCTTGGTAGATACCTCTTCTTTTCTTTGCGCATAATTATATTGACAGATAACAGCATAAGGATGATTTGGAATTGTACTTGGGTAAAAGCCAAACAGAGCTTTTGTTGTTGTTGTTGTTGCTGTTATTTTGTTTTGTTTTAAAGCATGGACCATGGCTT
The DNA here is from genome assembly GCF_000243295.1 of Trichechus manatus latirostris. Lineage (NCBI taxonomy): Eukaryota > Metazoa > Chordata > Mammalia > Sirenia > Trichechidae > Trichechus > Trichechus manatus. The sequence goes on from NW_004443958.1 coordinate 9,199,081, forward strand.
CTATTTTATTAAAAAAGAAACTCACGTTCATTTAATTACTCTTATGTATTTTACTTATTTTATTTCACGTATATTATTTAGGTGCTATGTAGATGTTAACTCATTTAATCCCCACAGTAAAAGATTTCCTGTTACCGCTATTTTACAGATAGGGAAATGAAGGCTAAGAGAGATGAAATAACTTGTCCAAGAACCCTTGGCTAGTAAAAGACAGAGTACAGATTTAAACTATCTTTTTATTATGAAAGTTCCTGTCACAGTTTTGAATTTTAGGATTAAGAATTATTTATAGTAATAAATTTCTATTTTAATGCACCTAATTTTTAGAATACATAGGAAGAGTGCCCCAGAGATTGAGCCCTTAGCTAAAGTTCATGGCTTCTAACTTCTTATGAGACCTTAACTAAGGTATTCAGCCTCTGTGCCTCATTTCCCTTAATTATAAAATGGGGGAAAAGACAAAAACAAAAAACGATGCCTACATTAAATGCCACTCTTCATTTGTTTATCCCTTCCTCCGTTCTTTGATACACGTATGCATTCATTTAATTACCCATAATGGATGAATGAACAATGTCCTTTCTCAGCTCAATTGGTGAGGCAGTCCAGTTACAACTTGGTCAAACCTTCCTCCTTAATGCAATGAAACTCTCCTCTTAAGACTTAGTCACTGCTTTGTGGTTCCCATAACAGATTTAATGCCTCCTTTTCTACTCCCAAGGAGTCCGTGGGTGATACAAATGATTAATGTTCTTGGCTGCTAACTGAAAGGTTGCAGGTTCAAGTCTCCCACAAGGTGCCTCAAAAGAAAGGCCTACTGACCTTTTTCTGAAAAATCAGCCATTGAAAACCCTATGGAGCACAGTTCCACTGACACACATGCGGTCAGCATGAGTCAGAACGGACTTGATGCTAGCCAGTGGTTTTTCTACTTCAGCTTGTGCTGTTAGCATCCTCAAATTTTAGAGAATCAATCCTCTTTTAGTCTGTATCATTTAGGCTGAGATGATCTTACCTTTAGACGTTAGCCAGTCAGAGTGTTGCATGATTTTGGGCACAGTGATTTGTTCAGAGATGGCCAAGTGACCCAGCGGGACCAATCAAAGTAAATCCAAGGATTTCTTGGCTGGAACTATTGGAAAAGAGGTCCCTTGATCCACCAGGCTTGCTAAGCTGATAGAATGTAAGTCGGATACTGCTGGAAACCATCTTTACTGGCTCAGAATAAGAACTTGTCTGAGAATGAAGCCAGAATATGGAGGAATGCAAGAGCTTGAGGAACAGGCAATGTCTTGAGGCTCTGGGTCTTTTGGTTTCTAAAGCTGTGCACATCCCTTGAACGTATGTACTGATTACAGGAGCCAGTAATTGTTTCAGCTAGTTTGAGAATGATTTTTCTTACTTGAAACTGAAGGAGTGCTGATGAAAACGTGCGCCCAGGAGGCTGATCTTCACGAACACTGTAAGGTCCCCATTTATTCCCATTTGGGGTCTTTGTTCTCTTCATCATAATCTTTAGGAACTTGATGCATGCTGATGCCACTATATGGTACCCCCAGCTCGGAAGCCCACAGACGCTACCTGAATGATCATCCACGAAAGCATGTGTTAATTATGCATGTCCCTGACTATGGTCGGTGATAGGTGCAATTTTAAAATTAGACTTAAAATGAACAAGACAAACCCAAGCTATAACGTGATGTAGCCAATTCTAATTCTTTGTTAAATTGCCTGTTTAAGGCTCAAATCTTTGAAAATAAAAGCAGTCAACTGTTGGCCTCATGTACAATCTGTTGCACAATCTGTCGACCGATAGCATTTTTTACTTTTCAGTTTTTAACTGGATATTTTAAGATGCAGTCAGAGTCTAAGTTCATCCCATTCATTTATTCAGCATCTGTTACGTGCCAAGCACAGTGCACAGTGCTTGGCACTGGGAATACAATGGAGACAAGGCGTTGTACCTGCCCTTATGCCTTATGGGGCTCATGTTCTGGTTTATAACCTCTGGACTTCAGTCTCATGCAGCCTCTGTACGTGTATGTTTGTTGGTGTGTGTGCGGTGTGTGTGTGTATGTGTGTGTGTGTATGTTTGGAATGTCAAAAGTCATGTTGAAGTGGGGATTGGCAGGACACCCACTTAAACAATCATGGTTAACTTGAAAGTTCCAGGACCTGACTTGTGAAAGGCCTGCAGAGTAGACACAGAGAACCTTCTTGCTGTTCCAGTAGCTTTGTCCCAGGATCTCTGCCCTTCATAGAAGCAGTATTGCCTAGTGCTTAAGAGTGCGGGCTCCCTTAACAGATAGGCTGGGGTCATGTCTTAGACCCACTGTCGATGAGAAGCGTATCACTAGGAAATTACCTAATCTCTTGAAATATCAGGTTTTGCCTCTGGAGGTGGGAAAATAACATATCTACCTATGTGGTTGTGAGAATTAAATGGGGGCTATGCATTTAAGCACTTAGCATTGTGCCTGAAAGATGGTCAGTTACTGGATTATTCCTAGTATTCCATTATTTGACTAGGAAGGCCAAACATAAGGTTCCAGTCTACTTGTCTTTCAAGAACCAGCTTAAATGCGATCTCATTTTTAAGGAAGTTAATTATATCATTCCTTATCATTCACTTGGCTCTTACCATTATTATAGCTGACATAATGAATTTTCCATAAACTTTTCTGTTTTCTTCACACAGACAAGCACACTGTCTTTGTGATCACTTTATCACCAAGACTTAGAACTGCATATGATTTGTGGATACTCATTAATTTTTAAATTTAATGGACAGATATATAAGTGATTGACATTTGAAATAATGCCTCTGAATCTTTTCTTGTGCACAGACTGTAATGGGTCAGAGACAGAAGCAGAGGACTAGTTAGATTATTGCATTGATTCAGGGGAGAATTGATGGTGGTACAGGCCAGGGGGTTGGTGGTGGAGGTAGAAAACATGGTCATAGTCTCAGTATGCTTTGAAATGAGAGCCATATATTTGGAAGAAGAAGAAGAAGAAGAAGAAGAGAAACAAGAAATAACAGTAATAAGAAATCTAAGACGAATACTTTCCTTTTCTAAGATGATTGATTCAAGGAATGAGTCTTGTTTGATGGTACAGTGATTTGACCTGTAGATGGCTCCATTTTCTTACAGAAAGTTAAAGGTTTTTTTGGTGTTTTAGAAAATTACTGTGCTGCTGTACGTTTTGGCTCTGCCAGACTGATGTTATGGCCTCACTATAAATTAATAAGCAGTTTTGACTTTCTTTGTTCAGATGGAATTATGGGCTTAGGCTCACGTTTATAACATAAATTCTTCATTTTTGAGCCATGATTTAAGAACTGCTAAAAACTTGAGAGTCTCATGAAATTTTGTATAGGTTGGTTACTTTAATGGGCCTCAAAATGTGTTCATTCACTCATTTGTTTATTCATCAAATGCCTGTTGAGTTCCATGTCCTGTGTTAGAGGCAGTGAAAAATATTATAATGACTAAAAATATATTTCCTACCCTTTATGTATTATGATTTAAATAACATCATAAAGATATATGTTTTTAGATAACATTTGTTAAACATTCACTATGAACAAGGCATTTGCCTTAGTGCTTTATATACATTCTTCTCACATTTTCTAAACAACCCTATAAGTTAAGTGTTATCTCTCTTTTATAGATGAGGAAACTGAGGCACAGAATTGTGAAGTAACTATAGCTCAAGATCAACCTGTCATTTATATTTTGGAAAGCAGTCCATTCTAAACCACCTGGCTCAAAGTCTTTCTCTCTGAGGTTGTACGTACCTGGAAATACTGATCTCTTCTGAACAATCCTCACAAAAGCTCTGATCCTTTCTTCATTGCTGCTTTTTGGTCCATTTCAAGTTCTATATTTTCTGTGAAACTATTTCAGACTATGTTAGTTATTTTCCCCTTCTCTGAGCAATTCTGAGCACATACTGTGTATACACATGAAAGCGCTCTTATTTGTGGTGAATGTGTCCAACAAAACAATGGAGAATGACAATAATCATAGAAACCTTCAAGTGGCAGATGGGCTTCCATATATAATTTTGAGAAGCCCTGGTGGTACAGTGGTTAAGCACTTAGCTGCTAACTGAGAGATCCGTGGTTCAAACGCATCAGCTGCTCCATGGGAGAAAGATGTGGCAGTCAGCTTCCATAAATATTACAGCCTTGGAAACCCTATAGAGCAGTTCTACTCTATCCTGTAGGGTCACTGAGTCAAAATCGACTTGATGGCAGTGGGGATCTTCTTAGAAGACATAAGGAGAACTTAGCTTAATGTGAGCTATTCCTAAGAAACTAACACCCAAAGGGTTATCAAATTTAAGATGTAGTCCAGGATAAAGTCCCTACACTGCTTCTCTCTGTGCGTTCTTTACTCCCTTTTTGTCTCCCAGATCTCATTCTGAACTGATGAGTAATTGTAGTAGAGATTGCTGACGGTCCATCAATATCAGTTCCCTCTTTCTTCAGTAATAGAATGCCCCAGTTTTAGCTATACACCTGGTACCTGGCTAGGGACTATATGTCTCAGTTTTCCTTGCAGCTTGGTGTGCCCAAAGAGTGGGAACAGAAAAGACTGGCCATTTCTGTGTTTTATCATTAAAATGTGTGGGTTGGTGCTCTCCTTGCCCTTTTCTTTCTTCCTACCATTTGGGACATGATGAGAGGTGGAGCAGTCACCTTGGACTTAGGGTCAAAAGCTGCACATTGAAAATGTCAAAACTGTCTTTTAATCCTTGGACTGCTATGTAAGAGAGACATGAGCTTGTCTTTTACTTAAGCACTGCATTTTGGGTCTCAAACAGTTGAATTTGTTTCCTACAATTAATATAGAAATTGATACTTAGAATCGGGCCACTGTCCTAACAGATATGCAAAATATATGCCATTGGGTTAACATTTGGTCTTAATAGGGCACACATATTGTAGGCTAGAAAGCCGATGGTCCTTTTATGTGCATCAAAAGTAAAACATTTGATAAAACTATCGTCTGCAATGCATTGGAAAGTAGACCACATGCCAACAGAGTCTATGTCTAGTCAAATTCATTGGAAAAAGATACAGTGTTGATGAGTGATGCCTTTTTTTTTTTAATACCACATTTAGCAAAGCCCAACAAGAGAGAGTTGGAGTCAGGCTAGTTACTAGACGTATCTCTGAAGAAACAGTGTTTACAAGGGTAGGGAGGGCCTCAAACCTTTATTGTGTGCCTCCCATTATGTGCTCTTACCTAGAAAATGGGAGATAACACAATACCAAAGATCAGGTTAACAGTAATGTCCTCTCACCCAGTCCTATTGCTTCAAATGATCTCGAAGTAGATACAATTAAATTGAGAGAAACGGGATAATCAGGGGGCCTTTTTGACTGTGATTACTTACGTAGGAATTAACTGGAAGCAAATAGGGCAAATGCCTACAAAGATTTTGAGGGAATATTACTACCAAAGAGACCACAAGCCTGGCCTGTATAGGTCTGTGACTCTGATAATTAAGTTCCCAAACCTACAAATCTGTGTGTAGGTTGGGGCTAGCATATAAGTAAGAGTCCATATGAAGCATGGCATTTAAATGTTATAAATCTAACTAACAAAATATTAAATAATATTTTTCCTATACTCCTACCTTGAAAAATATACCTTCATAGTGACGTGGATATCCAAGTTAGAATGTAGAATATGAATAGTACATGAATAGCCAACTCATAGCCCTCAGCACATATCCCTTCTCTTCCCAGCCCTATTTCTATCCTACATCAAAGGACCTTGTAAGCACGTGTAGACACTATACTCCTTATACCCACATCCAAAATCCATACACACCCACTTGTCTATTCCACCACCACGAACAGCTTAAACGCTTAGCAAATTACCATCAGTGTTTCTAGTGTGGCACACATTTCTGGGTAATATGATTCAAGGCAACCTATTATACTTTGGTTCTTCTCTTCTTACTCATTGTTGTTACCACTGCCGCCATTAGCAAAAGAAAACACATTTGTTCTCCAAGGAGCTTTACATTAAACAGATTGTATTAGAATAGTGTGTTTACATGTCTATAAAATCTACAAGTTTCTTGAGGACTGGGCTGATGGAGTATTCATATTTGAATTTTGCAACAGCAATTACCTTATCTTACACAAAGTACAAGCTTAGTATTTTTTGAGAATACATGAATGAATGAATGAGTGTTCGTAGTGCTAGGCTCTGTGCGATAAATTGAACATGTATTAAGACTTCTATGGTTTCCCATCTTAGAGAAGTCACACTAATATTTAGGTAACTGGGTTAAAGTAGAAGGTTCAGAAGTGTGTCATCTGTGTAAAAACCTGACAAATGGTCAGCTCTGTTTATATTTTAAATTGACCAAAATATTTGGTTTTGCTTCAATTCTAGGAAGGGCTCAGGTTTGCATTGAGGGCAGGTTCTTTATCAGCAACAGTTCACTCAATATTGCTTATACAAGCTTTTTAAAGCAATGACTAAAGTATATGTTTAGACTTTCCCAAGAGTTTGGGCTAAGGAAACCATCTATATGTTAGTATAATGATTCTAGGTAGTCACTCCAGAGGTTTCTAAGATAAAAGGATCATATCATATGGTTTAGTAACACTGAGATCTTTCCATGCCCCCTTGCCATTTTATCTTTTTCCTCTTAGAAAAACTCAGAATGGTACAAAACGTATCTTTATTTTCACATTTCAACATTTCTTTCTTCATGCACATATACTAAAACCATCTGTCTAAATTGTGGCAAAATCTGCCACTTCCAGATTGCCTCATTAGTCATTTGAGAACACATAAACAGAGGGATTATGGAAAAATAAATAGATGTTGGATAGATCATCTTGGTTTGGGAAGGTTTTTCTCATCATCAACATCATTGCCAGACCTGAAAAGGTACAGGTTTACATCTTTAAAACGCTTGGAGGAGTTTTTATTCCAGGAGGTAGATAAAAATTTCTTGGTGACCATTTGATCCTTTATCGTATTACTGAGTCACCTCAGCTATGAACCATAGGAGAAACCAGCATCCTAAGCCGGCAAGTTCTTTCAGGGTAAGATTATTCGAATGCCGTGCCAATAGAGAAACATTTATCTAAGAGGGTGCGATGAAAGGAACTGAGAGTTAGAATAAGATGAAATGAATTTTGGACGCTATTAGCAAAACGTGGAGCGTTGGTGGTGCAGTGGTTAAGTGCTCAACTGCTAATCAAAAGATCGGCAGTTCAAATCCACCAGCTGCTCCTTGGAAACCCTATGGGGCAGTTCTACTCAGTCTTACAGGATCACTAGGAGTCAGAATTGATTCAACAGCAATGGGTATTAACAAAGGTAGTGTCTTTTCTAAGGTAGTCAAGAGCTTACCTCCCCAGATGTTTTCCCGTGCTGTTAGCAGTAATCTCCTCACTATGAATTGCAGATAGTTTAATTGTTGGGAGATTAATGGTAAGAAATGTATTCACTGTGAATTCTGCCACAGTAGGAAGTGTCATTGTTTGTGCTTTCTTGGAAACTAAGATAGCCCAAAAGACTAGTAGATCTCATCAGGGAAGATGTTCTAGTAAGTAGAGAAAAGACTGCTAGCATGGTATGAAAATGAGGGAGGATTTTCTTCCTAATCCCCGGTAAAACCAGCAACAAAAAATCTCTATGACTGACCTTCTGCCATGTCCTAAATTTCACCATTTGAGATTCATTCTTTTAGTTCTCAAAGGCTTTATCATTTCAGATATGTTAGATTGTGCTGTGTTTGAATCTTAGTTGCTTAAGATAATACAAGTTTATTTATTGTTCATGTCACAGTTCCATGAAAATTAGGTGGCTTTCTTTCAAAACAAAACAAAACCAATGACAAAAAACTGAGATATCTCTGCTCCTTCCATTTTGTGATGTTGCCGTCTTCAACAAATGCCATCACTATTGCTGGGGCACGGAAAGTCAGAGCATGGAGTATTGCCTAAGGAGTTTTATGCTTCACCTGATGTGCCAAGAATCCAGGCACTAGGCCTCAGCCTGTCTGCAGGGAGGCTGGGAAATATAGTCATGTTTCATGTCCAGGAAGTAAAAGTAAGGTTGGTGAACATCTAGCTTGTTCTTGCCACAAAGATAGTTGGGTTTATGGTAGATTGAAAACATGACCACAGTATTTTGCAGCTTTTCTATCAAGAAGTGAACCATTCCTTCAGTCCGTGCTAGCTCTGGTGTCTTGCTTTTACCAATAGAAGGTGATTGAGGTGATGTTTGCTAGTTGCTGAGCCTAGTTTTCAACAGCCTTTGCAACTTGTGCCTTGGTCCTCTTGGAATGCTGTCATGAAACATCTGTCTAAGAATACCAGCGCTAGTCTCCTGACATATGAGATCCCAAGTGGAGGAGAACCGAAGCATCCCAGCCAACAACTACCATCAATTGTCATACATGTGAGTGAGGCCAACATGAACCTCAAGAACACCTCCTGAAGGCAACTGTGTCAGTGAGCCACATGAAACAGAGGAACTGTACAAAAATAGAATCCCTGGGTGGTGCAAATGGTTAATGTGCTTAGATACCAACCAAAAGACTGGAGGTTTGAGTCCACCCAGAGGCACCTTCAGAGAAAGACCTGGTCACTTACTTCCAAAAAATCAGCCATTGAAAACCCTATGGACACAAAAACTAACTTAAAATGGATCAAAGACCTAAATATAAAATCTAAAACAATAAAGGTCAATGGAATAAAAATAGGGATAATGCTAGGAGCCCTAATACATGGCATAAACAGAATGCAAACCATAAGTAACAGTGCACAAACACTAGAAGAGAAACTAGATAACTGAGAGCTCCTGAAAATCAAACAGTTATGCTCATCAAAAGACTTCATCAAAAGAGTAAAAAGACAACCTACAGACTCAGAAAAAATTTTTGGCTACAACAAATCCAATCACTGTCTAATCTGTAAAATCTACAAGATACTGCAAAACCTCAACAACAAAAAGAAACAACCCAATTAAAAAATGGGCAAAGGATATGAACAGGCATGTCGCCAAAGAAGACATTCAGGTGGCTAACAGACACATGAGGAAATGCTCATGATCATTAGCCATTAGAGAAATGCAAATCAAAACTACAATGAGATACCATCTCACCCCAACGAGGCTAGCATTAATCCAAAAAACACAAAATAATAAATGTTGGAGAGATTGTGGAGAGACTGGAACACTTATACACTCTTGGTGGGAAAGTGAAATGGGACAACCACTTTGGAAATCAATTTGGCGCTTCCTTAAAAAGCTAGAAACAGAAGTACTGTACGATCCAGCAATCCCATTCCTTGGAATATATCCTAGAGAAATAAGAGCTGTCACACAAATAGTTATATGCACACCCATGTTCATTGCAGCACTGTTCACAATAGCAAAAAGATGGAAACAACCTAGGTGTCCATCAACAGACAAATGGATAAATTATCGTATGTTCACACAATGGAATACTAACCAAAGATAAAGAACAACAGTGAATCCATGAAACATCTTATAACATGGAGGAATCTGGAAGGTGTTATTCTGTATGAATTTAGTCAGTTTCAAAAGGACAAATATTGCATAATACCACTATTATAAGAACTCAAGAAAAGGTTTAAACACAGAAGAAAACATTCTTTGATAGTTATGAGGGTGGGAAGGGAGGAAAAGGTGTATTCACTAGCTAGGTAGTAGACAAGAATTATCTTTGGTGAAGGGAAGGACAACACACACTACAGGGGATGTCAGCACAACTGAACTAAACCAAAGCCAAGAAGTTTCTGAATACAACCAAACACTTCAAGGGACAGAGTAACAGGGGCAGACCTTCTGGGGACCATGGTTTCTGGGGTCATCTAGGTCAATTGGTATAACAGAGTTTATTAAGGATATGTTCTGCATCCCACTTTGGTGAGTGGTGCCTGCGGTCTTAAAAGCTAGCGAGTGGCCATCTAAGATGCAACAATTGGTCCCAACCCATTTGGAGCAAAGGAGAATGAATAACACCAAAGGCATAAGGAAAGTATTAGCTCAAGAGACAGAAGGGGCCACATAAACCAGACTTCATCAGCCTGAGACCAGAAGAACTAGATGGTGCCCGGCTACCACCAATGACTGCCCTGACAGGGAACACAACAGAGAGTCCTTGATGGAGCATGAGAAAAGTGGGGTGCAGAACTCAAATTCTAGTCAAAAGACCAGACTTAATGGTTTGATTGAGACTGGAGGGACCCCAGAAGATATGGCCCCCAGACTCTCTCTTAGCCCAAAACTAAAACAATTCCCGAGGCCAACTCTTCAGACAAAGATTAGACTGGACTATGGGACATAAAATAATACTCATGAAGAGTGTGCTTCTTAGCTCAAGTAGATACATGAGACTAAATGGGTAACTCCTTTCCAGAGGCAAGATGGGAAGGCAGAGGGGGTCAGGAGCTGATTGAAAGGACATGGGAAATCCAGGGTGGAAAGGAGGAGTGTGCTATCACAGTATAGGGAGAGCAACTAGGGTCACATAACAATGTATGTATAAATTTTTGTATGAGAGAATAACTTGAATTGTAAACTTTCACATAAAGCACAACAATTAGAAAAAAAAGAAAAAGAAAACCCTATGGAGCACAGTTCTGCTCTCACACACATAGGGTTGTCATGAGTCAGTGTATTTGATGCAACTAGTTTACTGGCTGATGCACAGTCAATGGATAGAAGTATGATAAATGATAAATCATTGTATAAATTTGGGGTTGATATGCAGCAATGGACAACTGATACAGGTTTTAACGTTTTCAAACTAAAATGGAAGAGACAACTTCTTTAAACCTTCAGCTAATGGCTTATAAGGGATTAGTTTATTACTTGTTTTTCAACCCTACTACTAAGCTGAGTAAGGCCTAATAGTATGTGACATTGGCTAGGATCCTGGAGGAGGAATGATGGTGTTGATGGTGGTGGTGAGGGGTGTTAACAAGGGAAATAGAGAATTTCAAATAGCAACTTCACCTAACTCAAAAATTGGTCCCAGTTTAAGATTAAGAAATATGAATTGTAAGAACCTAAATGGTAAAGATAACATTTCTTGGCCTGGGAAGCATTTCTTGGTCCTTGAGTTAACACTTTAGATTTACATATTTTTCAAAGAGACAGAGAAAGAATTAAGTACAAGTTATCTAAAGTGAATCTGAAAGAACAGGAAGGTGGAAGCCTCTTTCCTTATTTTCAACAGGGAGAGTTAAGACTTCTTATTTTCAATTTATATTTGTCCTAAACATTTGTTTAAACGTTGTCTGAAAGCTTTTTAATTTTGTCATAGTTGAAAATTTTCGTTTTTAAAAAGGGATATTTATTGTTGATTTTATATCTTTTAATATTTTCCCTTACATTATTGGATTTAAAATTAATATTCCTTTTTATGGGTCTATGAGTTGAAATATTTCATTTTAAAATTTATTGTGTTCTAATAAAAATATTAACGGTATCCATCACTTTTAATTTGAAGTTATCCTATTTTTGGACATGTCCAAATAGTTTGTAATTTCAGTTTATTTCCTCTTTAAAGAAGAATTATATAGAGGAGTGTCTTAATATTTATGAGCAGATACTTTTTGTCTTTTATTTTGTTGTGAATTACTAATCTCATTATATTGTGATCAGAAAATGTTGCTTGTATGATTTCTTTCTTTTGGAATTTGTTGAAACTTTTTTGTGGCTTAATTCATATTTGATTTTTGTGACTGTATCAGGGTGAAAACATGTATGTGCTTACTTGGGTTAAAAAAAAAGTGTGATATATATATACATACATATACACATATATGCATATATATACGTATATATATATGCACATACAGAGAGAGAGAGAGAGACAGTGCGAGAGTACCCCAGATTAATTTAGAGCTTCCAACATGAGATGGTGGCTATGCTAAGGTCTGAGGCTAAAACTCCATTTTGAATGAAAAGTAACTTCTGAATTGAGAATGCAGCCTGTCATTTCTGTAACTCTCCACTGCATGCTGAGAAAATTACCTGATAAACAATTTTAGAGAAGAATGTGATTTTGTTTGCTTAAGGGTTTTGCTTGCTTAAGAATACATCCTGCTCAGGAAACCGGGTCCAAAACAATTCTCAGAATAGATGCTTACTCAAGATAAACCTTAGAATTACATATGTTCTCCCTTTAGTCACCCAAAGAGGGTCTCATGATTATTTTGATGCCAGATGTACCCAATATAATGATTACTTTGTAACTTAAAAAAAAAAAATTTTAGAAACGTATGTAATCTCCTACCGATCAGATGCACCCTCACCCAATTTTGTAACCATTACCTAAATGTCAACCAATCAGTGAAATTTTACTGAAGTTCTTGTATTATAAAAACTCTCTGAACTGTCTCCTCTTCGGATCACTTAATTCAGAATCCTCTGGACGTTATGATTCCCAATTTGCAAATTGCCTTGCCTCTCAATAAAAGCTCTTTACTTCTAATTTCATCCAGACTCTGCTGTTTGTGTTCTACGACGTTTCTTGGTGTCAGAAGGAGAGCTACTGGAGCGACCCCTGGGAGGCTTGGGAACTCAGGCCCTGGTGCCAGCAGGAGCCTCTTGGCTTGCCACTTCTCCGGACCTCTACAGGAGTCACCTCAGGTAAGTCACTCTTGCATCCTGACTCTGCCCTTTTTGCATAGAGTTTTCCGAGCATTATTGAGGATTACTTTCTCTTTCATTTTTGTTCTGATTTGTTTGCACTTTAATTTGTCCTAAGATTGGTACGCAATTTTGTCTAGATGGAGGTTATTCTACTCCTTGAAACCTCGGCCGCTATGGAGGTAATTGTACTTTAAAAGAGCCATGGATCACTATAAACTGAAAAATTCGGGCACAGGTTGACCAGTAAAAACCATTAGGGTGGTTACTGGTGCTCATTACGAGTGTTAAAGACTCCCATGACAGGATAAGGTGGTCATGAGACAGGCCAGAATGCTAGGGTGCCTGCCACCCGCAAACACTCAGGACGCAAAGGTACACATTGGTCCAAGTAAAACACTGTCCAAATCCGCGGCATTCCTCTCTAGGTTTTTGTGACTCAGATAAAACTGAAAGTAGTGTTCTGCACAGCTTTTTGTCTCTGAGGTGTTGAGAATAGTGCTCTGCTTTTATTTTCAGTGCACGTTTGGGCGGGAATCACCAAATCTTGCAAGAAAATAAGCAGTGCCAATCACAAGGGGAGGTGGCAGCTCCTAAGTAGCATCACCTGACCAAAGACAATTTAAAAAATTAGTAGCCTCTTCAAAATACTTTCTAATTAGAGAGAGTAATATATTTTAAAATAAGAAATTAGGTCTCTAGCTGGAAAAATGAATTAGGTTCAGAAGAAATGAAACCAGGTTTCGTGGTTGTTATGGAGGAATCCCAGAAGATCAACTCCCTGCTAATAATTTTGACTCTGGGAAACCTAATTTTTAACATCCTTGATAAATAAGCTTGGATTTCCCCACTACCAGGATGCTGATTTGGGATTTGGTTGTTATGGAAGAATCCCAGAAGATCAACTCCCTGCTAATAATTTTGACTCTGGGAAACCTAATTTTTAACATCCTTGATAAATAAGCTTGGATTTCCCCACTACCAGGATGCTGATTTGGGATTCATGTTCAAAAACACTGTAAGCTGAATATACTTTAAGTAATTTAAAATCTCAGAGATCATGTTGGGAAAATGAATTGTGTTGTATGGTATTGTATAGTCTTGGTTTGTTTTTTTTTTTTTTATCTCTTTTTGTGTGCAAATCTTTTTTTCTTAATTTTTTTAATTGTACTTTAGATGGTTTACAGAACAAATAGTTTCTCATTAAACAGTTAGTACACATACTGTTTTATGACATTGGTTAACAACCCCACAGCATGTCAACACTCTCCCTTTTCTACTTTGGGTTCCCTGTTATCAGCTTTCCTGTCCCCTCCTGCCTTCTAGTCCTTGTCCCTGGACTGTTGTGCCTCATTAGTCTCATTTTGTTTTATGGGGCTATCCAGTCTTTGGCTGAAGGGTGAACCTCAGAAGTGACTTCATTACTGAGCTAAAACGGTGTTCGGGGGTCATACTCTCTGGGTTTCTCCAGTCTGTCAGACCAGTAAGTCTGGTCTTTTTTGTGAGTTATAATTTTGTTCTATATTTTTCTCCAGCTCTGTCTGGGACCCTCTGTTGTGATCTCTGTCAGAGCAGTCAGTGGTGGTAGCTAGGCACCATCTAGTTGTACTGGGCTCAGTCTGTTCGAGGCTGTGGTAGTTGTGATCCATTAGTCCTTTGGACTAATCTTTCCCTTGTATCTTGTTTTCTTCATTCTCCCTTGCTCCTGAAGGGGTGAGACCAGTAGAGTATCTCAGATGGCCGCTCACAGTCTTTTAAGACCCCAGACGCTACTCACCAAGGTAGAATGTAGAACATTTTCTTTATACACTATGTTATGCCAATTGAGCTAGATGTTCCTTGAGACCATGGCCTCTATAGCCCTCTGCCCAGCAACTCAGGGAGTTGGGATTTGTCTGTGGAGCTTCCATGACCTTGCCTTGTACCAGTTGTGTTGGCTTCCCCAGTATTGTGTACTGTCTTATCCTTCACCAAAGTTACCACTTATCTGTTGTCTATTTAGTATTTCGCCCCCACCCCTCCCATCCCTCATAACCATCAAAGATTGTTTCTTTCTGAGTGTAAACCTTTTCATGAGTTTTTACATTAGTGGTCTCATACAATGTTTGTCCTTTTGTGATTGACTTATTTCACTCAGCATAATGTCCTCCAGATTCATCCACGTTATGAGATGCTTCACAGATTCATCGTTCTTTATCATTGCGTAGTACTCCATTGTGTGTATGTACCTCTCTTAGTCATCTAGTGCTGCTATAACAGAAATACCACAAGTGGATGGTTTTAATGAAGAGAAGTTTATTTCCTCACAGTCAAAGTAGGCTAAAAGTCCAAATTCAGGGTGTCAGCTCCAGGGGAAGTCTTTCTGTCTCTGTCAGCCTTCTCATCAATGTTCCTCTGCACTAGGAGCTTCTTTGCACCGGGACCCCAGTCCAAAGGATGTGCTCTGCTCTTGGCACTGCTTTCTTGATGGTATGAGGTCCCCAATTTTTTTTTTTTTTGAGCTGGCCTCATAGACTGATGAATTTGTGTAGCCTTTCTGTTATATCTTTTATATCTCAAAAGACATTGACTCAAGATACAACCTAATCCTGTAGATTTTGTCCTGCCTCATTAACATAACTGCCTCTAATCCTGCCTTATGGACATCACAGAGGTTAGGATTTACAACACATAGGATAATTACATCAGATCACAAAATGGAGGACATCCACACAATGCTGGGAGTCATGGCCTAGCCAAGTTGACACACATTTTTTGGGGACACAACTCAATCCATAACAGTCATTATGGTGGGTATATAGAGGTATAACATTTAGCTTTTAATTTTTATTATCTGATGATTGATGATGTTGAATAAATTTTCAAGTGCTTATTGGCCATTCATATATCCTCTTTTGTGAAGATATCTGTTCAAACTTTTTGCCCATTTACACCTCTACTTTTTAAAAAAAAATTAATTTTGTTGTTGTTGAGAATATGCACAGCAAAACATGCCAATTCAATCATTTCTACATACAATTCAGTTACAATTATTACATTCTTTAAGTTTTGCAACCATTCTCACCCTCCTTTTCTGAGTTCTTCCTCCCCCATTAAAGTAAACTTACTGCCCCCTTAATTTCCTACCTAATGTTTCAAATTGCTGTTGTCACTTTGATCCTGTAAAGATTGTTCTTAAAAGAGCATAATGTTCAAGGCAAACATTTTTTACTAGTTAAGCTAAACCATTATTTGGTTTTAACACTTTAGGGATATTTTTGGTTTAAGGTTTAAAGATTATCTCAGGGCAAGAGTTTCAGGGGTTCATCTGGCCTCCATGGCTTCACAAAGTCTGAAGTCCATGAGAATTTGAAATTCTATTCTGCATTTTCCTGCTTTTGATCAGGATTCTTCTATGAAAACTTGGATCAAAATGTTCAGTAATGGTAGCGGGCATCATCCAGTTCTGGTCTCATGGCAAAGGAGGTGGCTGTTCATGGAGGCAATTAGCCACACATTCCATATCCTCCTGCTCTTCCTGATTCTCCTTCTTCCTCTGTTGTTCCAACGAATAGAGACTAATTGTTGTGCTTTGGATGGCTGCTTGCAAGCTTTTAAGACCCCAGGCTCTATGCAATGACCTCTACTTTGTAATAAAGAAATTTAATCTTCTATTGAATTTTAATGAATTGATTGAATTTCGATTTGTTTCTACCCCAGCTTCTACCTCCCACAATTTGTAAGTTATTTGTCCTATTTTTAAATCACTAAGGGTATAATATTGCAATACTGGCTTTATGTGTTCAGTCTTTTGGTATACAGAGTAACTTAAAGTAACTAAATAATGGTATTTTTGTTATGGATATACCATTATTATTTACTTTTGTAAATTGATTTGTAATTTTTTCTTATTGTTGTGGTTTAAGTGAAAGTTTACGATTCAAGTTAGTCCCTCACACGAAAATTTATACATACATTGTTATGTGACCCTAATAGCTCTCCCTATACTGTGACAGCACAGTCCTCCTTTCCACCTCTGATTTCCTGTGTCCATTCAACCGGCTCCTAACCCTCTCTGCCTTCTCATCTCACCTCCGGACAGAAGCTGCCCATTTAGTCTCATGTATCTACTTGAGCCAAGAAGCACACTCTTTATGAGTATCATTTTATGTCCCACAGTCCAGTCCAATCTTTGTCTGAAGAGTTGGCCTTGGGAACTATTTTAGTTCTAGGTTGACAGAGTCTGGGGGCCATGATTTATGGGGTTCCTCCAGTCTCAGTCAGACCATAAGTCTGATCTTTTGACTAGAATTTGAGTTCTGCACCCCACTTTTCTCATGCTCCATCAGGAACTCTTGTTGTGTTCCCTGTCAGGACGGTCATTGGTGGTAGCTGGGCACCATCTAGTTCTTCTGGTCTCAGGCTGATGGAGTCCCTGATTTATGTGGCCCTTTTGTCTCTTGGACTAATATTTTCCTTGTGTCTTTGGTGTTCTTCATTCTCCTTTACTCCAGGTGAGTTGGGACCAATTGATGTTTCTTAAATGGCTGCTTGCAAGCTTTTAAGACCCCAGATCCACTCACCAAAGTGGGATGCAGAACATTTTCTTAATAAACTTTGTTATGCCACTTGACCTAGATGTTCCCTGAAACCATGGTCCCCAGACCTCTGCCTTCTCTACTCTGTCCCTCGAAGTGTTTGGTTGTATTCAGGAAACTTCTTGGCTTTGGTTTAGTCCAGTGGAGCTGACTTCCGCTGTAGTGTGTGCTGTCTTTTCCTTCACCTAAGGTAAATCTTGTCTACTATCTAGTTGGTGAATAACCCTCTCCCTCCCTCTGCACCCTAGTAGCCATCAGAGAATGTTTTCTTCTGTGTTTAAACCTTTTCTTGAGTTCTTATAATAGTGGTCTTATACAATATTTGTCTTTATGTGACTGACTAAATTCACTCAGCATAATGCCCTCCAGATTCCTCCACATTATGTTTCATGGCTTCATCGTCGTTCTTTATCATTGCATAGTATTCCATTGTGTGAATATACCATAATTTGTTTAGCCATTCATCCATTGATGGGCACCTAGGTTGTTTCCATGTTTTTGCTATCATGAACAGTGCTGCAATGAACATGGGTGTGCATATATCTATTCGTGTGACAGCTCTTATTTCTCTAGGATATATTCCAAGGAGCAGGATTGCTGGATTCTATGGTACTTCTATTTCTAGCTTTCTAAGGAAGCGCCAAAACAATTTCCAAAGTGGTTGTACCATTTTACATTCCCACCAACAGTGTATAAGTGTTCCAGTCTCTCCACAACCCCTCCAACATTTATTATTTTGTGTTTTTTGGATTAATGCTAGCTTTTTTGATACACTATTATTTTTATATTTAAAAATCTACATGCTGAATCATTTATATCTTGATATATATATATTGAAATATATGTATCTTAAGATGTTAGAGTTGTAAACTGAATTAAACTTTTAAATCAAGTCTATCTATATCTATCTATCTATCAATTTGTCCATCCTTCTGTCCATCTGTCCATCCATCCATCTTATCTACTTTCTTACCTATTTATCTACTTTTCTGTAAAAACCACTCCAACCCACATTCCTGTAATTTTAAAATCCATTCAAGGCATATTGTTGTTTTTAGTTGCCATTCAGTTGGCTCTGACTTATGGTGACCTTACGTATAACAGAACAAAATGTTGCTTGGTCTGCACTATCTTCACGATCATCGATAGGTTTGAGACCATTGTTGCAGCTACTGTGTAAGTCCATTTCATTGAGGGTATCCCTTGTTTTTACTGAATCTCTACTTTACCAAACAATATACCCTTTTCTAGCAATTGATCTTTCCTGATGACATATCCAAAGTAAGTGAGCCATAATTGCCACTGAGGTTTAGTATCTTTTCTTTGTTAATTAAAAAGAAAAAAAAAAAAAAAGGAGGCCCAAAGGTCCCTGATAAAGTAATCATGGTGTGGGAATATATTAAAGGAAGTGAAGGATGTGATAGCAGGGTTAGGAGATGATAGAGGGAAGGGAAATTTCTTGGCCCAGTTCTTAGTCTTTCCCCTGGTACCCGATCACTGTCCTTCATCAAGGGTTAGTTTTCTTTCACTCCACTTCCTTTTTTTCTCCGAGACCAAACCCATTCTTTAGGGACCTCATTCTTCCTTCCCCTAGGATAATTTATTTTTTTCTTCCATCATCCTACTTGAAAAGACTCAAGCAGGAAGAACCCAGTACCCTTAAGTGTTGACACTGCTCCTGTTTGAAGTGGAGCAGTATCTGAAGGCAGAGTGTGAATGATGGCCATATTTCATATATTTATAAAATGTATAAAATATCCATCTGTCAGCATTCAATAAATCCCAAGGTAACAAGAATTCTCGTAAGTTTAGTGGCTGTCATCATCTGCAGAATGTGTATTGTTGCCTCATGTGGCTGTAGTTTTAACTTACATAAATGGTATTATGAAATATATCTTATTTTGCTTCCTACTTTTTTTCCCCACAAGCACAGTGTTTTTCATATCCATCCATTGGATCTGAACTGCTGCACGTTATTCAACGGTGGTCCTTTCCACACTGTATCTATCTACTCTACCTGTGACAGATAATCAGATAGCCTCCAACACCCTGACACCACCACAACACTGCAACGACCATTTTCACACTTGTTCCATTAAGGTGAGTGTATAGATTCAAGAGTGGAAATCCTGAGTCATAGAGTAAATGTCCATGTAATTCGACTAAGTTGTGTCGGATTCATCTAGAATGGCGGTATTGATCTTACAATTACACCAGCAGGGCTCCAGGACTCCTGCACCACCCACTGGCATCACCCAGCTTTCTAATTTTTGTTAGTCTATTGTGTGTCTGGCTATTGTCAAAAATTCATTATTCTAGAGGGAGAGTTTCACGAGCATAGAGCCAAGAGAAAGCCATTAAAAAGAAAAAAGCATGGCCAAGTTCCATGATTTGTCTTTTTATTTATTTAGAAATGTAATTTGAAAGTTAGCTGGGGATTATAGTGACAAACCTTAATAAATTTGTTTGAGTTGATAACTAAAGCGAGACATTTTCTTGAGAAAGTAAGTCTGAGATCAACAAATTGGTTAGATAATGAGGACTGACTTTGCCAGTTAGGTTATGTACTGGATATTTTCCAGAAGCTGAGTTCAATTGTAGTTCCAGGTTTTGGGGGAAAATATATGTAAGCCACATGATAAGACAAAAATATTTTATTAAAAATTAGTATTGCCAAAATGTATTGAAAATAGCAATATTTTGATTTTCTCAAACCTTTTTGAGGATAGTGGGTTAAACAAGGTGCCGCTGTGTGAAAGTCCAAGAGACATTTAATAAGACTTGGTAAAACCTTTTTGGTATATTTCCCAGAAACTGAGAAAGTTAGTGACTTTCATGGCTGGATAACAAATCATTTTGCAATTAAGGTACTTTCCAATTCTTGGCTTTTAACAAAATTGAAGGCGGAAATAACCAAGTTGTCAGTTGAGAAACTATTAAAAGTAATTTTAGATGATAGATTGCTATATGATTTTTGGCAGATAACTTTGACGGTATTCAAAGAAATGGGCGATATTGCTATAGAAAAATTCCTCCGTCCCCTTCTACATATTGTGAGAACAAATTTTCTTAGAAATTACATCTATAAAGATAAAAAACAGGAATAGACATGACACTGAAGGCCGGCTCTTTGTACTTACAAGTAATACTCATGTGTACGTGAGCTAATTGCAAAAAACAAAACAAATTATGGAATTAAATTCCAAAAATTAAATTTTTGTTTAATGAATATATATAAAAATTTTAATATATTTGCTGTTTTGTTCAATTGCAGAATAATAATAATTGTAGAAATTATTATTATTAGAACCCAGAAATACTTTTCATAATACCTAGAGCCTAAAATCTTTGTTTTAAATTTATGTTAATATTTTTGTTGTATAGAAGTATGATAAGGTGACATTTTAAACATAATAATATATTACACTATATATGTTTTTTTCTTTTTTAGTGAAGTGGAATGGGAATAGGTTCAAGGAGAAAAAGAAATGAGATAAAATTTCTAACTGATAAGGAAGATTTTTTTTCTGTATTTTTTTTAAATACATATGATGGCAAGTATCAATCACTACGGTATTTAAATTTACTGGACACATTTAAAAGGTCGTTATTTACAGTACATCAAAAGTCACATATATTGTAACTACTTAAACTTTTAGTTTATAAAAAGAAGATATCGACCTAAATTCTGTGAATTTTTGAGAGAACATAAATAAAATATTTTGAAGACTACCAGCTTAATTTATACAGGTTGTAAGAAGCAGAAAAGGTATTTGAAACCAGGTGTTCTGACTCCAGGTTGAAGCACTTCATTTCCACTACGATTCTATGGATGGAAGATCGCAAGACATCAGGAAGTATCTTTATTTCAGTTACTTTTTCTCACCAACCAACTCAGTACTCGCAGAGAGGCAAGAATGGAATCAGTGTGCCCAAACAATTAGGGAAAGACTGTCAGAGTCAGAAGTTATATACATCCTTCTGCCTAGCACACTGCCTGTCACATCATAGGTATTAATACAAGTTTGTTGAATGAATGGATTAATAAATGAAGAGTATAGGGCTTTTACCATTAATTAATAAAGTTTCTTTAAAGACAGGTAATTCAGCTTATGATTGTGTTTTTGGGGCTGGGATCAATTTAGGAGTTACTACTATACTTGTATTATAAATTTAAATAATGACTCAAAAAAACCAAAAGCAAAAACAAACAACATAAAACCCTGACACTTTCTTTGCCACATCGATGCCTATTTTTTAACGCTATCTTGTATCATAAGGAATGCTGGTGGCACAGTGGTTAAGAGCTCAAGCTGCTAACAGAAAGGTCGGCAGTTTGAATCCACCAGCCACTCCTCGGAAATCCTATGGGGCAGTTCTACTCTGTCCTATAGGGTCGCTATAAATCGGAATCGACTCGATGGCAATGGGTTTGGTGTTTTTTCTTTTTTGGTATCATAAGGAGCCCTGGTGGCGCAGTGGTTAAGCACTCAGCTACTAAGTGGAAGGTCGGTGGTTTGAACCCACCAGCTGCTCTGAGGGAGAAAGATGTGGCAGTCTGCTTCCATAAAGATTTCAACCTTGGAAACCCTATGGTGCAGATCTACTCTGTCCTATAGGGTCGCTATGAATTAGAATCGACTCCACAGCAATCAGTTTGATTTTGGTATCTTGTAACAGAGAATTGAAGGTTGTAACTTTAGTAAAAAATACTAAATTTCTAAATGTAAACTACTAAACTACATCCACATTAAATGCAGAACAGGGTCAGCTCAATTGCTAAATAAAAAAAGACAGCTTATACCCTTAGTTTATAGAAAAGAGTGCTTTTCAACCAACTGTTGTTTGTTGGTGGTAAGTGGAGATGGGTTTGAAGTGATTGAAATCAATAAATATTCTCAAAATAATTTAAACTATCTGCCACTCATCTGTCAGTTTGTCGTACTGTGGTGGCTTGTATGTTGCTGTGGTGCTGGAATCTATGCCACCAGTATTTCAAATGCCAGCAAGGTCACCATGATGGACAGGTTTAAGTGGAGCTTCCAGACTAAGATAGACTAGGAAGAAGGACTTGGTTATCTACTTCTAAAAAAAATTGGCCTGTGAAAACCTTATGAATAGCAGCATAACATTGTCTGGTATGGTGCCAGAAGATGAGCTCCTTAGGTTGGAAGGCACTCAAAATACCACTGGGGAAGAGATGCCTCCTCAAAGTATAGTCAACCTTAATGACGTGGATGGAGTCAAACTTTCAAAACTTACATTTGCTGATGTGGCAGGACTCAAAATGAGAAGAAACAGCTGCAAACATCCATTAATAATGGGAACGTCAAATGTATAAAGTATGAATCTAGGAAAATTGAAAATTGTCAAAAATGAAATGGAACGCTTGAAGATGGGTATCCTAGGCATTAGTGAGCTGAAATGCACTGATATTGCCCATTTTCAATTGGACAATCATATGGTCTGTTATGCTGGGAATGTCAAATTGAAGAGAAACGGTGTTGCATTCACTGTCAAGAAGAACATTTCAAGATCCATCCTGAAGTACAATGCTGCCAGTGACGGGATAATATCCATAAACCTACAAGGAAGACCAGTTAATGTGACTATTATATTCAAATTTACACACAAACTACTAATGCCTAAGATGAATAAATTGAAGATTTTTACCAACTTCTGCAATCTGAAATTGATCAAACATGCACTCAAGATGCATTGATAATTACTGGTGGCTGGAATGTGAAAATTAGAAACAAAGAAGAAGGATCAGTAGTTGGAAAATATGGCTTGGTGATAGAAATGACTCTGGAAATTACATGATAGAATTTTGCAAGACCAATGACCTATTCATTGGAAGTACCTTTTTGCAACTACATAAATGGTGACAGTACATGTGGATCTCACCAGGTGGATTACACAGGAATCAAATCAGCTACCTCTGTGGAAAGAGATCATGGAGAAACTCAATTTCATCAGTCAGAACAGGGCCAGGGGCAGAACAGATCATCAACTGCTCGTATGCAAAAGAGGAAGAGCCTTAACTAGATGGATTGACACAGTGACCACAACAATGGGCTCAAACATGGCAACGATTGTGAGGCTGGCACAGGACCTGGCAGTATTTGTTCTGATGTACACAGAGGTTTGCTATGAGTTAGAACCAACTCCACAGCACCTAACAGCAACAACAATTTAAACTGTGTGTCTATTCTTTTAGTCTTCTTCAACTTCTTTTTCTTTTTCATTTCTTTTTTTTCTTTTGATAAATCAAACACACTGAGTTGAGTTTTAGGTTTTTAATTTCTAAGAACTATTATTGGAATTATAAAAATCATATATTTAACATGAAGATTCTGAAGTCTATGCTTTAGTTCTTCTTATTTAGATGAGTTCTTTCCAAGATCCTGAGAGGAGCTCTAGCAATATGTTCACATGGTTATATTTTTTCCTAAAACTTGAAAAAGTAAGATATTTTAACTGCAATTGATTTAGTTTGGATTTTATGGGCTGTATTTATGTGGTTTGCAGTCTTTTCCATATATTATTAAGTTACTACTAGCTATCTCATTATAGGAATGACTTTCAGGAATATGCCTACCAGCTATCCTTTTGGACTCATCCAGTGTCATGTTACAGAGGTGCCGGAAATCCTGTTGCATTACGAATTGTCTATGGCATCTCACTTCCGAAGAATGTAGATAATGGAGAAGAAACAAGGTTTCAAATACATGAAGCCAGAAGCTGGTCTATGGAAAATTCTTCTGAATCTTAGACTGTATACAAGGACACTACATACAGGTTTTCTGAGATTTGACAACATATTATTTATTTACATGAGATCACCAATAATGAGTAGTGAAACTAAAAGAACCTTAACTAAACTATAAATGATACAAATAAATATTGATAAGCCTTGCTAGAGGAAAGGCAGAATTATCTTTCTCTTCTCTCTGTATACAATAATATTACAAAATTGTTGTCAAATGAGGAGACAATCAAAAGTATGCAGCCAAATTATAAAGGGAAATAAGTGTTTTAGAGATACCTCAAACCCATTGCCATAGAGTTGATTCTGACTCGTAGCAACCCTATATGACAGATAGAATTGCCCAATAAGGTTTCCAAGGCTGTAATCTTTAGGGAAGCAGACCGCTGCATCTTCCTCCTGCAGAGCAGCTGGTAGTTTCTAACTTCCTACCTTTCAGTTAGCAGCAGAGTGCTTAACCACTGCTCCACCAGGGATCCTTTTTAGAGATATACTAGGTATTTGATTAATAAAAATATGCTATTATCTGTATTTTTTGATGTCTGTAGTGTTTGTCAGCCTTTAAAATTAGTAATTTTAAACTTTTTCTTATGTAAATAAATGTTTTCCTTTATATCTAATTTGGTGCTCATAATTTTGAATTTGCTTTTCTTTAGTGAGAGTCTCAAATTGTACATAATTCAAGCCTCATGATACTTAGATATTTGCCTGGCACTAGATATTATTTGGTGTAACCTCTTATTACATAGAACAGAAATCAGACCCAGAAGTAATTTATTACTTCTTGGAATCACATGCTAAGGCAGGATTACAAGAACAATCCAGGCCCCTGAGCAGGTTGTCAAATCTCTCACCATTAATCCATGAATAGAATGATTAATTTCTCTGCGTTTACAAATCTACACCTAGAATTTTAGCCAAGAAAACAGCACTGTAGAGCTGAACTCTAAGATTTAAAGTCTGCTATAGATAGGGAGGAGCCCTGGTGGCCTAGTTGTTAAGTGTTCACCGCTAACCAAAAGATTGGCAGTTCAAATCCACCAGCCACTCCCTGGAAATCCTATAGGGCAGTTCTACTCTCTCCTATGGAGTTGCTATTAGTTGGAATCTACTCGACAGCAGTGGGTTTGGTTTTTGTTTTGGTAGGTAGGGAGATTATGCAGAAAAAAATATCTACACAGTTGAGTATGGATTTCTTTGAGAAAGAGGCATGTCTCAAAGTGGCTAGAAATAAGGAGGTAACCACTTTATGGTTCTACCAATTCTTACCAGCCAAAATGTCCTAGCAGTGTTGACCCTGGCACTCTGAAATTTAGAGATGCAATTCCAAAGGAAGTTCAAGAAGATTGTTAAATAAAGCAAGAAGGAAGTAGACAATGTGAGACTTGTTTATTACTGTGGCCTGTGTTCATTTTCCCTAAGGCTGAATTCTCTCTGAATAATGCACATGGACAGCCAGCAGATGCTTCAGAGCTTAGAGGGTGAGAGGGAATTTCATTAATTCATTTCTGTCATTACAATCTCACTGCGAATGTGGTCTGATGAATCCATTGTATATATTCTGTAAGCATCACTGCAACTAAAATGAATGTGTATTTGGAGAGCTCTAATTACTGGCCTTATGGGGAGGACAAATAAAAATATTAATTTAGTCTTCTAAAAAGACAGAAACTTTGAATTTGAAAATGAAATAAATCAGAATTTCTCCTATTGATGAAGACTAACTGTACCATAATAGAATTTAAACCCATAAGCAGTAGTGATTTACTGAGAAGTCTTACAGTAGCTGTCCCAAGGATATTAGACTACCATTAAAGACATTCTTTCCAGGCTAAGCAAAGACTTAATAGCAAGGGTATTATATGGTCTTCTCAAATTTCAAAGGCCAGCTGAAAGCACATTTAGATGCTGGTTCAGGCACAACCCCCTGATGGAGGCAGGGCTGTCTAAGATTTGTTTTTGAACTCGGGAAAAATGGGTATTCACTCTCTTTCTGTTGCTTTAAATGCAGCTGGTTCCTCCAAGCATCTTTCCTCAGAGAACTTGCCACAGCCATCTTTGAGCCATTTCCACATCTCAGGAGTTCTCTCAGTACTGCGAGGTCTCCTTCCTCACCCTAAGCTAGAAATTTACTAGAACTCCTGCCTTTGTTTGAACTCTTGGAGTCTTCTGATTTTGGTGGAGGGATCAGAACAATGTAAAGGAAAAATTTCATTTTACTTTGATCAACGATCAATACCCATGGAAGCAGCAGTTGAGAAATCAAATGATGTATTACACTGGACAAATCTGCTGCAAAAGACCTCTTGAAAATTCTTAAAAGCAAAGATGTCCCTTTGATGACTGAACTGCACCTGACCCAAGCCAGAGTCTTGTCAGTTGCCTCATATGCATACAGAAGCTGGACAAAGAAAAAAAATACAGAAGAATTCATATATTTGAAATAGTGGTGTTGGTGAAGACTATTGAATCTATCGTGGACTTCCAGAAGAATGAACAAATCAGTCTTAGAAGAAATATAATCAGGATGCTCGTTAGAAGCAAGGACGGTGAGACTTCATCTTGCTTACTTTGGACATGTCATAAGGAAGGCCAATTGCTAAAAAAGAACATCATTTTTGGTAAAGTAGAGGGTCAATGAAAACAAGGAAAACCCTCAGTGAGATGGATTGACACAAGAGCCTCAAACATCATGGAGATGGCACAGAATGGGACAAAGTTTCATTCTGTTATACATAAGTCAGAGCTGACCCGACAGCAAGGAATGTAAACAAAAACAAAGGAGAATAAGACAAATCCAAGGAAAGGTGGTTAAAAAAATTACATTGATAAAGAATTATACTATGCAGTGGAGGTGACAAACTGGCTGCCCGTGGGAGACTCTAGATCGCAGATGTATTGTTTGCCTTGCACAGATTTTTAAGGAAAATTTGAACTGATATTTAAAAATTTCTGATTTGACATGAAAATATAGATTGTTCAATTTCTCTGAAAATATTTTGCAGCACTGGGTCTGGTTCTTGCAGGGTTATCATGGATGTTTGCTGGGTAGCTTGGTAGCAGATTAGGCACACAGACCCTTATTATTCTGGCTCCTCAGAGAACCAGTCACTAATCTGGGATTATACTTGGAAAGGTTTATTAAGAGAAATACCTGTGAGTGAAAATGGGAGGGATCTGAGGGAGATGGGAGAGCCATCAGATCAAAAAGTTCATCTGACCCTTGGAAGGAAAGAGAAAGAAGGAAAGCTGGTTGGGAGGAAGAGTCAAATAAAGTAATGCAGTTTTACCAGAGTTCAGAAAGACCTATGGAGGGTCCTAGAGAGAAATTTACCTCCAAGATGCCCCAGGACTTTCAGGAACAGGCATGCCATGGTGTCCTTGTCACTCAGCCAAACCTGAGAGCAGCGCGTGGGAGGCCTGGACTCTGTAGCAATAATGGATCTCAGGGCTTTGCTGCTGGGACTGTTAGTTCATTAGCTCATTCAGCTGGGGATCTGGGAGGAGCATTCTCATGGCCCCCACACCTTCATTTACTCCGTTTCTCATTAATGTTTGTACAGAATGTTTGATTAGGATTCTGGCAGTTTAATTTTTTCATACCCAACTGCTTTCTTATTTTCCAGGCCATGGTTGGCATTGCATTTGCTTCTTTTGTTTAAAGCCCGAGGATTTTAAGGCCACTTTACAATTACTAATCTTTGAAGCTATGAAAACCAAGAACAAGGTCAATAAAACAACAGCCGATGACAACCCAAATCTCTTGCCGTGAGACATATATTTATATTGTGATGAAAAGTAATATTATTATAGTCATTGATGGATTTGGAATCATATTTGTTCATTCATTTATTTGTTCCACAAATATCAAATATTTACTGTGTATCAGGACAGAGAGCACGTGAGGATCATAGCCTAGCCAAGCTGACATATAACATTAACCATCATAGAGAACTTTCACAGTAGAAGTACATATGACCTTTAAAAGTTCAAAACTACTTAATCAACGCTTTTTCCCTCTTTTTCTTTCATAGCTTACTGTGGGCCCTGTTCAAAAAAGTAACTGGGAGAAAGAAGGTTTTTGATTAAAGAGTCTGGTATGATTGGGAACAATTGTCACATGGAAACATGGCCTGACTGCTCTTGTAATCATGATTTCTAACGTGGATATTAGATAGGCAATCTGGTCTAGTAGATATAGACTTAAATGGAACAACTGGATTTGAGTCCTTGATATATAAATTAACAGTCTTGTGATTTTATGCATATCAGTTCTCTTCTCTGGGCCTCGAGAATATAATGAATAATTGAGAATACAATGGCAGGATAAGGCTATTCACCCCAACCCCAAGTAACTTCTCTAAGTATCAGATTTCTGCATTCATAAGTTGATAATAATTATGGTTGGATCATACTACTGAGTTACAACTCTTCTTTTCAAATAAAACGTGACCCATTTTTAAATGGTAAAATCTCAGAAACTAGGGAAGAGAAGTTGTGAACACAGCGAAGATGCTTCAAATAACCTCAGTAAACCAATTGCTGTCTAGTCGATTCTGACTCATGGAGACCCATGTTTTTCAGAGTAGAACTGTGCTCCATACAGTTTTCAGTGGTTTTTATTTTATTTTTTTCTGATTTTTTAATAAGTAGATTGCCAGGCCTTTCTTCTCAGGTACCTCTGGGTGGACTCAAACCGCCAACCTTTTGGTGGGCAGCTGAACACATTAACCATTTGTACCACCCAGGGATTCCTTCCCTTTAAATACAGAAATTGGCTATAGCATGATCCCCCATCCAGGCTCCTTAATACACATAAAATAATGATCCAACAAAAAAGCCTTCCCTAAGTGTAATGTTGCTTAGTAATTATCAAGAAAATGCAACAGAGATTTCAGCAAAGAGGATTTGAGCACAGTGAAACTAGGTTTTTCAACATGTCGGTGTTATTTCTACTGAATCACTGTCTTCTGCCTTTGTCATATGATTAGGTACAGCACTACTCATTTGATGGTCATGTAAAGTAGAACTTTATGCAAAATGGAAAAACTGATAATTATAAATATTTATGAATAGTAGTTGGAGAGTTTTTTCCCCATTTCCCTTATATTTGGGTCTATTTTTTGTAGTAACTACTAAGAGATTAATGACAATCTCTTTCAGGATCTAAAAATGAATAATAGCACATGAATTGCTACTTGTCTTTGTGTAACTGCAAACATAGGAAGATTCTGTTTTACTCTAGGAAAAGAAAGAATTATTCTGTTTTGCAGGAATATACACTTTCATATTTATTATCCGGAACATCAAAAAAAAAAAAAAAAAGGGTGGAACAGCTGTTTCATTAAATGACTTTTTTCTCAATTATATACGATGTTAATCATGGCTCTTTCAGTATCTCCTTTTATTCTCCCAAAGCATATAACCTTCTTATTTGAATATTCCCTTATGCTACATTTTGATTTGGCCAAACAGATGAATTTCCAATGAAGTTCATGAAAAAATTTATTACCCTCAAAGAATATTACTTTCTTTCAGATTGAGACACACCAGTTAATACCCCCTTTTTCCCCTTTTGGGTGTCTGAGAACTCCACTGCATTTACTTTTAGTATAAAGAATAATGGCTTGCATTGTAAGACTCTGAAGGCTTCTCCAAACTGTTCTTCCGCTAGACAGTTTTACTGTTTAATTTAAGCATGGTTTGATCTTATATTTCAACACTACAGAAATCGAGGACTTGATTTGGAAAGGACGAAGTTCAAAATATGTTAAAGATATATATCCTCACTTGACTAGCACCTCCAAAGTTGAAGAAATTTTCTAATATAGATTCTAAAAACAAAAGAAAAGGCCATTAAAAGGGAACATCAACCATGTCTATCTATACGCCTGTAAAATTGTTAGTTAATTTAGTCAATACTTTGAGTCAAGTCGGATAATTGACTGATTGGCTAAAATTAATGAGATATTTTTGGCTTCATAAAAACAGAAAGTTTGACTTGGGATATAAGGAGGTAGAGTGTCAAGATCATTATCTGTATACAATAACCAGAGCAGCAAGTTAATTTATTCTTTTGTTGGAATTGGAGGAGAAGAGTCATTAACTCATCATTTGCAATTCAATACAATGCAACAAATTTTTATTGAACATCTGTTGTGTTCCGATGTCTTTGTTAAGCACTGGGGTTTAGTTATGTTTAAGTCAAACAATTTGTGCCTGAATTTTTAGTTTTAAAGAAATTTTGTTTGAAGATGACAAGGGAATTCTGTTGCCTGGGGCAAAGAAGTCAAGTAACTTATCACACTGTGACCCACTTTATTTCACTCATATTGCTATCCTAACATGTCCCTAACATTTACTGAGAGACTAGGAACTATTACGTCAATTCTTCCTTCCTGTCAAAAGAGGAGCTGACCTGAGCATATCCTTCGTGGATAGCCTGTGGTGAGATGACATTGCGTAGGAGAGTTTATTATTTTAGTATTATGCCAATCGTTAAATCCATAATCAAACATTGGTGGAACCAGGCTTAAGGAGGAAGCTAGACTTAGCTCCTTTCTTGTTTCCAAACGTTCAAGGCCATTTAATGGGCTGCAGTCTAAGCATGCGCATTAAAATAGAGTCTTCTCTCCCTCAAAGGCATCACAGTAATCTGATCTTTCCTGAGAACATTTTTATTGATCGTTTTCTGTAGACTTCTCTGCCACTTGGGAACAAAATGTATTGCTTCTGCTCTAGCTCAGGCAGAGAACTTTGAACTTTGAGGAAATGCAATCCTGTTCTGGTGGCATAGTGGTTAAGAGCTATGGCTGCTAACCAAAAGGTTGGCAGTTTGAATCCACCAGGCACTCCTTGGAAACTCTATGGGGCATTTCTTCTCTGTCCTGTGGGGTCACTGTGAGTTGCAATCGACTCGACAGCAATGGGTTTTTTGTTTTTTTCTGTATGGTCTTCTATCTATTCATAGTCCTAGAGCACTAATTAGAGACAAAGCGTATTATGTCTATTCTGGATTTTCAAAGGTGATCCCATCATGACTCTTGGTTTGTGTTGATGTTGTTGCTGTTAGGTGCTGTCAAGTCAGTTCCAACTCATAGTGACCCGATGTACAACAAAATGAAACTCTGCTTGGTCCTGTGCCATCCTCACTGTCGTTGCTATGTTTGAGCCCATTATTACAGCCACTATGTCAATTCATCTCATTAACGGTCTTCCTTTTTTCCAATGGTATAGTCAATATTCTTTGCCAACACTGTAACTCAAAGGCATCAATTCTTCTGTCTTCCAAATTCATTGTCCAACTTTCACATTCATATGAGGCGATTTAAAATATCGAGGCTTGGGTCAGGTGCACCTTAGTCCTCAAAGTGACATGTTTGCTTTTTAACACTTTAAAGAGATCTTTCACAGCAGATTTGCTCAGTGTAATCTGTTGTTTGATTTCCTGACTGCTGCTTCCATGGACATTGATTTTGGATCCAAGTAAAATGAAATATTTGACGACATCAGTATTTTCTCCGTTTATCATGATGTTTAGTTGTGTGGATTTTTCTATTTTTTATGTTGATGTGTAATCCATACTGAAGGCTGTAGACTTTGATCTTCATCAGTGCTTCAAGTCCTCTTCACTTTTGGCAAGCAAGGTGGTGTCATCTGCATAATGCAGGTTGTTTATGAGTCTTCCTCCAATCCTGATGCCACATTCTTCTTCATATAGTCCAGCTTCTTAGATTATTTGCTCAGCATACAGATTGAATAAGTATGGTGAAAGGGTACAACCATGATGTACAACTTTCTTCCCCTATAGCGGCTAACACTATGATGTGTATATGGTGACATGCAAAGAAATAAAACAATACCAAGCAAAGAAAAATAAGCACTCTAAGAGAGGTATTCAGTGCTTTGGGAGTGATGTAGTCCTCCAGAGGGGTCAGAGAGAACTTCCCAGAGAGTCTAGAAAGGTAGTTTGGAGCTACATTGTGAGGGATTCTTTCTCTGTCCTTGGTGGATAGCTCCTGAGTGGTGAAGTAAAAAGATCTACTCTGGCAACAATGGAAAGTGTGGATTGGATTGTGGAGAAATTATAGGCAGGAAAATCATTTCATTAGTCCTTGGAAAAGGGAATGAGGGTTTAAATTAGGGGAGTAGCAGTCAAAATGAAAATAAGAAGAGAGAACCAGTGGAATATAAGTGTGTTGTAAAGTAGTGCTGTCCAAAAATATTCAAGAAATTGAGGGCATCCGATTCTGTGATGATGTACTTCTCCTTGAATCTCCACCTCTGATGATGGAGGATGGTGGTATCATGTTCCAAGAGACTGTGGTTTATACTGGGATGTGAATCATTCTCTTCTTGTCAACAAATTGTAGCAAAATACAGTGTTTTTCAATTCATATACATATTGGGTTGGATATCAACTTGCAAACAATAGAGTTCTCTTTGGCTAGTTTAGTTAAAAAAAAAAAGTATTTTATTAAAGACTATTTGTAAGATGCAGAGAGATGGACCCTGAAGCTGTGAAACCAGACGCAGTGTAGAACTATGTCGCAAGACCTTCTTGGGGAGATGGCTGCCCAGTTCCTTAGACTCAGGGCTGAATGCTGGACAGTCCACCAACTGTGACTTTTGAAGAATCAAATGTTTCTGCTCTGTTTGCTAAAGATCAATTTACTTGAATGAAGCTGCTACAGATCATTGCTTCATTCCAAGTCCAGCTTTCATTTGGTTGTGTCAGATTGTCAGGATGTTGGTCATATGTTTGCATTCAAGCTGAAAGGATATTTTCTGGATTCTACTCCAGGGAAGCAGGATTTATAATGTAAGAAATGATTAAAATATAGAAAGGGTATTAAAATATATTATACTATTATGTATTAGTAATCCACAAAAGAAATATTATTATATATATCAGTAATCTAAAAATCAAATATGTCTACTACACACACTAGATTCATTATTTTTAGGCATACTCTTATTCACTTTTTTGTAAAAATCAAAGTGGTGTTTTATGCATATCTCATTAAATTCAATACTTCTCCTATATATTATGGGTAAATTTTTGTTTGTTATGCTATGTTAAAAATGACCCCAAAATTTCAGTGGCTTAAAGCAAGCAAATTTTATTTCTTACTTATGTCACATAACCTTTGTGGGTCATCTGTAATTCTGTTACTGCTGGCTTTGGTATAGATATAATTCTACTCTGCATGTTTCAACCATATTTTTATCTGGGCTAAGGAGCTTCCAATATCTGGAACATGCTATTCTCATAGGAAAGCAAAAAGAGGAAAAAAGCAGACCATAGGATGGCTCTAAAAGCTTCTTCTTGGAAGTGGCATACATCACTGCTGATTTCACTGTCCAAAAAAAGTCTAATTGCCAAACCTGGTAACATTTGGAAAGGAAAATATCATTTTTTTAAATATAAAAAGCAGTGAATAATTAACAATAATAATAAACTACCACAATCCTTCCTCTTGTTCTCAAATGTTTGTTTTCCTTCCTTACTTAAAACACACCGACCCTACCTGTAAGAATACCTACCAAAAGTCATACCTAATTACAGAAACTGGCCTAAATCTGGGATATTATGATAATCTCTATCTCAAGTTTGATGTGAATCTGTTTGCAATCCATGAACAAAATGTATTTATCTGGTTCTACCATTAAATAAAAACCACTGCTGTCAAATCAATTCCAACTCATAGCGACCCTATAGAACAGAGTAGAACTGCCCCATAGGGTTTCCAAGGCTGTAAATATTTATGGAAGCAAACTGCCACATCTTTCTCCCAAAGAGTGGCAAGTGGGTTCAAAACGCCAACCTTTGGATTAGTAGCCTAGCCCTATGTATAAAGGCAGAACAGAGACAGGATGATTGCAATAAACACTTGAATTTGCAAAGGGAATGAATGGGAGGTACATAAAAATCACTGGTTCATAGCAATTCTGAAATTCTACTAGATAGATAATGAGAAGGTCTCCTAACTAGGAGATTTTTTTTTTTCCAAGACCCAAATTCTGCATCTTGAAACTAGTTTTTCAGTCCATTGCTCTTTTTGACTCTGTCTTGCTGTTTTGGGAAGGTCTTCCTTTTCTGTCTTCTTTTTTAGGCACATCTGAGCAAGGCATTGGACAATATACTTTCTTTGGGGATTTAACTGATTTCTCATCTTTTTGCTTACAGAAAATGGAGGTGGCAAAGGTCATTTTAAGTCTCAGTCAGTCCCTTTTCATCCACATTTTTTTTTTTTTTTAATTTGATCCGGGGAAGCCATACACACAATTTTTTTTTGAAACATATCTCTACCCCTCTCTAGATTTACTTAAAGCAATTTTAGCTTATTATGATTCCATGAGAGAGTCTCAGCTTTCATCTCTTTTCCCTGAGCCATTTACCCACTTGAAAGGTATTAGTGGCCACTATCTTAATTAATTGAGAGGTTACAAACAAGGGCATGTTTTTCTTGCCTTTGTTTTGGGCGTTGCCATGAGGTTGGGTCTTTGTTGGCTTTTGTTTTTCAAAGTATTCTTAAAATGTACCTTTTGCTAATGGAAGATAGGAGCCCTGGTGGCGCAGTGGTTGAGAGCAATGGTGAGCTATGGCTGCTAACCAAAAGGTTGGCAGTTCAAATCCACTAGCCACTCTTTGGAAACACTATGGGGCGGTTCTACTCCGTCCTGTAGGGTTCTATGAGTCAGAACTGACTCCATGGCACATAACAACATTTCTTGAGTGCTTACTGTTCCAAATACTGTCTTTAATTTCATCTCAACTTTATTTTAAAATGAAGAAACTAAAGCTGGACCAAGATCACACAACTGGAAGGCAGAGAATAAAGATGTGAAGTCAGTTCTATTAGATTTAAGAGACCAGTTCTTAATCATTAAGCTTGGATACACAGGTGTACATACGTGCCCTTATTTTATAATACATTTCAAATCTAAATGCTGAAATGATATGAAATGGAGTGATCAATAGTGAGTTTTGTTTTGTTAGAGTGGAATTCATCTAGTGGGAGACTTTTGAGTCCATGCTGATAGTGGAAATTCCCATACTGTGGGTAAACAATGAATTTGAAATAGAGATATACACATTAAAATTAATCTTCAGATGTTGACTTTAAAACTGTCATGATTGCAAAGAATTAAACATAATAATATCCATTCCGAGGGAACACTACAGTATGACAATGTGATGGCCTCAGAACCATAGGTATCCCCTCATGTCACATTTACTGCTGCTCTGGAGAAGTACACGTGGCACATTTGGCAGTGATCTGGAGTCTGGGACTCTTGCCTTGTTCAAAGTGAACTTTGGAGAGCCAGTGTTGGCAGAAGATGAGTGAATCATTTTGCATACAGATGCTATTGCACAATCATTTGCATACTACAATATCCAGGCCTATGGTGATTCAACACAAAAATGGAATACTGGGAACTCTATTTAACATCTGTTCTCAGGCAGATAGCAATCCTTCCAGGAAAGCTTTAACTTCCTCTAAGTTACCTGATCCTGAGCCCTGAAGTGGGAGAACTAAAGAGGAAGGAAACATTCCTAAAAAGGCATTGTGAATAAACTTTGTCAGTCTTCTTTAGTACTCCTTTAGTTGGCTGCTTTGAAGTTGGTTGAAATTCCCTTATAAGTTCAGTTATGATTTGTCATTTGCCTGTCATTCCAGGAAAATCAACCTGGAATTCTGTCTAAGGCTGGGAAGGAGTGAATTGTGGGATTCTCACTCGTGTGCTTTTGATTAGTTACCATGGAGTCAGTGAGATCAGGCGAAAGCCTAATAAATCATATTAAGAAAAAAATCTGTAGTCAGCTCTCAGCTGCTTTTGTGTGTGGTGCGTGTATGTCTGTTCAACTCGATGTCACCTAACAACAACATTGTGCTATTAGCAATAAGTACAAGTTTTTAGAAATCTGGGAAATATTAACGTAGAAAAGATTAGAATATTTTATCTACACTGAATGTAAAACTATGTAAAATCTATATATTTCACATGATCAAAATGATTTTCAAAATTCATCAAAGTGACTGATTGGCTTGGAGTCTTGTGTTCTGGAGATATCACAGTTAAATAAGAAAACAAATGTATTGATGATAACTTATAATCAATATGCCTATATCTAGCTTGTTTTCAGTGGTATATTGGTAGAATTGCTTCAGTCAGAAAACAGGCTTATTTTGGAGAAGCTTTCAGTCATTATACCATAAATTACATTTTCAATACACCGCACAAAAATATAGTATCTAAGGTGTTTAAATATATACTTTCGGGTTTGGATCAGTTATTGTTCCTTAAGAACAACCACAAAATTTCAGTATCGTTGAACAGTAATCTTTTTTTATTTTTCTTGCACATAAATTTTCAGGTTAACTTGGGTGACTCTGCTTCACGCTGTACATCCACCAGGTGCCTCTGCTCCATATGTCTCTTATTCTTCTTGCAGTGGTGAGATAATTGCTGCCTACTCTTCTCATGACGCTGGCAAGCATCACTACACAAGCACATTTCACACTCTTACTTGCATCACGTCTGAGAACATCTTATTGGCCATAGCAAGTCACATGAATGAGCCCAGAGTCAAGGATTCAAGAAAAATACCTTACCCATTGTGGAAGGAACTACAATGTTACATGCCAAAGAGTGTGGATACAGCGGTAAATCAAGGATTGGGCCAATAATTCAGTCTACCCCAAGGTCATTGTTGTTGTTGCTGTTGAGTAGATTTTCAACTCATGGTAGCCCCATGTGACAGAGTAAAACTGCTCAATAGAATTTTCTAGGATGTAATCTTTAAGGGATCAGATCACCAGGTATTTTTCCCACAGAACCACTGGATGGGTTCGCACCACCAACTTTTCGGTTAGCAGGTGAGCACTTAACGTTGGTGCCACCGGGGCTCCTTTCAAGGTCACTACTCAAGGTCATTAACATTGTTGAGTCAGCCAGTAATCTGAGAGCCAAGTTTTCTCCCTTTTACCATTGCAAAGGTTTCTTTATATGCCTCAAGTTTTCATACATGAACAAAAATGATGTTATATTAAGGAGCTTTTTCCTACTCTGGTTCAGAAACAGGCCATGTGACTACCAGGCCTGATGACCTTTTGGCTGTTAAGGCTGATCTTAATTATTTCTTTGGCATGGTGTTACTGTGCTCAAATCTGAATGCAGAATTAACTATAGCAATATTATTGATGCTTTTAAAAATTCTTTACCATCATTTAGTGGAGTTTTGGAAGAGAGCAAATGTGGACAAGTATGTTCAGTTCTCCATCTTTCTCTGGAAGTCTATCACATTTACATTTTTAAAATGCATTATTTTTCAATGAATACAATTAAAATGAAACATTTAAATCCTTTCTGCCTCCTCTCTCTTCAATCAACAAACTTCAAACCTGAAATTGTTGTATAATGACAAAATAAATCATCCCAGCATACCTGTTATAATTGAAATATTTATTCTGTCAACACAAGATTTTAATCATTTCAAACTATTTGTCTTTAATTATCAGGACTATTAGGGATGACAATGTTTTTGTATGAGGTTATCCCTTCCACTCTCTATATACCTATGACTCCATGAGTTTTGAATCCTTGAACATTAGCTCTGTTACGGTATGATGGCCTTTCGCTATACTTGGAGGTACCAACTGGTCTTAGACCCTAGGTTCTGTGTGGACTGGTTCTATGTCCGTTTTATACACCACATTGTCACTAGAGGCTAACATTTACGTTTTTTCATAGAAGATGCTCAAGAAATATTTAAAAGATAAATGAATACACAAATCAATGAATATAGAAGACTTGAGAATGTTGAAGTTTTCCAGAATAATAGCAGCAGCAACAAAAGTAGTGGTGAGCTGTAGTGCTTTATTATAACTTTGGCTGAGGGTAGGGTCATTCCAAGAGAGAAGTTCATGGGGTGCAGTGCCAACTTTAGAGTCCAGTCAGGACTATCCTGTGTTCTCCTTCCCCCATCTAAAATGTTTTAATCCACATGGAAGAGGAAGAGTAGTCAAACAACTGTATGAACGCTGTGCTTAATTTTCAGAGCCCCTTCACCTAGCCCTCTTCCTGAACTTGAGGATAGTAGGTCATTCGTTCCAATACCCTGAGATGTTGCCACAGTGTTGTCTCTGTCATCTTCTAAAGACAAATTTGCAGGGAAAAAATTCTCAAGACAGTCTCAGGGATGAGTGGTGACCCTGGCTTGTTAATGATGGTGGTATTCATGGGAATAAAGTTTAAGAGTTGATTTTTGTTCCATTGTGATTTTTTTTAAGCACCAGCTGGCAATTCATTGCCATCATCTCCTCTCCCTCTCCAACCTGGAACAATGGAGCACCTTATAAATCATGGCCTCTCCTCCTGGGAGGAGTTAGAGATGGAACTCTCAGGCAAAGAAGCTGGTGACACCATTGTAATTGTGGAGTGTTATTCTGTGAGGAGGGAGTGGAAGTATTTTTCACTATCAGAATAAATCAGTACATGCCAAAGACACATTTTAAATAACTTCTTCCCCAGACTTGAGGAGTATTGGTGTTTGTCCATGTGTTCACACAGGAGTAGGAGAAGGAATGAGAAGGATTGGACAAAAGGTGGATTTGAGTTTTAAGAATAGCTTCAATACAAGTGACCAGTTGTCATGGAGTCAATTCTGACTCATGGTAACTGAAGCCATGTTTTCAGAGTAGAACTGTGCTTCATAGGGTTTTCAATGGCTGATTTTTTGAAAGTAGATTGCTAGTCCTTTTTTCCGAGGTGCCTCTGGGCAGACTCTAATAGCCAACCATTCAGTTAGCAATCGAACACGAGTTATCTATTTGTACCACTTAGGGATAGGAAACTTTGTAGCTTATGTGGTAATATGCCAGGGAATACTGTCAGCCCAGTTCATAATGAGTATACGAATGAAAGAACCACAGATTTTTAGAATTTTAGAGTCGTGTAAATAGCCTAAATGTAAAAAAACCTAGAGTGTTATTTGTGAAACTTTGGTTCTTTCAAGTTTTGAGAAATTATGTTTGGTCTTCCACCAATTCTCTCACAGACTTGCAAAACTTGTCTGCATACAGTTTATGGGAAATTAAGATTTTGGCTTGGATAAATCCTCATAATACATTATTTTATCACCCATGTTTGTCCTGCTGTCTTCATGTGAGATTTTCCTTTGCTTGATAAGTGTTAATTGAGGGAGTTGTATTGCTGTTAAATTGCCCATGGCCCATAGTAATTGTTAAATATTTCTTAATAACTTTCTGTAACATATACAGTTTGGCAAATTTGGGCACGCTTTCCTTTAAGGCTGCTTCCTCTTCTGCCTTACTGACCATGGCCAAGAACATCATCTTCTCTCCCATTTCCACACTTGAATACTGGCATCTTCTCTCATCTACCTCTGGTTGCTTTTGCAATCTTATTATTTTTTTCCCCTAAAATAAATCTTCCATACTAGTTCCCTCCATTTTAATGCTGTGATTTTCTGTTCTTGACTAACTTCTCAGTGATAAAAGTCTGGGCTATTTAATAGTATCCTAATTGTAATCTGTATTCAGGCTTTCCTACTCCATTTGTCTCCCTTTGTCTCCTCAGCTCAGTGTGATAGTATGTGAGGAAGTGATGTAGATTGTGGTGGCTGCTAACCGGAAGGTCAGTGGTTTGAACCCACCAGTGGCTCCTTGGGAGAAAGATGTGGCAATCTGCTCTCATAAACATTACAACCTAGGAAACCCTATGGGACAGTTTTACTCTGTCATATAGGGTCACTGAGTCGGAATCAACTAGACGGCAATGAGCTGGTTTGGTTGGTATGAGTCAGAATCGACTCGATTGCACGTAACAACAAGTACCATTGTTACAATAATTAACATGAGTTTATACATGTAAAGCACTTAAAACAGTCATCAGATGTTATAAATATCCACTACGTGTTAGCTGTTATCGCTAGGCTTCAATACCTGTCCCGCCATGTCTTTATTGGGTTTTGTAGTTAGTGTTTTTAAGCTTGAACTTACTGAGTACAAGTTTTGTGATGGGGACTCTTAAGCACTTTTGTTAATGGTTTCATTCTTATGTTGCTCTTCAAAGATGGCTATTATTATTCTCAAAATGAAGATTAGGAAATGAAGCTTCAGGAAGTTAAATCACAACCTCAAAGTCCCATAGCTAGCAAGGGATAGATTTGAGATTGGACTAGAGAACTCTTTGACCCCAGAGCCTATGCATTTATCCTCCAGACTGCACTACCTCCATGTGTGAACTCTCCCCAATGCCTTAACCTCCCAAGCCTCATTTCCTCATTTATAA
This sequence comes from Trichechus manatus latirostris, assembly GCF_000243295.1. NCBI lineage: Eukaryota > Metazoa > Chordata > Mammalia > Sirenia > Trichechidae > Trichechus > Trichechus manatus. The sequence continues at coordinate 9,239,418 of NW_004443958.1, forward strand.
ATCTGGCATAATATTGTCTTATACATAGGGTTGTATGGGAATTGAACTCAATTGTAAATGCTTTTATACTGTCCAGCAGTAGTCTCTCAATAATGATATACATTATTATTATTACCGCCATACTTTCAGTAATACAGAGAAGTAATAAATTTTTAATACTTAATATTATGTTACTCATTCTTTTTTAAATGTTTCTTTGATACACCAATTCATTTTTCCATCTTAACTTTAGAATTATTTCACAAAACTACTTATCCCCTCTGAAAAAGCTCCATTGCTTGTGTGTTCAGAATTATGTTAATGAATTAACTAATTTTTAGACTGATTTTAAGAGAGGGCATCTTTATAGCAGTTTTTTTCTTTTAATCAAGGAACATGAATTTCTTTTACTGTTTTATGGCATTAGCGATATCTTAGATATATCTTCATTATATGTTCTACATATTTTTGAAGTGTTTTTTTAGGTATTTTATGTTTTGGTTAATATTGTAAGTACTATCTTCGTTCCCTTTTCTTTTAAATAGGATATATTAAAGTGATATATATTATGTATATACAATATATATATTCAGTATTTTTCATACATTTATGTATAGCTCATCCACCAGATAGCATGATGTCATTTCCATTTGGCTGATAAGGATTTACAAGTTTGAGTATAATGCTAAAAGGTAAATTTTGCTAACTTGGGCTTCAGTTATAACAAATCCAGGACACTGGATTTCTTTGATTGTATTATCTGGAAAGTCTCTGTGGAGGTGGTATGCTTTGATGTTGGTTAGAAGGAAGGTTTAGACTTCGAATGACAGCCTTTAAGGAAGAAGAACTGTCTTGAAATACAGTAGAGAGAGAGAAAAGGAGAGGCAGGAAAATTGGGAAAAAGTGAGAGAGTAATGGAGGGAGCATATGATCATGGGTAGTTAAGGAGGTGTAAGTTTGGAAGTCTAAATATTTTAACGTGGTTAGGTTCACATTTTAGGGCAGGAATGGAAAATAGTTTTCTTGTGTCAACCCAGAATAACTGACAGTATCCTGAGTGCTATCTTATGGAGGATTCTGAGGCTAAGTGTGGGCTCTGTGGAAAAGAATGCTATGATGTCGATCATGAACCCTAGAGTGATGAGTGTTAGCTAGTTTGCCACATATTGTCCTCCATAGCTTCTAGGAATTGAGTGGCAGCTGTGAGTAGGTTTTCTGGGGATGAACCAAATGATGGGCGTCCAGACAAAGAAAAAGGGGGTTCATCAAGAGGAAAGCTAGTCACATGATAGATAAAATTTTCTCCTGTTACTATTTTGCCTATACTGGCAAATACATTTTAATAGTAATGGTTGTTGATGATATGATTAGCATTACCCTTCAGACCCTGTTCTTCCCCTCCTGTGGCTAATGTACTCTGTTGGTAAGAGTGTATTATTTTCCTCCCGTTGTTTCTCTTGTGTGGCTTGTAGCAGACACAGCACAGCCTTGCAGTGGTATGTTCTGTATGTGATATAGGCTGAAAGACTAAGTTTCCTGTATTTTAAGTTAAATGCAATTGTTTTTCAGGGCTTGACCCATTTTTAGTTTTATAGAATGTAGGCTTTCTCTCTCTCTCAGGAGATGAACATGAGCTTTGTGACATTGTCCCTTTGTTAAGTTCTGAGAATTAGATTCCTCTTTTCTCTTCAGAGTTCAAATTCACTGGTTGGAAGAGAAACACTATGTCTATGAGACCAGCCAGAAATTGATTCAATAACTCAAGGGCTGGGTGTTTGATAAGAATCTATGTAGTAAGGAGACCATTTTCAAATTCCTATTTTCTGTAGGCAGATGTTTTGCTCTCTCATACCATTTCAAAGTGATCACCTCATGGAGTCTTAATGTCATATATAGGAGGTTTTGTTTTGTTGTTTTGCTTTAAAATATAAATTGTTTATAATGAAATTAGAGTACAGAAGGTATTCCAGGATATGTTGAAATGGAAAACCATATATCTGGCTTCTTCTTCTGAAAACTATTTGAAAAGGATATTTTAAAGAAAAGGAGCATTTTTTTCAGCTGCTTTTATATGCCAGTCTTTATGATTATCTAATCTAAGAGATGCGTGCATAGTAGTCTCCCAATTAATGTTTCTTTAATCAATGGATAAAAAACGAATTGGCTTTGACACTAGAATTAGCCATCCCAATGTTGGATGGCTAATTCTAACATTTCCATCATGGCTGATTTCTCTTCATTCCCATGAAGGGAAAGATGGGTGGCAGTAACAGTAAGAGAACATAACTGAACCATTGCCATGTGACAGGGAAAGTCTACAAGACTGCTTGCCAGGGTCACTCCTAGATAATAAAATTGCTAGTAAACCCAGCTGGGATGTGCTTAGCCCAAAGTTTAAAGGCAAGCTGGAGAACATGTAGGACAGATACTCTTCACACAGTCAAGGCTCAGGGCATGCCAGGGAGGTGATAACTTGCCCAGTCTTGCAATGGACATTTCCAGACTCAGATTGCCAGGCAGTCATGTTAGCTTCAACATGCAGTTTGCAAGCTAAGTATCATACCTGTACACTGTATCCTAAGGTATTTCAAAGTTTGAGGTTTGAGAAGTTTTTCTGAGAAAGAGAATGAGGAGGAATGGTGGCACAATCTTGACTGTTCCGTGTAATCTGTGTGGCAATATAATTTACTGCACGAAGCAGGACATTTCTGAGAATGAAAAGGATTGCTATTAATTAATTATGCTTAGAAAACAGATGTAAACCCTGACTGTCCTAGGCAAAGAAGGACTATAGTCAGTGTGTGTATTACAGTTAGTTCTCTGTCTCCTACTTGAATGTAACTCCATGAGGGAGTTTCGGTATCCAGAGCCTGGCTCATAGTAGGTATTTAATTAATATTTTTGAAGCTGTATGACTTGAATCTTGAGGGGTGTGTAAAAGGTAGTCAAAATGGGCTGCTAGGAAGATGTAATAGCATGTCTAAAGGAAGAATGAAAAGGAGAGCACAATGCATTTGTGCTATTACAAGGAATATTTTATGGGTGGACCTTAGAGGCCCTTTATGAATATAGCAAAAATAAACTCTGTCTTTCTTAAGGATTCCTTGGCATGAATCCCACGTGTGACAGACAGGATTCTAAGATGGCCTCAAAGATTCCCACTCTCTGATGCACACGCTGTATAATTCCCTCCCTTCAGGATTGGCAGGACCTATGAATATTAATATGATGGGTTATCACACCATGATTAGTTTGTATTATATGGCAAAGGTGAAGGGTTTTTGCAGATGAAATTGAGGCTCCTAATCAGTTGACTTTGAGTGAATCGAGAGGGAGATTACCCTGGGTGAGCTTGATCTGATTATGTGGGCCCTTAAAAGAAGTCAGAGAGACTCCATGTCAGAGATTACCTGCTGGCTTTGAAGAAGTAAGCTGCCATGTTGTGAGAAGGTCACATGGTGATGACCTGAGGGCATCCTTGAACAGAGGGTGACTCCTGCCTGATAGCCAGCAAGAAAATGAGGCTTCAGCCCTATAACCACGAGTAACTAAATTCTGCCAACAACATGAACGAGCCTGGAAGAGGCTGCTGAGCTTCAGATGAAAATGCAGCCCAGCCAATACCTTGATTTCAACCTTATGAGACTGTGAGGAGAGAACCCAGTTAAACTATGCCTGGACTTCTGACCTATAGAAACTGTGAGGTAATAAATGGATATTGTTTTAACTTCCTAAGTTGGTGGTAATTTGTTATGCAGTCATAGAAATTAAAATGCTATACTAAGTGCTGATATGGACAATTTCGGGGTTATTGTTACTGACCTTATATTTGAAGCTAGAGGCCTGCTTTTTATTTCTAATTCAGGTAAGAAAAAGGAGCAAGTTTGATCATGTTTGTAATAACTTAACCTAGAAATGTGCTCAGAAAAGCTCAAGCCTAGTATAGGAAGTGAAGGTGGAGAAAATGCTGAGCTGAGTTGTTATGAATAATAAAAAAGCAAGTATTAATATTAATGTTCCTTCCCTGGAAACCTGGATCACAGAGTTTTGGAGGTCCTGGGATTGAGGAAAGAAGCCGTGGTTTCTGGAGACGGCACAAACAATGACCTCAGCACATGGCAGAAGATTCAGAAATGAGGGAGACGAGCTGTGAGAGGTGCCCGGGTGTGAAGTGCCCGGTGCATTTTATGAATGGTGATGTCTGCTGTGACTGTTTAGCTGTTTCCTGTTTAGTGCAGTGATCTGTCTGTTATCCTTGTTGTTGTTAGTTACTGTCGAGTTGATTCCAACTCACGGCGACCCCACGTGTGCAGAGTAAAACTGCTCCCTGAGGTTTTCAAGGCTGTGACCTTTCGAAAGCAGGTGACCAGGCCTTTTTTCTGAGGCACCTCTGGGTGGGTTTGAACTGCCAAGCTAGCAGTTGAGTGCTTAACTCTTTGCACCACCAAAAATTCTGTTACATATTTAAAAAAATTTAAAAAAATGTGCTCCAGATTTGATTTCTTTCATATCTATGTATATGTGTATATGCATATATCTATCTCATGCACACAGATACACACATCTTCAGAGTAGACCACCGTGATGGGCAGGAAGTTTGGCGTCATCAGTTAAACACATTTCAAACTCTTCTCACACGCATATGCTGTTCTCATAATCATCTGCACACATATGGTTGGGAATATGAAAGCCATCTTATTGAAAACAGCCTCGTTTAAAACCACATTTCACAGCATGATCCCTGACATAAACTGACCACCCTTTATGGAGATGGCTGGCACACAATAAACCTTCATTAACTCCACCTACCAGGCATGAGAATATTAAAGAATCTGAATAAAAAGAGAATGTGTGGATCTGGTCATCTGGGGAGTAGCAATTTATTGTATTGAATTAGATAACTTGCAACAAATTAACATTTGATTAATGAAGTTTAACACTGTGTGTCTATATTTGTATGTGTAGAAGGATCATGAAAAATGAGCAGAATTTTCTGTCTGTTTGGGGCAAGTGGGATGGGACAGATCACAGCAGGGCCCATGAACTCTGTTTAACTTAAAGGAGTTGTGCTTTCAAGACTAGCCAGTCAGGTGTGGGCTACCCTGTGGGGCAACTAGTACATGCTGCTTCCTGTCAGCACAGAAATGAAGATCAGTCCCTAGGGGGGGAAATATGAATTTAAAGTCCTCATGTGAGGTTATATCTGCAAGCAAGGCATTAACAAGTTAAAAGCAATGTAGAGCATGAGGCAGTATCACTTGGAAGGGTTTTAGATGAGCATGAAATGTTTAGAAAAGGTTGAGAAGATGTCCACTGTAACATAAACTTTTATTCTGTCATTTGTAGGACATAGGAAAGTGCTGGAATTGTGAGAGATTAATTTTATTTAAATAAATTATTTTGAGAATGGGTGATGAGAACTAAGACAGAAATAAATGCAGTCGCAGAGACAGAAACATTAGAAAAGTATGTGCATTTTTGGATGATGACATAAAATAAGGAAGGCTTGGCCAGGAAACATGATTTTAGCACCTGTAGACAAGCAGCCTCCATGGCTCAATGGTTAAGAGCTTGGCTGCTAACTGAAGGGTCGCTGGTTCAAACCCACCCAGCGGCTCAGCGGGGGAAAGACCTGCAGTCCGTTTCCATAAAGATTATAGCCAGGAAAACCCTATGGGGCCTCTCTGCTTTGCCACAGGAGTAGCTATGAGTCAGAATCAACTCAACAGCACTCAACAACAAGAAGACAAACTACAGTGTTTCTCTTCGACATAGAAGCAAGATTCAAGATTGCAAAGAAAACCTCCGATATTTCTGAGAATCCCAAACGAAAGCCAGTATTTAGTGAGTGCATCCTATATACCATGGACTCTACATTTCTTATTTCATTTAATCTTCACAACAATCATCTGAGTTGGAGATTTTATCATCCCCATTTCAAACTGGTATTAACTGATAGCTATCATAAAGTCACACATAAGTGGGTAAACCAAACCCGTTGCTGATGAGTCAATTCTAACTCATGGTTACCCCGTGTGTTTCAGACTAGTCCTGTGTTCCATAGGCTTTCAGTGGCTGTGATCTTTCAGAAGGAGATCACCAGGGCTTTCTTTCGAGGTGCCTCTGGGTGGACTCAAACCAGCAACCTTTCAGTTAGTAGCTGAGCACTTAACCATTTGTGCCACCCAGGGCATCTAATCCAGGCAGTCCAAATCAAGCGGTCTTTTTTAAACTGCTACTTCTTCCCAGGTCGGCAACTAGGAATTTGCAAGCAATCTGCTGTTGAATTGTCGCCTGGTCGTGTTAGGATAATACCGCTGGGGCCCTCAGACCTCCTTATGTGATGTAAATGAATGGAGTGACCCTTGGCTTGGTAGTTGATTTTGTGTCTGTGTTTATTAAAAAATGGCACAGTACGTGGACTCTGTCTCAGTGCACAGATCGTGACGTCGCCCGTGACCATCATTTCTACATGACTCTGTTGCAGAAAAGTCGAAGTTACCCTCAGAGCAACTCTTGATGGGCAATGAACTGAGCAGCACTCCTGTTACAGCGAGCAGTAAAAGAGGCAGCAGCTGTCTTGCCACGTGACTTAATTTGACCACTTCCTCTCAGTGCATCACTGTTTCTGACATTCTTTTAATGATAGACCTTTCTGTCAAGGCCCAGTTTCTCTTTTATTTGACATTTGAAATGAATGTTGAATTCTTTGTCACGTGTACTTACAATGGAAAGGTGATAGTGAGTTGAGCATTGATAGGGCAGCCCAATATGAAAAATAATTTGACCATTTAATCGGCTGCAAATTTAGGCGCTTCCAGAAGATCAGTGAAGTAAATCAACATCCACATGATACCTGGAGGTGAATGGAAACCAAACATTAAGCATCACAGACCAACTTATAGAAATATTTGCATTAAAATCTTCCGATTAGTTTAAGTGAGAGTAGTTGTTGTTGTTGTTAGGTGCTGTCCAGTCAGTTCCAACTCATAAAGACACTGGGCACAACAGAAGGAAACACTGCCCAGTCCTGAGCCATCCTCACAATCATTACTATGTTGGAACCCATTGTTGCAGCCACTGTGTTAATCCATCTTGTTGAAGTTCTTCATCTTTTTCATTGACTCTCTACTAAGCATGATGTCCTTCTCCAGGGACTGGTTCCTCCTGTTAACATGTTCAAAGTATGTGAGACAAAGTCTTGCCCTCCACTGTTCTAAGAAGCATTCTAGCTGTTCTTCTTCCAAGGCAGATTTGTTCATTCTGGCAGTCCATGGGATATTAAATATTCTTAACCAACGCCATGATTCAAAGGCATCAATTCCTTTGGTCGTCCTTATTTATTGTCCAGTTTCCCATTCATATGAGGTGATTAAAAATACCATGGCTTGGGTCAGATGCGCGTTAGTCCTCAAAGTGATATCTTTTCTTTTTGACACTTTAAAGAGGTCTTTTACAGCAGATTTGCCCAATGCAATACGTTGTTTGATTTCTTGACTACTGCTTCCATGGGTGTTGATGGTGAATCCAAATAAAATGAATCCTTGAGAACTTCAGTCTTTTCTCCATTTATTATGATGTTGCTTATTAGTCCAGTTGTAAGGATTTTTGTGTTCTTTATATTGAGGTGTAATCCATACTGAAGGCTGTGGTCTTTGATCTTCATCAGTAAGTGCTTCAAGTCCTCTTCACTTTCAGCAAGCAAGGTTGTGTCATTT
>NW_004443958.1:9247214-9351971 GCF_000243295.1 Trichechus manatus latirostris
GAGTCTTCCTCCAATCCTGATGCCACATTCTTCTTCATATAGTCCAGCTTCTTGGATTATTTGCTCAGCATACAGATTGAATAAATATGGTGAAAGGATGCAACCCTGACGCACACCTGTCCTGATTTTAAACTACACAGTATCCCCTTGTTCTGGTCGAATGACTACCTCTTGGTCTATGTACAGGTTCTGCATGAGCTTAATTAAGTGTGCTGGAATTCTCATTCTTCACAATGTTATCCATAATTTGTTATGATCCTCACAGTCTAATGCCTTTGCATAGTCAATAAAACACAGATAAACATCTTTCTGGTATTCTCTTTTTTCAGCCAATATCCATCTGACATCAGCAATGATATCCCTCATTCCATGTCCTCTTCTGAATCTGGCTTGAATTTCTGGCAGTTCCCTGTTGATATACTGCTGCAACTGTTTTTGAATTATCTTCAGCAAATTTTACTTACATGTGGTATTAATGGTACTGTTCGATAATTTCTGCATTCCATTGGATCACTTTCTTTGGAATGGGAAAAATATGGATATTTTCCAGTCGGTTGGCTAGGTAGCTCTCTTCCAGATTTCTTTATTATTATTGTACTTTAGCTCAAGGTTTACAGAACCAACTAGCTTCTCATTGAACAATTAGTATACATATTGTTTTGTGACGTTGGTTACCAACCCCACGATAGGTCAACACTCTTGCTTCTTGACCTTGGGTTCCCTATTACCAGCTTTCCTATCCCCTCCTGCCTTCTAGTCCTTGCCCCTGGGCTGGTGTGCCCCTTTGGTCTCATTTTGTTTTATGGGGCTGTCTAATCTTTGGCTGAAGTGTGAACCTTAAGAGTGACTTCATTACTGAGCTAAAAGGGCATCCAGGGGCCATCCTCTTGGGGTTTCTCCAGTCTCTGTCAGGCCAGTAAGTCTGGTCTTTTTTTGTGAGTTAGAATTTTGTTTTACATTTTTCTCCAGGTCTGTCTGGGACCCTGTATTGTGATCCCTGTCAGAGCAGTCAGTGGTGGTAGCTGGGTACCATCTAGTTGTGCTGGACTCAGTCTGGGGAAGCTGTGGTAGTCGTGGTCCATTAGTCCTTTGGACTAATCTTTCCCTTGTGTCTTTGGTTTTCTTCATTCTCCCTTGCTCTCAGTGGGTTGAGACTAGTGGAGTATCTTAGATGGCCACTCACAAGCTTTTAAGACCCTAGATGCTACTCATCAAAGTAGAATGCAGAACATTTTCTTTATAAAATATGTTATGCCAGTTGAGCTAGATGTTCCCCAAGACCATGGTCCCCACAGCCCTCAGCCTAGTAATTCGGTCCATCAGAGAATTTGGATGTGTCTGTGGAACTTCCATGACCTTGCCTTGGACAAAGTGTGCTGGCTTTCCCAGTATTGTGTCTTCCAAATTTCTTGGCATAGAATGAGTGAGTGCTTCCAGCATTGCATGTGTTTCTTGAAATATCTCAACTGGTATTCCATCAATTCCTGGAGCCTTGTTGTTTGCTAATGCTTTCAGTGCCGCTTGGACTTCTTCCTTCAGTACTATCCGCTCGTGATCATACGCTACCTCCCGAAATGGTTGAATGTCGACCAGTTCTTTTTGGTGCATTGACTCCTTGCATTCCTTCCGTCTTCTTTTGATGCTTCCTGTTCGTTCAATATTTTGTGCATAGAATCTTTCAATATTAACTCAAGGCTTGAATTTTTTCTTCAGTTCTTTTAGCTTAAGAAATGCTGAGTGTGTTCTTCCCCTTTGGTTTTCTGACTCAAGGTCTTTGTATGTTTCATTATATACTGTACTTTGTTTACTCGAGTCACCCTTTGAAATCTCTTCAGCTCTTTTATTTCATCATTTCTTTCATTTGCTCTATGTTCAACAGCAAGTTTCAGAGTCTCTTCTGACATCCATTTTGGTCTGTGCTTTCTTTCCTGTCTTTTTAATGACTTTTTAGTTTCTTCATGTATGATGTCCTAGATGTTTTCCCACAACTTGAGAGAATAGAGTACAATAGAAGTCTAATGGTGTCCATACACATAATGAAATCCAGAAATAAAATTTAAAGAGCACTAGAAGTCACTGAAATTTAGAATAAATTTACTGCCATCTTCTTCTTCTGGGTCATTCCATTGATTTTAATCCCGCCAAGTAGGCATAGCAACCATCTCTGGAATTTTAAGATCCTGGGTGAGTTGAGATAGAGAAAAAAAGAGCTGATGCTGAACTATTTCCACATAGCACCTCTTTTCTCAGAGAAGTAAATATCATTGGCTGTTGGGTTTTATGTATACGATCTGAGAGCTCTTTGGCAGAGGGGAGCCTGAATTAAAAACAGAACTTCCCCTACATTATTCATCACCCTAGGCCTGAGCCTCCTTGTTGGAAGAAACCTTGTAGATCTTACCAGTGGAGAGCTAAGAATAAAAGGTTAACAGATCAAAGAGAAGAAACATTTATAGTCATAAGCACTTCTAAGTCAGCCGTAAAACAGCCTTTACATCATACATGTTCCTTAATTTGAACGTCCTGTTTTTGATCCTATAAGAGGCCTGTGGGTTAAATGTAATGTGAATATTTGTACTGGTATAAGTAGTCTTTCTGAGGCAGAAGGCAAAACTTTTAAATAATTTGGAAAATATAAATTTGGCAGAGTTGGAACACAGGCCATCAGCAAATACTCTCACTGCACAAGCTATTATTTTGTACTTCTTTTAACTATTTTATGGAATTGTTACTCAATGAAAATGGAAGAACAATATAGTGGAGTAAAACAAATCATCTTAAGAGCTAAAATTATTCAATTTTCTTAATACTTCACTTATTTATTTGTTACTTTACTTATCAAACAAACATATATTGAGTGCCTACTCATGTGGCAGACGTTCTGAGTATTGATATATGATTCTGGGCATTTGATTTCCTAGTTAATCTCTTCTCTGTACTGGAGAAAATAACATCAAACCTAATAGATTGTGTGTATCTGTATGTATGTGTGTATAGCAATAAATTTAGATAATGCTGAGAATAGCAATTTATCAAATGCTATACAAACGTAAAACTCTCATTATTAGCATAACTGTTTTACAAGAATAGAAAACACCATGCCACTTTGGAAGGGAAAAGAAGGAAGAGAATTCTGGATGCCGTTTTTTCCTCAGTTTATTTTCCTAAGGAGACATTTATTAGGATGGTGTTCAATATCACGTCTTTGTATTCTTATGGCCGACTTTGACCTTGAAGTCAGTGAAAATTTTCTTTGGTGTCAATATGGAACAGCAAGCTTCTTCTAAACCTTAGAGGTTCCAAACTATGGGTTTCCATAGTTCTTCCTCTTCCTTGTTCTTTATTGATTGGTTTTCACTGTGACAATGGTCTAGCTCACAGTGGGGAAAATTAAAATGGCATTACTAAGACCAGTTTTATGGTTACTGTTTCTGAACAGACCCATTTTATTTGTAAATCCATTAATTTTTGGCTGAGTGTTTATCTTCTTAAGTCTGAGAGGTTAGGTCTGGTATTAGTAGTCTCATTTTACAGACCAGGGAACTGAGGCTCAGACTGGCGCCAAAGTCATACAATCCGTAAATAGTAATTTCAGAAAAGTAACTCAACACGTAATAATTTTTTTTTCACTGTTTGTTCACTACTAGTAATTCTCAGTGAGGTGCTACATCTTACTGTGGAAGTGCATAAGAATCTCAGAGTGTGGAGATATATGAACAGTTTGAAAATATTAGAACATTTGAATTAAAATGTAATTGACTTGTTATTAGCCATCCTTAATTTATTTGGAAATACCAACAGAGAATAAAATTTTTATACTTACATACCACCTTGGTGATTTTCGTCATGTCAGCGTGGTGTCTGTACTATTATTTACTTAATATTTTTCTTTAAATTGATTCCCTGATTTTTGGTTAAATATATTTTTAAAAGAAACTATATCATTGCTGTAAATGGAAAGTTGGCATCAATTGTGAAAATAAGGTAACCAATATGGCTATTAAAATGAAATATGGCTGTACCCAGAGATCACATATAATTATCATTTGTTCACTTATATTTTGCTGGACTACTAACCTGAAGATTGGGGTTTGAACTCGCAGAAGAAAGACCTGGCAATCTGCTTCTGTAAAGATTATTGTTGTTGTTAGTTGCCGTCGAGTCCGTTCTGACTCATGGCAACTCCATGTGTGCAGAGTAGAACTGCTCTGTAGGTGTTTTAAGGCTGTAATCTTTTGGAAGCAGATCACCAGGCCTTTCTTCTGATGTGTCTCTGGGTGGGTTTGAACCACCAAACTCTCAATAGTAGTAGTAGTAGTAGTCAAGCACTTAGCCATTTGTGCCACCCAGGGACTCCACTCTAAAGATTATAGCCAAGAAAACGCTATGGAGTAGTTCTACTCTGTAACACATGGAGTTTCCATAAAGCAGAATTGACTCAACAGCATTGAGTTTTTTTTTTTTCTTTCCCCCAACTTAGAGTGAATCACACTTTGAGAAACACTAGGTTTAAAAAACAATGAGAAATATTGTAGTTTTATATTGCCTCTCCTAATAACATTCAGTATTTCCATACCTCTTTAAAAACCAACGTAAAATTATAGCACACACATTTTTGTGTATTTTTTAATTTTTTCTGAACATTTCTTCTGTATTTCTGTCAATTGTCTGGCATGAAGTCTGGTAACTGTTCTCTGAATCTCATTCTCCCTTTCTTATTTTTTAGTATTAGATCCCTCCCAATGCTGCCAAATTTTAACTGGACAGGTGCCTGGCTAACCATAGCCTACATTTCTTAGCTTTCATTGCAACTAGATGTGGCCATGTGACTAAGTTCTGGTGAGTGAGATGTGAGCAGAAGTGATACACATCATCAGGTTAAAAGGAAACTGTGTTCTGCTTTCCCTGCCTCTTTAAAATAGGCTAAAACATGGGCACGTAGGATGAACTATCTTTGAACATACAGACAGAGACAACACCCTAGAGAATCACAGAATAAGAAAGACTGGGCCTAGCATGATCTCGTGAAGAAGAGCTGCCTACCCCTCTGAACTGGTTACTATCGTAACGTTTTTAGATGAGAGAGAATTAAACATTTGCTTGTATTTAAGCTATAGTTATTTTGCTGTGGTTAAAGAACCAAAATAATGTTCTAATAAATTTGATACTCTTATTTTTTAAGGGAAAGTATATTTAGTAACGATTCAAACAAGGGATTTTTATTACTTTTTTCTAATAGTTCTTTTAATACCCAAGGGTCTAATACTTTCTCTGTGATCACTCTTATTTAAGGAAAACGATTTTTTAGACATAGTAGATCATGAGAAAATTAAGTAAGAACATTCAAAGTATTCAAAGTGTGAAAAAATATAAAATTCCTAGAAGCCACTGTTTGATTCCATTTGGACAAGTCCATCTCAGTAGGTTGGAAAGCTGAGTTGTCAATTTCACAGACCCAGCACTTCATCTACTCAACACAGACTGCTGGAGTTAATCCTCCAGGAAGCTGTCCAAGATGCAAGAGGAATACCTCAGGGAAAACCAAAATGTGATTTTCTAGGTGTTGTAATTCATGTTTGAATGTGCATAACTACTCTAGAATGAAGACTCAGGGCAAAATACCGTCTGCAAGTGAACAGTCCCATAAAGGAAGCAAAAAAATTTCTGGCAGGCTATTTTGACTTAATTAAAGTAACAATCAATACAAAGTGTAGTATCATTCAGCCTGTGTGTATTCTTAGCTACTGTCTAGTGACCACTGCTGATGTTTTCCTTCACTTTTTCATATGAAACGTGAAAGAGTTCCTGTTGAGATGCTGAAATTACTGTTGCTCTCTTCCTTCTATTTACAGGTGTTTTCTGGCAACAAACTCTGATTTACATAACAACCCACCTTTGTCAAAAAATCATCAAGCATTTGTTTATTAAGTGGATACTGTGTGCCTTTCTCTGAAGTAATAGCAGTGATCATAACTAAGAGGTCAAGATAATATACCTGAAATCCATTGAAATTTCCATTCGAAGTTTCAAATCTTGCCAACTACAAAATTTGGTTAGCTTGTATTGTAAAAGAAGGAGTAAAACTGTTATTTGCAGATGACATGATTGTCTATGTAGAAAATCCTATGGAATCTACAAAAAAACTACAAAAACTAGTTAGTGAGCTTAGCAAGGTTGCAGGGCAAAAGATCAATATACAAAGATGTAAATTTAAACCGCAATGAGAAACCACTACTCACCTATCAGAATGACTAAAATTAAAGACAAAAAAACTGACCATACCAAATATTGGTGAGTATGTGGAGGAACTAGAGCTCTCATACACTGCTTTTGAGAGTGTAAAATGGTACAACTACTTTGGAAAACAGTTTGGCACTGTCTTAAGAAGGTAAACATACTTCTACAATATGATCCAACCATTCCACTTTAGGTATTTACCAAAGAGAAACAAAAGCATATATTCACACCAAGACTTGTATATGAACGTTCTTAGCAGCTTTATTTAACAAGCAATTGAATGCCTACCCTAGCAGGCACTGTAATGGGCATTTGGGAGATGAAGATGAGTAAAACATAGTCCCTGCCCTCAACAAGCACTGAATCTGGTGGCAGGAAAATTATGATACTATCCTATGATCGAGGCATGTGCTGTGATAGAGATAAGCAGTGGTGCTTTGTAGTCCATCTGTATCAGCCTAGAGGGCAATAAAGGTAATGAGAGAAATATTCCAGAAATAGGCAACTCCCACAATAAATATAAAAAGATGAGTAGAAATTCTGTACTTGCAAAGGGTAGGTAACACCATTCACATCCAAGAAGTTATACTTACTAAGAACTCAGTATCTTAGCCTTCTGAAGAGATTCCTTTTCTAAATAAGGCTTCATTGTTAGGCTCTTACTTTTTATTTATGGTTTACAGGAAAATAATTATATAAAGAATGCTTCTGCGTCTAATTCAGGCTTTCCCTTTACATATTTTATGTCATTTAAATAAAGATCTGATGATAAATTCCTTTCCAGAAATTTTTTTTTGTCTCTCTTGGTGAATGGCATCTTCTTTTAATCAGACTGTAAGTACCTTTTGTTTGGGTACCAAGAAGTTCAGAGCTAGTTTAATGTCGGTCATGATAGCAATAGCCTATGTTTCAAACCATTTATTTTCTCTTACGGTCTATGGTGTTTTCCATTTCTACTGTTATTTAAATAATCTGATTATGTACTTGTATTTCATGGTAAGCCAACACAAAACCTTTTTGAAGAAGGTTGGAGATAAACTGTATATACATATATACCACCATTTGTCTCTCTCTTCGTTGTACAGTGGTGGATTACATGTTGCTCTGATGCTAGAAGCTATGCCACCAGTATTTCAGATATCATCAGGGTCACCCATGGTGGACAGGTTTCAGCAGAGCTTCCAGACTAGGAAGAAGGACATGGAGATCTACTTCTAAAAAAATTGGCCAGTGAAAACTTTATGAATAGCAGCAGAACATTGTTTGATATAAAGTGCTGGAAGATGAGCCTCTCAGGTTGGAAGGCACTCAAAATACAACTGGGGAAGAGATGCCTCCTCAAAGTAGAGATGATTTTAATGACATGGATGGAGTAATGCTGTCTGGACCTTCATTTGCTGAGGTGGCATGACTCAAAATGAGAAGAAACAGCTACAAACATCCATTAATAATCAGAATGTGGAATGTCCAAATTATGAATCTAGGAAAATTGAAAGTTGTCAAAAATGAAATGGAATGCATAAAGATTGATATCCTAGCCATTGGTAAGCTGAAATGAACTGGTGTTAGCCATTTTGAATCAGATAGTAATATGGTTTACTATTCTGGGAATGACAAATTGAAGAGGAATGGCATTGCATTCGTCATCACAAAGAACATTTCAAGATCTATCTTGAATTACAGTGCTGTCAGTGATAGGATAATATCTATACACCTCCAAGGAAGACCAGTTAATACGACTATTATTCAAATTTACGCACCAACCATTAAGGCCAAAGATGAAGAAATGAATATTTTGACCAACATCTGCAATCTGAAATCGATCAAACATATAATCAAGATACATTGATAATTACTGGTGATTGGAATGTAAAATATGGAAAAAAAGAAGAAGGATCAGCAGTTGGAAAATATGTTCTTGGTAATAGAAACGACGCTGGAGATTGCATGACAGAATTTTGCAAGACCAATGACTTCATTGCAAATACCTTTTTGCAACAACATAAATGGCAACTATACACGCTGACCTCACCAAATGAAGTACATAGGAATCAAATCGACTACATCTGTGGAAAGAGACTATGGAAAACCTCAATACCGTCAGTCAGAACAAGGCCAGAGGCTGACTTTGGAGTAGACCATCAATTGCTCCTATGAAAGTTCAAGTAGAAATTGAAGAAAATTAAAATAAGTGCACGAGAGACAAAGTACGACCTTGAGTATATCCCACCTGAATTTAGAGACCATCTCAGGAATAGATTTGACGCATTGAACACTGATGACTGAAGACCAGATGAGTCATGGGGTGAAATCAAGGACATTATACATAAAAAAGGCAAAAAGTCGTTAAAAAGACAGGAAAGAAAGAAAAGACCAAAATGGATGCCAGAAGAGACTCTGAAACTTGCTCTTGAACTTAGAGGAGCTAAAGCAAATGAAAGAAATGATGAAGTAAGAGAGATGAACAGATTTCAAAGGGCAACTCCAGAAAAAACGGAAGAGCACGCACATCATTTCTCAAGCTGAAAGAACTGAGGAAAAAAATTCAAGCCTCGAGTTGCAATTTTGAAGGATTCTACAAGCAAAAAATTGAATACGTGGAAAGTATCAAAAGAAGATGGAAGGAATACACGGAGTCACTGTATCAAAAAGAGTTGGTCAATATTCAACCATTTCAGGAGGTAGTATATGATTAAGAACTGAGGTACTGAAGGATAAACTCCAAGCTTCACTGAAGGCATTGGCAAAAAACAAGTCCCCAGGAGTTGGCAGAATACCAGTCGAGACATTTCAACAAACAGATGCAATGTTGAAAGCATTCACTCATCTATGCCAAGAAATTTGGAAGACAGCTACCTAGCCAACCAATTGGAAGAGACCCAATTTGTGCCCATTCCAAAGAAAGGTGATCCAACAGAATGTGGAAATTATTAAACATTGTCATTAATACTACACACAAGTAAAATTTTACTGAAAATAATTAAAAAACATTTGCAGCAGTAAATGGAAAGGAAACAGCCAGAAATTCAACCTGGATTCAGGAGAGTAAGTGGAATGAGGGATATTATTGCTGATCTCAGATGGATCTTGGCTAAAAGCAGAGAATACCAGAAAGATGTTTACCTGTGTTTTATTTACTATGCAAAGGCATTGGACTGTGTGGATCATAACAAATTATGGATAACATTGCAAAGAATGGGAATTCCAGAACTCTTAATTGTGCTCCTGCAGAACCTGTACATAGAGCAAGAGGCAGTGGTTCGAACAGAATAAGGGGATACTCTGTGGTTTAAAATCAGGAAAGGTGTGTATCAGGGTTGTATCCTTTTACCATACTTATTCAGTCTGTATGCTTAGCAGATGATCTGAGAAGCTGGACTATATGAAGAAGAACATGGCATCAGGATTAGAGAAAGATTCATTAACAACCTCCGTTATGCAGGTAACACAACCTTGTTTGCTGAAAGTGAAGAGGACTTGAAATACTGATGAAGATCCAAAACTACAGCCTTCAGTATGGATTACACCTCAGTATAAAAAAAAAAAAAAGTCTTCACAACTTGACCAGTAAGCAACATCTTGATAAACAGAGAAAAGATTGAAGTTGTCAAGGATTTTGTTTTACTTGGATCCACAATCAATGCCTATGGAAGCAGCACTCAAGAAATCAAACAATGTATTACATTGGGTAATCTGCTGCAAAAGACCTCTTTAAAGTGTTGAAAAGCAAAGATGTCACTTTGAGGACTAAGGTGTGCCTGATCCAAGGCACGATATTTTCAATTGCCTCATATGCATGTGAAGGCTGGACAATGAATAAGGAAGACCGAAGAAAAATTGATGTCTTTTAATTATTTGGGTTGGCAAAGAATATTGAATAGTACCATGGACTGTCAGAAGAACAAACAAATCTATCTTGGAAGAAGTACAGCCAGAATGCTCCTTAGAAGCGGAGATGGTGAGACTTTGTCTCACATACTTTGGACACTCCCTGGAGAAGAACATCATCCTTGGTAAAGTGGAGGATCAGCGAAAAAGAGGAAGAGCCTCAGTGAGATGGAATGACAGTGGCTGCAACAGTGGACTCAAACAGCGATGTTGTGAGGATGGCACAGGACCAGGCAGTGTTTCGTACATAGGGTCACTATGTGTTGGAGCCAACTGGACAGCACCTAACAACAACAACCATAAATATATGCTACATAGTCCAAATGGAAAGCAGACATGCTTTTGGTGTTGCAAAAATCATGTACATGTTAGATTGTAACTCATTCTAAGGTTCTCACTTATCAGCTCATTGAATCATGCAAAAGCTTGCTTGGCATTGTTCTTCCAGTTCATGCAGCGGTGTCATTTTGTTCATATTTAACCTCCTTTCCCCTTTCATTTAATCACTAGATATATGTCTTGATCAAAGTACTTGGTATTTTGTTTGTCTTGCCACCACCTTCCCTGTTTCTAAGGAATTCCTCTCATAACTTTCCTTTCCCACTCTCCCTCATACTCTTCCATTTATATGGTTTTTCTGGGAGCTATCCTGTTAGTACAACCTGACTTCCTGGCTACAAATTTTGGGTGCATAGGTAGTTACTTTTATCAAATCAATTTGGAAATTAGCGATTCCAGCTTAGTTTAATTGCTCTTTTGTTGTTGTTCTTAGTTGCTGTCGAGTCCAGTGTGACTCATGGTGACTTGACTTGTGCAGAGTAGCACTGCTCCATAGGGTTTTCAAGGCTGTGATGTTTTGGAAGCAGATCACCAGGCCTGACTTCTGAGGTGCCTCTGAGTGGATTTGAACCACCAACTGTTGGGTTAATAGTTGTGCGTTTAACCGTGTGTACCACCCAGGGATTCCAGTAGAGGAAATAAAAATTCAGAAATTGTTGGCAGCCGTGTTCTGCTATGTGTCAGAAAAAGCTGGTCAGCAAGAAGAGTGAGACAGCTGCAAAGTAGGGGATAGTGATGAAGGTGGTAGTTCTAATGTAGGAGATTGCCAAAGCAGCCCTTATGGCCTCAAAAGTGGGGGTAGTATGACTAGGAAATTTAGGAATCACACAAGGGACATGGAGCTAGATGATCAGTTACTCATTCCATGTTGTTGTATACCTTCTTATTCCCTGCACAGTCCTCAGAGCTAGGATTTATGCAATCAGAATCTGTATTCCCTGCGTAGAGGAGAGGGGTACTGACTTAGGTCAAGGAAACGCACTCTGGTTATAATATTGTGCAAAATAAACACTCAATTCTTGATAAACTAAAATTACTAGACATTTGAGGAGCACCAAGATATCAAAGTGAAGCAGTAAACTTAAACAGAAGCACTGTCTCCTCATGAAACAGATTGAGCGTAGAAAATGGAAGGAAGCATAAAATAAATATAAATAATAATTTTATAAATATTTGAGAGTAATCCAGTCCTATAAATGAATAACAGTGACTCTTCCAAAAGGAATAATAAGCCTCTGTAATTAAAAACATAAGTGTTGAAATACAAATTTAATGGATTTATTGAGGGGCATAAAAAACAAAAGAGAAGAGAAAGTTAGTGAACCCAGCGTATTGTATTAGGTAAACAAATCCATCAAATTAAATTATATTCTATTTACAAGACATGTATCCAAAACAAAAAAAAGGAAAAAATAAAGCGATGGATACTTTGTGAAGACTCTAACAAGGAATGGCAAATATATGGGACAAATAGAATTCAAGATGAAAAATATTATGCAGGAAAAGGTAATAATGTATATAGATAAAATTATAATCCACCGCAAGCATTTATACTTCTTAGAAGAAATGCATATGTAGTGTAGTTAATAAGCGCTATTACAAATAGAAGTAATAGAAGAAGAAAAAATATATAGTGTATATGGTAAAAAGCTATTAGAAAAAGAATAGAAAGATCCACACGCATATTTTAGTGGAAGTCTTTACCACACCTATCTCAGAAACCAGTGGATTAAATAGAAAAAAATATAAAACAAGTAAGGATGTAGCCAACAGAAGCCAACCCACTGCCATCAAGTCAATTCCGACTCATAAGGACCCTATGTAGAGAAGATAAATCATACTAGAAATTTGATTGCATTTTATTTTACTCAGGAGGGGATATACTTAGTTCTCAAACACTAATAAAATCGTTTTAAAGTTACTCATTATGAGGACACAAAGAAAATTGAAGGATATTTAAAAAAAGATTACATAATCCATATTCCATTATCAAAATTTAATAAAATTATTTATCAGCAAAAAAAGATAACTAAATAATTAAAACACTTCTGTCCAGTTGATTCCAACTTATAGACTAGAACTTCCCCATAGGGTTTCCAAGGCTGTAATCTTTATGGAAACGAACTGCCACATCTTTCTCCTGCAGAGCAGCTGGTGGATTCGAACTGTTGATCTTTGGTTAGCAACCGAGTTCTTAACTACTGTGCTACCAGGGTTCCTTACTTAGAAATTAACAACAACGAAAGTACCAAACTCTTCTAAATGACTTTTGAGTTTAAAAGGAAATGGAAAAAAAAAAAAAGACTGTTTAGAAATGAATAACAATGCAAACTAATAGAATGGTGTCAAAGTGATATTCAAAGGAGAATTAATATCTTTAATTGAGTTCATGTCTCAAAATAAGTGAATTAACCTTTCATTTTTAGAAACAAATAAAAGAACTAACAAAAATTAAAATAGAAGAAAAGAATTGTTAAATATAAAAGGACAAATTAATAATTTTAAAACAAAAACAGAATTATTCTTTGGAAAAAAGTAAAACATGAAATTTGGCCAGTTTGGGAGAGAAGGAAAGTGACAGAGAAGATGGACAGACTGAAAACAGAAGAGGGGGCACAAGTACATCTATGAGGAAGACTTTTTAAAGAGGGAGACTATTTGGAACTTAAGACCCCAGTAGAAACTCACAGCCTTCCGGGTAGTCCAGTGAATTGCTCTGAGCATATTCCCAAATGTCATGTATTTTACCTCACAAATTCAAAGCCCATCTACTAAGTACTATACTTTTTTCTTTTTTTAATGGTATATTTTATTTTGTTCGTTGTTGAAAATACGCACACCAAAGCATATACCAATTAATCCATTTTCTGCATGTAAAATTCAGGGACATTGTTTACATTCTTTAAGTTGTGCAGCCATTTTCATCTTCCTTTTCTAAACTGTTTCTCCTCCACTAATATACATTCCCAAAATCAATATATACCCAATATCCAGTCTTATTTTCTGCACCCCATCCATTCTAACAACCTCAAGACTCACTCCTGCACTCCATTCTCCCAATTTCTACCAGTATATGTGACCCAGTATATTAGTTTTCTCTTGTTGATGTAGCAAATAACCACAATTTTAGTGGCTTAAAACAACACAGATGTATTATCTTACAGATCTATAGATCACAACTCTGGTATGGGCCTCACTGGACTAAAATCAAGTTGTTGGCAAGGCTGTGTTCCTTTTTAGGTGCTCTGGGGAGAATTATCTATTTCTTGATCACGCGGGTTGTTACCTTGTAGTTTAGGACTGAAGTCTCCAACTTCCCAAGGTTGCCACATTCCTGGGCTTGTGGCTTCCTTCCTCCCTCTTCAAAGCCAGCCAGGGAAAATCAAGTCTTTCTTATGTGACATCTCTCTGGCCCACTCTTGTGCTTTCCTTTCACACTTTTTAGAGCTCATAGGATTATATTGGGCCAACCAAATAATCTAGTATAATTTCCCCATTTTAGAGTCTAGAAAAGGCAGCTCCTGGTCTGCATTGAATAAAAATTTGCCTCGAGGTTAACTCCTCTTCATGTCTGGGTTGCTTATGTTGACATTCAGAGGTTGCCTTGGCATCCTACTCTGGGGTATCAAAAGAAAAGTTCTGGGGTTGGAGGCCTTTGGCTATGTGCTATAAGATTATGCAACACGAAGTTGGTAGGAACCCAGCAAAACTGGTTGCTGTAGTTGTGTTGGAATATGGGACATAAGAGACCAAGAGAATGTGAAATAGTGATTAAGATGTCACCACTATACTCTCTGATAGAGCTGTCATAAGGATTACATGAGTTAATGTGTATAAATCAGAACAGTACCTGACAGGTTGTATATGTAGTCAATAAATCATCTTTTCATGTTATGTATCATGGTGGATGTTGTTTGATCTCTTTCCTAGTCACTGATGTCAAGGAATGTTCTATATCTTCATTTCAGCCAAGAAAATACTTAAAGATCAAAATGAGGGAGAGATAATGGAAGCCTTCCTTCTTGACGGTTTCCTCTATGCGGTCTGAGCTTGTGTAAAGCTGCTGAATTCAACACAACTCTTTCTAAACTAGCTATTCTTTTTAAAGACCTGTAGATCTTTGACTTAATTTGCTTCTAGAAATAATCTCATTGCCAGTTATGGTTCTTATTATTGTGGACAAACTCATGCCAGCCTTGACGGACACTTTCCAGATTTTTACTTCAAGGAAGCTCAATTCCTTATTGCGTGAAGTTACCCAAAAAATAAAGAAGTGAAAGATCTGACACTATGAACACATCACTCTATGGGAAATGCAGTGAATTTTAACAGGGTAGGGAATCAATTTTAAGGAAGAAGAGAACTGTGTCATTTTAATCGCCGCAAAAATTATGAAACACTATGCTTTAGGCTCTGTGCTGGCCACATGACACACAATATGTCATTTAGTCATCACACAATTTAGGAACGAGTCTGGCTTGTACGGCCTCACCCATTTTTCATAGCCAGCATACTTTCTGATTGATCAGTGCCTATGCTCTACTGATCAGTACATATCTTGGACAACAGCCTTGGAAATATCTGCTTATTATAATTTGCTTTTTATAGAGAAGAAAACTGACTTCATAGAGTAAGTCACTTGATAGATTTGACCGCTCAGCTTTTAAGTGGCAGGATAAGGCGTCACGCTCCTATTGCTTATCTTGCAAAGTTTCTTCCATGACCTGTTGCTTCTGATCTAAATACACCAAGCTACTGTGCAGGTAGTTGGAGCATAAAAAATACCGCACTGTGGGTTGGCCATGCAGATGGGTGAGAATTAGGCTAATAAAAATTCATTGAAAGTGCTTTGCCCTGAAGAAAGCAAGGTGCCTGCAATTTCTTGGAGTTTATGTGTTGACAGTATAAAGAACTGGTACAAAGAAGGTTGCCTTGCTTCTGACTTTATAGTCTCCATATGGTCAGGAAAGGAGTAAATTGACCACATCTGCTGCAAATCTGTGGCTGTGCTATTGGGCTGTGCAGCTTTATCACTAGCTCTCACAGTCTTTCTCCCCAGATCCAGGATACTATATCCTGTACAAGAGCGTGCCAATTTTCACGCCTTTTGTAGTCTTCTCTAACATTCTTCAAACTCAGATGATCTGGGATCTCCTTCAGGGCAAGAGTTGGAAAACTTTTTCTTTAAAGGGCCAGATATGTTAGGCTTTGTGGGCCAACAGGAGAAATTGAAGATTATTATATTATACTATATTACATTATAAGAGAGAAGATAAATTTTCACAAACTTTTTATTGATAAAATTCAAAATATAATAATAATTGAGTATATATGTTTTTGAAGTGTAAGTCTTCTAATGACAAGAATAGAATTATTTTGGGAGGTATAATTTTTCACTTAATTAGGCTTCGAAGTTAGTGTTCCTTTTCATCAAGTTAATTGCAAATACTCATTTGTAAAAACCATTCTTAGCTCATGGGCTGTACTAAAACAAGTGTTAGACCAGATTTGGCCCCTGGGCTGTAATTTGCTACCTTTTGCTTTAGGGAAAGCTTGCATCGTGATTGGGTGACAGGCAAAAACATGCATATTTGGTAAACTGATGCAGGAGGCCATCATGAGTAGATTTCTGCAAAGATTTTTACTGGAGTTTTGTGTGTGCAAAGGCAAAGTGGGACAGACTCATATTTTGAGGACTCAGTGATAATTGGATCAGGGTTTGGTTTCCAGGTCCAGTCTTATGGAATCAGATCTATGTATATGGGAGGTAGGGCATCAGACAGAGGTTATAGAGAAATACAGTTGGCCCTCCATGTCCACGGGTTCCTGTATCTGTGGGTTCCCATCTCCTCTGGTTCTGCATCCATGGATTCAACCAACCACAGATTGAAAATATTCAAAGAAAAAAAGAAAAAGAAAAGAAAGTTCCAAAAAGCAAAACTTGAATTTGCTGCATGCCAAGCACTACACTGAATGCACTCAAATGAAGTGATGTGTAGGCATAGCCTGCTATAGCCTCCCACCGTTTCATAGATCCTCAGTCTCTCTCCAGCACTCGTTGTTTGAGCATTGTTCATTTACCTTGTCTCTTGTCATTATTCCCTAAACAATACAGTACTGTATAACAGCTATTTACGTAGCATTTGCATTGTATTAGGTATTATAAGTAATCTAGGGATGATTTAAAGTATATGGGAGGATGTGCCTAGGTTATATGCAAATACTATGCCATTTCGTATAAGGGACTTGAGCTTCAGTGGATTTTGGTATTGAGGGGGTGGGGTGGTCCTGGAACCAGTACCCCACGGATACTGAGGGACAACTGTATTTTTGAAGGGCTCTGTTCTACACAGTACAAGTCTTTTTCCTTCACTGCTCAGCTTAGTGTCAAAGTGTAGCCTATAGTGGAGAAGGAAGAATATTTTCCCCATTTTTTCATAAACCCTGGGCAACTATGAAGAATAAGGATGCAGAAAATACCGGCTTGGGGACAGTGAGAGGCAGCAGTCTTGACACAAATAATCTGTGTGTTTATAGAATCACCCGCAGTAGCTGCAAAGTGTGGCTTGCTCCTCAACTAGCCATAACGATAATGAACATTAATAAAGTACATAAAGAGACTGTTAAATTCTACAAAGGCAACTGGGAATTTTTATTTTTTTGTGCAAGGTTACTACACAAGCACTCCAGACTAATCACTGAGGTTTCTTTAAGATATCTCTGCAAGGTTAGAAAGTAGCACATCAGTGCGTTCACCTTCCAGATAATAGCGTGAGGAGCTCTATGGACGCACTCCTCAGAGAAACAAGAAAAGCTGGAGAAAGCTATAAAACAACAACTATTTAACGTCTCTGGAAATTGTCCTAAGGCCATATAACAAATGAATAAACATTTATTCTGGAAAATCTACTAAAAGTCAGTAAGAACAGCCACAGTCTGTGGCATTTTAGCTATGACTTGCTCCCCTTTCCACAAATATGCCCTACCCTAAATCAGCTAGAGGGTGAGGCAAAGAAGAAGGGGCCCCTTCTTCTCTCAGCACCCAATCTAGACTTACTGTATCTCACCAGAAAGGGAAGGCTGCCAGCCTTTCTCATCCTCTCCGAGTCCAAGTCGAAGAAAGTAAATGCCTGCTGAGTGCAGCAGAGAAGTCACGGGCTTCTTTCCTCCATCCAGCCATTACTCATAGAGTGGAGGCTCTAACTCAGGCACAAAAGGCCAAGAATACTGTAGCCATAACCACTCTTACCCCAGCTTGCTTGTAAGTAGAGATTTCAGGACAAGGGACACAAGCAGAGAAGACCAGAGACTACTGCCCTACCTAGTGATCAGAGAATTTGCTAAGGGGGCAAGGCAGTCTATAAGAAGAGAGCTCCAAAACTTTACCCACAAGAACTGATATTATTTGAATAGAGTACGGAGAAGTTCAAGCCTAAGGGCATTCTGTAAAAATGACAAAACCCGTTACCGTCAAGTCAGTTCCAACTCATGGAGACCTCATGTGTGTCAGAGTAGAACTGGGCTCCATTGGGCTTTCTTTCTTTTTCTTTTTTTTCTTTTATTGTTGTATTTAAGTGAAAGTTTACAATTCAAGTTAGTCTCTCATACAAAAATTTATACATATGTTGTTATGTGACCCTAAATGCTCTCCCTATACTGTGACAACATACTTCTCTTTTCCACCCCTGATTTCCCGTGTCCATTCAGCCAGCTCCTGACCTTCTCATCTCATCTCCGGACAGGAGCTGCCCATTTAGTCTCATGTATCTACTTGAGCTAAGAAGCACACTCTTCATGAGTATCATTTTATTTCCCATAGTCCAGTCTAATCTTTGTCTGAAGAGTTGGCCTTGGGAATGGTTTTAGTTCTGGGTTGAGAGAGAAGCCAGGGGCCATACCTTCCAGGGTTCCTCCAGTCTCAGTCAGACCATTAAGTCTGCTCTTTTTACTAGAATTTGAGTTCTGCACCCCACTTTTCTCCTGCTCCATCAGGGACTCTGTTGTGTTCCTTGTCAGGGTGGTCATTGGTGGTAGCTGGGCACCATCTAGTTCTTCTGGTCTCAGGCTCATGCAGTCTCTGTTTATGTGGCCCCTTCTGTCTCTTGGGCTAATGCTTTCCTTGTGTCTTTGGTGTTCTTCATTCTCCTTTGCTCCAGGTGGGTTGGGACCAATTGATGCATCTTAGATGGCCTCCACTGGGTTTTCAGTGGCTGATTTTTCTGAAGTAGATTGCCATGTTTTCTTCTGAGGTACTGCTGGGTGGGCTCAAACCTCCAAACTTCTGGTTAGCAGCTGATTGCTAACATAAAAAAATAGAGAAGATATTAAACAGAATACAGTGGTTACCTATGTAGGGGAGAGAAATGGTAGAGAGAAAAGGGGGTAAAAGGACATAAATGAATGTGAGACTTGCTGGAACTAAAGGTGATAATGTATTATGAACTGGGAAATATGATTAACTCAACTCTCTGCACCTGAGGCACATTTAAAAAAAAAGCCCTACAGAAAGACCTTGAAACATATGACAACAGTAGACTGTCCATAAATAGGATAGGAAGTTTGGAATGTGCCAATTGGCTGACTAACAGGAAGTGTTTGGGGACCAGTCTCTCATTTCCAAGGAGAGGTATCCAAAGAACAACTGGCAGTAGTTCCCCAACAGAAGAACCTGCATCCCTTTGGGGCCTCTTTGCATCTGGATACGGATGACCTTTACAAGATGTGGATTTCATGTATTTAGAAACTCGTTGATTTCTCTGCACTCTGAGGCATTGGGTGCCCTTTTGGAGGTAACATCCTGCCTTCCCTTCTGAAAATATTTCAAATAGTCCTTCATTAATACTTTGGAGAGTAAGAAGAAGCAAGTTGGATATGGGAGCCTGGAAATCACTTTCAGCATTATTTCTTTTGAACGAACAGTGTTCCACATATGACCTTTCTGAGCCAGGGAATGAAGAAAGGAAGAAGATAGATCCAGAGTGTATAGTACTCTTTTGTACTTCTCAACAGCTGCTTGTACAGTGGAACCCAGAGGGAAAGAGCTATGAGTATTCTGAGCCAGAATAATTATGGCTCCTCAGAGGCAGGGATCTGTTGTCCTGAGCATATAGTGGTGAAGCAGAATGAAGTGTGAGGATCTAACACAAGCGAGGCTGAATCCCTGCAGCTCTGCATTTATGGGGAGATTTTCCTGAGCTGGGACATGGTGAACATGTGGGAACAGTGCAGGCCAAATTCGCATGCTGGAAATATTGAAGCTTCCAAAAGAACAAGCTAGAAAATAATTCCGTGAACAGGAAATAGGGGAATGAGATTTCTGCAAGTTATTTCATTTGCCACTTTTGTTCTGATAGGTAATCCCAGTGTCTGGATCTGAAGAGTGTCAAATTTTCATCACAGTTATTATCTTGGTCTTGCTACAAGATAATTGACTCATCATTTTATATTTTATCCAAATTTTGTTAGTTTTTCATTCATTTAGAGTTGACTGTCCAGTAGGGTAGCCACTAACCACAGGTAGCTATTGAATGCTGAAACGGGGTTAGTGCCATGGCAGAATAGAATTTTTAATTTTGTTTCATTGTATTTAATTTTCATTTAAATTAAAAATGGAAGCAGTATCAAGTAGTTTTCCATTAAACACAACTTCATTGTTTTAATAAAACAACCTTGCTTGCTGAAAGTGAAGAGGACTTGAAGCACTTATTGATGAAGATCAGACTACAGCCTTCACTATGGATTACACCTCAACATAAAGAAAACAAAAAACTTCACAAGTGGACCAGTAAGCAACATCATGATAAATGGAGAAAAGATTGAAATTGTCAAGGATTTCATTTTACTTGGATCCAAAATCAACACTCATGGAAGCAGCAGTCAAGAAATCAAATGAAACATTGCATTGGGCAAATCTGCTGCAAAAGACCTCTTTAAAGTGTTAAAAAGCACAGATGTCACTTTAAAGACTAAGGTGCACCTGACCCAAGCCATGGTGTTTCCAATCCCCTTATATACGTGCAAAAGCTGGACAATGAATAAGGAAGACCAAAGAATTGATGCCTTTGAATTGTGTTGTTGGAGAAGAATATCGAATATACCATGGACTGCCAGAAGAACAAACAAATCTGTCTTGGAAGAAGTACAGCCAGAATGTCCCTTAGAAGCAAGGATGGCGAAATTTTGTCTCACAAACTTTGGACGTGTTATCAGGAGGGATCAGTTCCTGAATTAGGACATCATGCTTGGTAAAGTAGAGGGTCAGCGAAAAAGAGGAAGACCCTCAATGAAATAGACTGATACAGTGGCTGCAACAGTGGGCTCAAGCATAACAACTATCCTGAGGATGGCACAGGACTGGGCAGTGTTTCATTCTGTTGTATATAGGGTTGTTATGAGTCAGAACTGACTCGACAGCATGTAACAACAGAAATTTAACATCCAAATTGAGAAGCGCTGGAAGTATAAAATACACACCAGATTTTGAAAACTTAGTATAATAAAATATCTCCTTAATAACATTTTATATTGATTAATTGTTAAAGTGACAATATTTTAGATAACTTGGGTTAAATAAAATAAAATATTAATTTCAATTTTTCTTTTTACTTTTTTGACATAGCTACTACAAAATTTAAAATTACATATGTGGCTTGCATTGTATTTCCATCAGACAGTGCTAATCTAAAGTACAGATTTCTTTAGACTTGAGTTGTCTAATATGAAAGCCACTAGCCCTATGCCTGTTGCCATTGAGTCGATTCCAACTCATAGTGACCCTGTAGGACAGAGTAGAGCTTCCCCATAGGGTTTCCAAGGAGCAGTTGGTAGATTCGAACTGCAGACCTTTCGGTTAGCAGCTGAGCTCTTAACCACTGTACCACTAGCCCTATGTGGCTATTGAAATTTAAATTAATTATAAGTGAAATAAAATAAAAAATTTAGTTCCTAAGCACTAGCCACATTTCAAATGCTCAGTAGCTGCATGTAGCTAGTGATTACCCTGTTGGATAGCACAATCTAGGGCCTTGAGGTAGATTGGATTATTGACTATAATTTTCCGCCTCTCTCTGAAGCCTGCCCTTTGCAGGTAACTTTTCATTTCCTTCCACATAAGGTATATTGTAGAATAGTGCCATCGTTACAGAAAATTCTATCGGAGAGTGCTGCTCAAATCAATGAAACATCTCACTGGGAATATTCATGTCAGAATTATGCCAATATACAAACAAGGACCAGATGCCAGCTCCAGGGTGAACTCTAACTCTTAAACAACTGTCCGTTGTCCACAGAGTGACATCTAGATCCCTTGGTATGTCCTTCACAGTATAGCCCTAACTGCATTTTTATCCTCAAAGACTATGTCTCTCTGTGCCCCATGTGGCCACTCTGGCATATTCTCTTGTGGAAGCCTCCTTACCTGCACAAAAATGATAACTTCCCTTCCTGTGCACAAAAAGGGGTAACACGATAAGTTAAAGGTAGACTCACAGGAAGTTGGAAGAAAAGAGATCTGAGGGCAGGTCTGGCCCCAATGATATCTTTCAACTTGTTAGTAGTTGCCCTTGAGTTGATTGTGACGCATGTTGACTCCATGTGTGCAGAGTAGAATGGCTCCGTAGGGTTTTCAAGGCTGTGACTTTTCAGAAGCTGATCACCAGGCCTGTCTCCCAAGGCAACTCTGGTTAGGTTAGAACTTCCGGCTATTAGTTGAGTGCTTAATCATCTTAGATTTTCTTTCATCTTAGGTTTTCCTAAAAAGGTATCCAATAAACTCCACTTATTAGTCTGCAACCTCTACTTCTCTATAATAATTAACATGGGAAAAAAAACCTTGAAATAATCATAAAAAAGCTTTAAAAATTGTTAACAGGTTTATGGCTTTATTTGGAGACAACAGGGCAGAGAAGTTGAGAAAGCTGTAATCTATTGATATATAAATTAATATGTGAATGACATTCAAAAACTTGTCCTCTTGCCAATCAAAAATTTTGTCAATATTTATTGAGCATCTACATTCTGTAAGTGCTGTTAGTAATTCACAAAGGTAGAAGACTAGTCTTAGCCAACAAGTATTTTATAATCTGTTGCAGATTGAAGACGTAAATACATGAAACCTTTAATAACCAGATGGAATTTAAAACTGCAATAGGATTGGGTTTCACCACTCTCTACTCTTCCTTCCCAACCAGTTTCCAGAACTGAACTTTACATTGCACATCCCCTCCACATCATCTCCTGGGAGTTAAGGTTTCTAAACCTTCTTTTAATTTAGCTTACAACTGTCTTGGGCCAGTTCCATAGCATCATATAACTCCAAGGGATAACATTCACATTGGCCTTGACCATTGACAGACAGCCATTGTCAGTTCTAATGGGATTCAGCAAATCCCCAGGGGGCCTAGTGGATTTCATTCTTCTGCATGACTTATTGGCAACTAAAGACAGTAGCTGATGGGTAGTCTACACCCTACTGCAATAGAGCCACTGATGCTGGCTGGCGATCCAAGATTCTGGCCCTGCTGACATCTCATATTGTCCACCTGTAGTCTTCCTGAGTACAGATATGGAGGTTGGGGAATGGATTATCTGGTTCTTTTTTCATTCCATCTCCAGTTTTATTTTTATAGCCTATATTTTAAGTGGTGTTTTCTTTAGTCCCTATATTCTCAAAAGCCAATTTTAAAGGATAAAAATACAAAGAAACATTAAGTCACTCTGACATTTTTCACTCTTGCTCTAAAATCCTACTTTTATTTAGAGTAAGGTTGTTGCCTCTGAATGACCAGAGGAAAATACTGGGAAGAAAATGAGGGAAGGAAGCTCAAAGATTATATTACAGGAATTTTATATTGCTACAGTAGAGTATAGAAAAGTGCCACAGAAAACATCTCTATGGGCTTGAAGGGGCAGAGAAGACGTCTCAGATGAGGAAGGGCTTGAGGTAGCTCTTTTCTGGTGGTTAGATAGGAGAAAGTTTTGGGGAGGGGAGTAAGAAGCATCTTAGCCAGGAGAAACTGTATAAGAAAAAGTCCAGGGGCAAGCTGAATTTGGGAATAGGGAATATATCGGCCCAATTCTAATACCACAAAAGAACCAGGAGAGTTTTTTTTTTTTTTTTTTTTTCCCTAAATAGGCTTCTTATCTGAAGTTCAAAGACATGGGTACAAGTCTCATGTCTGCCTCTTGCTATCCACGAGATCTTGGGCAACTCATTTAAGCTTTTGCTCAACGCTAGGGTCCTCAGAAATGAGTGATACTATTTTCTCTTCCAGCTGTCCTATACGATCAAATAAGCTTCTGGCTGAGAAAGGGCTCTGTGACTTTTTAAGCACACCGAGAAACACAAGACATCAGTTTGCTGTGGAGTTACCATGTCGTTAAAGGTATCGAAGCTATGTAATTCTTAAGATGCCTCCATCCAGGAAATGGAACAAAGAAATGAATGTTCTTTCTCAATGGCAACAAACTGAAACTTGTAGAGAAGTTAATTTCATGTATAGTTTGCTCATATGTCATTTTTCATTTGGTAGTAGAAATTCTATGTCATGGCATCCAGGGTCCATTTAAGGCTGTTGGCTGATGTTGCCTTGCGTGCAGCTCCAGCCATATCTGCCATCACTCTTGCCTGCATGTCTTGCAGTATAGCCATGGAAAACTAGTTTTCATTCCTAGGAAATAATACACCAATGTGTCTTTGTATCTGTTGTTCCCTCTGCTTCAAATGCAGTTCCATTCCTTGTCCACTGAGTGGAAAAAAACAAAACAAAACATTGCTGTTGAGTCGATTCCGACTCATGTCCACTTGGATAGTCACTCTTAAAGAGTTTAAGCATTACCTTCCACTGTGAGTGAGCCAGATAGTTAAGCTCCGTCTCATCTAAGTAACATCGTATGCTTAATTCATAACAGTAATGGCAGTAAGACCAGCCCTTTATGTCTATTCTGTACTAGGCACTGGGAAGGTAGCTTATAAATGCTATCTCAGTTATCCTCACAACAACCTCATGAGACATTTCTACAGATACTGATTTTATAGTTACCTTCATATTTTTCCACATTTTCGTATTTCAGAAATTGATGTTTTACAGTCATGTGTGTA
This sequence comes from Trichechus manatus latirostris, assembly GCF_000243295.1. Taxonomy (NCBI): domain Eukaryota; kingdom Metazoa; phylum Chordata; class Mammalia; order Sirenia; family Trichechidae; genus Trichechus; species Trichechus manatus. The sequence goes on from NW_004443958.1 coordinate 9,271,777, forward strand.
CTCAATGTAGTGTTTTTTCCCCTTATATAACCTTTTATTAATAGGACATTTTAAAATTGATGATGCTTTTAAATCAAAGTATGTACTATGATCTTATCCTTATTTTCCAGACTTGGAAGCTGAGACACACAGAGGTTAGGTAACTTGTGTAAGTTACATATTTAAAAAAGTGACAAATATTGAATTTGGACCCAGTAATATTACACTCCTGAGCTTACGTTTTTTCCACCAATATTTACACTGTGTTCCTATTAGGTAATTAATCTCATTGTTTTGTAAATATTTGTCTATTACCCCAACAAAATTATGAGATGGTCAAGTAGAGGAATTCAGCCTTGGTCATCTCTGTGTTCTCCAGGTTAGCCCATGATAGCCATTTGTTGAATGAAAGAAGCGATTGCCCTCTGCCATTGCCCGGGTCACGTTGTTATGGTAACATTCCAAATATAAAAGAATACCTTCCTTATCACTCATTCCCCTCTGGAGGGACGAGTAGCCAAAAAATTGGTTGCTGAGTGTTTAAACTTCTTAAGCAGAGGAAGAAGACAGAGGAAATATTTTTCTTAAGAATGAAGCTACTTATCATCTTGAGTGTTCCAGGAACAGAAAAGGCAGGAAATGGTGGAAGAGAGAACTTTCTCATACTCTGCCCACCTTCTCATGGGGCTAGTGGACTGCAGATCCTTTCTGGAAACACCACCATATGAAAAACAGCTGCAGTTTAAATGTGGAAAAGATACGCTCAGTCTCTGTTGGGAAGTAGTTTTGATTAACTGCAGAAAGAAAGACCCAACTTAACTACTATTATTAAAACCTGCAGCAGGGAACGGAGTGACCCAAAAACTGTTACTCAAAGGGAGGGAAATATAGTTACATTTAAGCTGTAGTTCTCAGCCTATTACTGACTTTTAGTTATTGAACTTTACAATAAAACCTAACCTTTCAAACCTGGAACTGAACCCACTCTCAGAGATCATCTTTCAGGCGAACAATAGACAGGCCTATAAAGTGAACAGTAACACCCGTAAGGAACATGCTCCTCAGAATAATCAACTATACCAGACCAAAAACAAAGTTCAAAAGGCAAGAGGGGCAGGAAAGATAGGCTAATGGAAGCGGGGAACTCAAGAAGGAAGTGGGTAGAGTGCCGACACGCTGAAGGGATTGCAGCTAATGTCATGAAACAGAATGTGTATAAATTGTTGAATAGGAAACTCTCACTCTAACAACAATAAAATGTTCAGAAAAAAAACCCTAATGAATCAGAGAAGCATGGAGCAGGAAACAAAAACTAAAAATCCATATGTTCCAGTTAACTGAGGTGGAATTATCAGCTACTTTTATTAAAGAATAGTAAGACATCTAGTCTATTAGGCAGGTTAGCAGTTGCTTTGAATTATGCAGCAATTGGAATAAACCCATATCAGAATAATGAGATGTTATTCTGTTACACAAGGCTTGTGAACCTATTTGTAGCTCCTTTCCCAGCATAGCTTTTTTTCCCTGTGATTCCTTAAAGACAATTCAAACACCAAGTCTGTCAGCAAATTCAAGGACTTCCTATTTTGTCTTTAAAGTAAAATGCTGTTGCTTTAAATAACATCATTAATGTCTTCAATTTATTGCACCCTCCTTGTTCACATACTGTATCCCAAACTGTAAGGGCTGGAGGACACATGCCAACTAAAATTGCTTCCTGGAAAAATGAGGAATTATTGGCAAATGTGACATGGAATAGTCTACAAATAATTTTACATCTGTCATACATTTTTTTCTTTTCTAAAATTACAAAGAAAGATGTGGCGTGTGACATCCGTGTCAATAACACAGGGCCTACAAATTCGGAAACAGGTAGATATCTTGCCCTGCTAATCATAGACCAGGACTGAGGCAGCTAAGTACTTTGTGTCTCATGATTCTTGCTGCAGTGTATTTACACAGAATTGTTTTGCTAGTTGAGAGTTTCCCATAGAACGCCAGTCATAGGTGTACCAGAAGTATTGATGTCCTTAGTTCTTGGGGAGAAAAGCAGGGCCTAGCGTAGCCTAGTCAGTTGCCTTGAGCAGCAAGCATTCTCCTCTAGTTTTTATCTGAGACAAGGATTTATGTGTAACTGATTTAGTAAAGAAATACTCCCAAGAGAAACCTGCTAGAGAGTTGGGGAGACAGGACAGGAGAAGAAGCTGGAAGTTGAGCAGGTTGAAATTTCTGGCAAAGTCTTGACCTCAGCTTGATTCTGCAGGGAGCTCTCTGAGCATAAAGTCCACCTCAGATGTTGTCCCACCTTGAAGTTAGGAAGCTGAACTTTCCTACTTCTATAATAGTCAGTTGTTGGCTCTAGAATGCCCCAGAGGCCATGAACTCCTAACCACTACTAGTTCTCAGTATGTGAGGGCAGTGTAGATGAAGCAGCTCCAGTATACCAAGGGAAATACTCCGAATAAAGCTACAGGGTGAGAGCCTTAAGAAGCAAAGCCCATAGGGTAATGGGAGCAGAGAATCAGTAAAAGGGATTGAAGCGTTTTTAGTTAGACGCCTACACTGTCTGCTATGTTCTCAGATTGTAGTCTTGAGGAGTGGGGTCTGGCAGTACTCCCCCCCTGACGTCAGTGGCAGCAAAAGAGATGAAGAGCAATGGCTGATCCTTGGTATCGGCATTACCAGGGAGCTTGCTTGAAATGCAGAATCTCAAACCCCATGCCAGATTTACTTAATTAGGATTTGCATTTCTACAAGATGCCTGGGTGACTTGTATGCGCATTAAAGTTTGAGAAACACTAGTATACAGCATGTCCATGTAAGTGCTTTACCACCTGGACATATACAAGTAGCCGTTTGCAGAATGGCTGCTGCCTGCCCTGAATGGCAGGTCCACGGAAATGCTAAAGAATTTCATGTCGCAGGGGCCCAAGGAATATGGTGCACAGACCATAGTGTGGCTGGGTGAAGCAGGATATGGAGAAGTCAGGCAAGATTTCCTGATGGGCGAGCTTCCGGGAGGCAGCCATGAATTCTTATCTTTCTGTCTGTTAGCATCAGGTGTGCCCATTTAATAGCATCCATTCTCACTTGAACAATCCAGGCCAATTTTCCAAGTTAAAGATTTATCATTGTTTTAAAAATGAGGGGGAATAATTGAAGCCTAAGTTCATTTGCAGTATCACAAAAAAATTCAATCTTACATTTGTCCAATAGAAGAAAGTTAATAGCTGTTAGAATCTTTAAATACAATTTCAACTGCTAATAAATTTTTTGAATAGTTGTAAAATGGTTTTAAATTTTTATTACCTACTTGGGTGAACAAAGTTTTATTTTGTTTTTGTCAGTGGTGACTCTCAAGAATGTAAGAAGATTCTGATTAGTGAATCTTTGATCATAAATGATCTACAGCCATTGTGGTAGGCAACCTCTATTATGGTAGGATGGCCCCCAGTGATCCTTTCCTCCTGGTATTCAGTCCCTTATCTAATCCTGTCCCCTGGAGTGTGGACTGGACTTACTGACTCATTACTAAGGAAAAGAATACAGCAGACATGATGAGATACCACTTCTGAAAGACTGGTTTTCATCTCGGGAGTCCTCTCTTGCTCTCCTGTTCACTTGCTCTGAGGGAAGTCAGCTACTTTATTGTGAGCTGCCCTATGGAAAGGCCCACCTGGCAAAGAACTGAGGGAGGCTCTCAACAACAGCCAGTGAAGAACTCAAGTCCTCAGTCCAAAAACCTGTGAGGAAATGAATCCTGTCAACAAAGACATATGTGAGCTTCTAAGTGGACCTTCCCCCAGTCAAAACTTCAGATGAGACTGCAACCCTGGTTGACACCTTATCTGCAACCTCATGAGAGATCTTGAGCTAGAGATACCCAGCTTTGTCAATCGTAGATTTTAGACTCACAGAAATTGTGAGATAATAAATGTTCGTTGTTTTAAGCAGCCAAGTTTTGGGGTAATTTGTTATACAACAACAGATGAATACAAAGTGCCATATCAAGCATAAAACGTATTACAAAATGTTAACGAAGTACCATATTTTTATGCAAATAACAAATGCCTTCTATGTGTGTTTGCCAACTGCTCCCACCTTACAAAAATACTTCGATGGGGGAGGGAGCGGTTAGCAAACAAATGTAGAAGGCTTGCATTATTTGTGTAAAAATATGGTAAACAAATTTCTCATTTACTTTCCTTAATACTTTATATATAACTTTTTTATTATAATAATAAAATATGAAGACTATATAATGAAAAAAGAAGACTATATAATGAAAAAAGAAGACTATATAATGAAAAAATTTTTTTTCACCAAACTCACTGTTTCTAAATCTCCAAGTTAACCATTTATGAACTGCACAGGGCATTATAAGACATAAACTTAATAACAATGTATGCTAATTTAGAAAGGAGACTACAGAATAGTAAAAACTTTAAAAGAGGATGACTTTTCATTTGGGAGAGGAGTATGATTTTAAGAGCATGGGTTTAAGGTCAGATAGACTCTGGTTCTATTCCCGACTCCGCATCTTACTGCCCTTAAGTTACTTTGGGAATTAACATAAATAATCCAGCCTCCGTGGGAGAAAGATGTGGTAGTTTGCTCCCATAAAGATTACAGCCTTGGAAACCCTATGGAGCAGTTCTACTCTGTCCTGTAGGGTTGCTATGAGTCAGAATCGACTGGATAGCAATGGGTAATTGAGCTTCAGATGCTTATCTGTAAAATGGCAATAATAGTAATACCCATCTCATAGGCTTGTTGCAAGTCTTACATGAGGTGCAGTAAAGAGAGTAGTATACATCTGTTAGCATGTAGTAAGTGCTCACTAAACATCAGTGGTTGTTGTTACTGCAATTTAAAAGAATATTCTTCCCCAATACTTTAGCCTTCACTTGTAAATTATTTTGATATTTTAATTATTAATTATTCCTATGTAGTCATTAAAGCATGTCTTTAAGTAATCGCTATTTGCTAAAATTTTGCTGTCGTATGTCAAGATACTACAGGCAATTGAAAGAAAAAACTATTTTGTGAGTACACAATAATTAGAATGTCACCATTTCATTTCACTTTTATCCCATTAATCTGAACAATAGTTTATTGAATTTTTACTGACTCTTTCTTAAATTTTCACATCTTAACCCAACCCATCTCTTGCAGGTGAATGGAAAAAACGTAGACCTATTTAGAATAATGTTCAACCTGAAAAAATTAATGCTGATGTTCTTTAAAATGCTATTATTCTTATAATCCATCATCCATCTGTTGGTGAGTTGTACTGTGGTGGCAACATTTCATTTAATTATGTATAAGGTCACCATGAATCAGAGCCAACTCAGTGGTAACTAACAACATTTTAATAATTCCAGAATTTCTAATTTCTGATCATTATTATTCTTTTCTTCCTCATTCCTTTTCTCTCTTACTCTTTTCTGCTTTTCTTTTTTTTCCTCCCTCCCTCCCTCCCCTCCTTCCCCCACCTCCCTCTCTCCCCTTCTTTCTTTCCTTCCTTCCTTCCAACCTCCCTCCCTCCTTCCTTCGTGTTGTGTGCCATCGAGTTGATTTCAACTCATAGCAACCCTAGAGGACAGAGTAGATCTGCTCTCATATGATTTCCTAGGCTGTAATCTTTATGGAAGCAGATTGCCACATCTTTCTCCATATCCATACTTATATAAAAATAATTTGGTTATTCTAATATTAAAAAATAATAATAGGGTAAAAATAGACATCAAAATAAAAAAGAAACGTGGGGTCAGTTATAAGATTCACAATGTCTACAAGTTAAACATATATACATATATATATATAAATTTCTCAGAAAATATATAGATTTACACAGCATTAAGAACTAAGAGAAATTTCTCTGAAGAGTCATAGTAAAGGAAAATGTTAAAAATATCCACCAAGGAAATAATTGCCAGCTTCCTGTGGCTGCTTGTTATAGCACCCCTTAGTTATAAACTCAGGGCATAACATCAAAAACGAAAGTTATAGAGTGGATTATGTAAGGTAATTCAAAATTAGATGTCTTTAATTGTCATCCACTTATTTATGTATCATTAAAAGAAATCTTTATGACAACCTGGTATATTCCAAAGAGTATGACAGGCATAGTACATCCAGAGGGGTCATGATGATTTATTCCTCAACACCCAAATCCTCCCCCAAATGATTGGTCTAAACCAATAGAGCAGTCCCATTCTCCTTGGCAAGGATTGGATTGCAAACTGACAAGTGACCCAGTCATGGCCAATGAGACTTGACAGAAGGTCAGGGGCCTCACAGAAGATTTTTCTCATTCCTAAAGAGATATAGGAAGAAATCATGATTTTTTTGTACTTCATTTACACATTTTCAGGACACAGTTAACGTATTGAAGATGGTAGAGCAGAGAGATGGAAAGGAACTGGGTCCTTGATGATACTGTGGAGCTATTAAATCAATCCACATTGGAGCCTACCTTACTACTAGACTCCTCATAGTGGGAAAATGAATTTCATCATTATTTCAGCTAGATTGAGTCGGGTTTCTGTTACTTACAGCCAAAGCATTCTAACAGACAGATAGTTTAAGACACAGTTCCTTCTAGTATCATTAGAGCTCTTTACAAACTTTACATTTCTCCTTCTGCATGTGATAGGACTGCATTTTTCTGACTACCCCGTCCCCCACTCCTTGTAGTTTAGCATGGCCACATGACTTGCCTTGACCAATGAAATATGAGCAAATGAGATATGAGTCACATTCAGGAGGAAGATTTTAGAACTAGAGTGTGATTCACCATTTTCTCCTTCCTTCTGCTAATTACAGAGATAAGCAACATACATGGTGGTGGCTGCTCTGTTGGCCTGAGTCCCAAAGAGAGTGATGAAGAGCAGCTCTCCTGCCAACCTGCTAAGGACTCATAGTACAAGTGACAAATAAATCTTTGTCCCTGTAACCACTAAGATTTTGGGGTTGTTTGTTATTGCAATGTAATCTATATAGCGCATCCTCAAAGAGGCTACGGTGCAGTGGTTAAGAGCTCGACTGCTAACCAAAAGGTCAGCAGTTCGAATCAACTTGCTGCTCCTTGGAAATCCTATGGGGCAGTTCTACTCTGTCCTATAGGGTCGCAATGAGTCAGAATCAACTAGATGGCAATGGTTTTTATTTTTGGTATAAGAGGCTAATATGTTATCGTTTATTTGTTTGCTTATTTGTTTTATCATCAGTCTCCAACATTGGATTTTAAGCACTGTTAGGGGAAGAATTACATGCGTTTTATTTCACATGCAATGACTAGTGCCTAGCATCAAAAAAAAAAAAAAAAAAACCCAAACCGTTGTCATTGAGTCAATTTTTACTCATAGCGACTCTATAGGACAGAGTAGAACTGCCCCATAGAGTTTCCAAGGAGCAGCTGGTGGATTTGAACTGCTGACCTTTTGGTTAGCAGCCAAGCTCTTAACTACTGAACCACCAGGGCTCCAGTGCCTACCACGATGCCTGATATATAGTCAATTTTCAATAAATGTTTGTTGACTAGATGAATCTACTAGGAGACACAAAGGGATAATAATAATTAGTATGTAATCTGATTTGAGCACATTATTCCTGATTTTGCTATTTTTTTAAATGTAGTATCCCAACTTTCCTGAAAAGTATTACATAAAGTACAGTGGTATAGAGTCTTAGAAATCTCTCCAAGTACATGCATATATTTGCATTAGAAGAAAAGCCTTCATTACAAGAAAGGGTGGGGCCTGCCATGGCTGCACTTTGAATACGTTAACAAAGAAAGTGGACTGGATTGTATTTTAAAAATACTAATGTAAAAAAGCCTTTGAGATTTATGAATGAGAAGATGAAAGGAAATAAAGTGAAAGCTGAAGAGAATATTTTGACATGGATGATTGACAAAAAGAAATCTATTGAAAACAGAAGGCCTTATACTGTGCAAAGAAAAAAAAATGGAATTCATTTAAAAAGAAAGAAAGAAAAGAAAAACAAAAACCCTAAAGGGCCCAGTGCAACAGGTGTGGGTGGCATTTGGATGCTGTGGGATGTGAGGCTGCGTGGGGGCTCTGATGGGAGTTCTGGGGAGCTCCTGAGCTCCAGCAGGGTTTGAAGTTTCTATGTGTCCTAGGAGAAGGGCAGAACTGGAATGAAGTTGGCCAGGCTAAACTACTGGGTGCTGGATAAGGTGTTCTTTCTGTCAGGTGGCCTGTTCTCATCATTGTTATAAAAATTAACAGCAACAGCAATTGTATGTGGAGGCAATTTGTAAACTAGAACCCTTTGCTGTTGAGGTGATTCTGACTCATAGCGACCCTATGTATTGTAAACTATAAGTGCTCTATTAATGGATTGTATTATAATTAAGTCCTATTGGAGTTGAACTTTCAAGTGATGATTTTCATTAAGCCCTGTATTAGTTATCTATTATTATGTAACAAATTACCACAAACTCGGTGCTTAAAACAACACATATTTATTATTTCACAGTTTCTATGGGTCAGGAATCTGGGCCTGGCTCAGTTGGTTCTCTGCTTTATAATCTCTCGAGAATTTGCAGTTAAGGTTTTAGTCAGAACTGGGGTCTCTTCTGAAGGCTTAACTGAGGCAGGATCCATTTTGAAGCTTACCTACCTGGATGTTGGCAGGATTCAGTTTCTTTTGGGTTGGTGGACTGAGGGTCTCAGCTGAGGCTGTTAACTGGAGACCATGCTCAGCTGCTTGTTATGTGGACTTCTCCACTATGGCAACGTGCTTCATCAGAGCCAGCAAGGAAGAGAGCGTAAGCAGAGATACTGCATTCTTCAGCCTTCCAAATCTCATGCAAATTCTCTAGTGGCAAATCCTAACTTGGAAACATACAGAAAAGGGAATTCTGTATGTTTAGCTTAGCTAAATTGACACAGTACAAAACCCCTGCAATAGACTTAGAACAAAGGAGGAAACCTCAAATGCCTGCAAAGGTCAGGATATTAATATTAATAAATGAAACAGGCTGGGTTTAAGAAAGAGAGCACATGACCCATATAAAGGAGGCAGGGCATTTTTGGGGAGGGGGTGATCAATATTTTTCTTGTTGCTTTGTGGAAACACTATGCGTTTGGGGGGGAATTAAACTCTTGCAATGCATAAAACCCAAGAAACCCACTGCCATCCAGTCGATTTTGACTCATAGTGACCCTATAGGACAGAGTAGAACTGCCCCACAGGATTTCCAAGGCTGTGATCTTTACGGAAGCAGACTGCCACATCTTTCTCCCACGGAGCATCTGGTGGGTTCAAACTGCGGACCTTTTGGTTAGTAGCTGAGCACTTATCCACTGCACCGCCAGGGATTCTTGCAAAATGCATACACATTCTTTATCTCTCAGCGTTTTGATGTTTGTTTTCTGAATTTTTTTGGTTGTTGTTAATTTTTCTGTATAGGAGTTTTTGTTTTTTTAGTCAACTTTATTAATCTTTTCTTGTATGGGTTCTGTTTTTGTGTCATACTTACAATAAACTTCTCTACTCCAAAATTTAAAAAAAAAATTCTAAATTGTTTTCTGCAAAAGGGAAGTGCAGGTGGTAATGTGCTTCAGCTTATGTTAGACTTACTCAGTTTACTGGAGCTTATTGAACCCAGTGTTGTCAGAATTTTTTTAAGAAACACTGGGAATACAGATTTATATGTGAAATATCCCAATTGTTAAATATTGGCAGCTAATTCAAATCTTTTTTTAAAAAAAAATTTATGTGCTTTAGGTGAAAGTTTACCATGCAAATTAGTTTCTCATTCAAAAATTTATACACAAATTGTTTTATACATTTGTTGCGATCCTCGAAATGTGTCAGCACTCTCCGTCTTTCCACCCTGGGTTCCCTGTGTCCATTTGTCCAGTTTTCCTATCCCTTCCTGCCTTCTTGTCTTTGCTTTTGGCCAGGTGTTGCCCACTGGGTCTCATAAACTTGATTGGACTAAGAAACATGTTCCTCATGTGTGTTATTGTTTGTTTTACAGGCCTGTCTGATCTTTGGCTGAAGAGTGTACTTTGGGAGTGACTTCAGTTCTGACCTAGCAGGGTGTCTGGGGGCCACAGTCTCAGGAGTTCCTCCAGTCTCTGTCAGAGCAGTAAGTCTGGTCTTTTTTTGTGAATTTGAATTTTGTTCTACATTTTTCTCCCACTCTGTTGGAAACCCTCTATTATGATCCCTGTCAGAGCGATTGGTGGTGGTAGCTGGGCCCCATCTAGTTCTTCTGGGCTCAGGCTGGTGGAGGCTGTGGTTCATGTGGTCCTTTGGACTGATATTTCCCTTGTGTCTTTGGCTTTCTTCATTCTCCTTTGGTCTGGATGGGATGAGACCAATAGATGTGTCCTAGATGGCTGCTTGCAAGCTTTTAAGACCCCAGATGCTACTCACCAAACTAGGATGTAGAACATTTTCTTTACAAGCTATGTTATGCCAATTAACCTAGATGCCCCCCAAGACTATGGCCCCCAGACTTCATCCCCAGTAACCTGGTCCCACAAGTGTTTGAATATGTCTAGAAAGCTTCTATGATAAATAAATTAAAAAAGCTTCTATTTTGCCTTGGTCAAGTTGTGCTGACTTCCCCTATACAGTGTGTTGTCTTACCCTTCACCAAAATTAACACTTGTCTACTATTTATTTTTGAAACTATGTAGGGCAAAAAACTGTTGGGCTTACTTCCAGTGTACATCCCCTAATCATTCTCCAAACTTTTGTTAAGTGTGCCTGACACTAAGCTAGCAACCGCCTGGCAGAGATGAAAAAGCCATGAATCCTATCCTTTAGGACCTCACAAATGAATGGGCAGATTTTTAGACAAATAATTATAGGGTGACAAATCTTCACAGCACCACAGGAGCACCGAAGAGTAGGCTCCAGAGGGGGTCAGGGAAGGCTTCATGTGTGTGTTGATATTTGAGATATGTCTTTGGAGGAGGCAGGAGGGAAAAGAGTAAGGTAATTTCAAGCACTGAGAACAACCCAGACATTTTGAAATGGTTCGTTTGTTTGGGGCTTCCTTTATACTTTTATTTTGTAAGCTTGATGCTTATCAGAAACTCTCCATGAGGTAGCAAAGAGTAAAATAGGTTGGACGGGGTAGACAACATAAATAAGATGTGATTTCAGATCCATTAATCAGAGATTCGTGATCCAACTAATCACATCACTACTTCTTTAGCTGATGACTAGTTTTATTGCAGCAGTCACCCTCTCCATTAAAATGACAATCTCTCTGAGAAGGAGAGCACCGTGAAACTTATATAAGTTGTTTTACCCCTAGGGAATGCGTTTATCAAATCTTTACTGAGAATAGGTAAGATGGAAGTAGGGGAAAGAATAAGGGTCGCTGGTGGTGCAGTGGTTAAGCACTTGGCTGCTAAACGAAAGGTTGATGGTTCGAACTCACCAACCACTCCACAGAAGGTTGTGGTAGTCTGCTCCCATAAAGATTACAGCCTTGGAAACCCTATGGGGCGGTTACACTCTGTCCTGTAGTGTTGCTATGAGTCAGAATGGGTTAGGGTAATGTACATCATAGAGCCTGGGGAGAAGTATAAAAAGTAACAATAGATTCTTGTTATAATCTCCAAGTGGCCATAATGGCGAAACTTCCTTCTCAAAGATAGGCCATTGGTTAGCATAGGCTTTGCCTACAATTCTCTTTGCCATTTGTCCTTGTTCACTTCAACGTGGTTGTTTGCAGTCTATGGTCAACATAGGTTCATTGCATTCCACTCTGTTTCTAGGTCAGAGACTTTCCATACCCTCCATATCTTCAGATGAGGAGCCAAACCAACTGGTAGAATAAATATATGGACTCAATGCTTAAGAGTGCTTTCCTTCCCATTAAGCGCACAGATGTTGCCAGATGAGACCTTCTCCTTCCAGCACACTTTAACCAGAAAGAATCTTACCTAGTCTTGTTTTGTCCTCAGAGCAGTACAGGAATTGGAAAATTTGATCAAAAACATTTGTTCACCCTGGTTTTGTTAAAAGAGCTATCACATGTGTTTTAGGAGGCTGACATAAGGCATATAGTCTATGGAGCAAGAAACTGGATTTTTCGTTTTGACACTTTTTTTTGCTAGGGTCAGATTTTTAAAGAGATATGATTATAAGACAGTCAAGGTCGTGTCCATGATTACCTTTGTCCAAATGCTTATTTTGGTTCTTGACAGTAAAATTGTAGGAATATCTTGCTATTCTTAATACCTCTTCTAATCGTTCACTGACTAGCTGGACACCTAGTCCAGGTGTTCTTGGGTTGAGTCTTAGCTCTGCCTAACCACCTGTATGTGACCTGGGCACTCTTACACAGTCTCGGTTTCTTCACCTGTAAAACAGGAATATTAATAGTTTCTCCCTGATAGCATAGTGTGGGAAAAAGCAGTTAAGGATATAAAACATTTGGTAGAATTTCTGATGCATAATACACCTCCTGTGTGTTATCTAAGGAGCCCTGTTGGCACAGTGGTTAAGCGCTTGGCTGCTAACCAAAAGATTGGTGGTTCGAACACACCAGCCAGTCGGCAGGAGAAAGATGTGCCAATCTGCTTCCTCAAAGATTACAGCCTTGGAAACTCTATGGGGCAGTTCTACTCTGTCCTACAGGGTTGCTATGAGCTGGAATAGACTTGACAACAATGAGGTTATATTATCTATTGCTGTGGTACAGAGGGCTCTTCCATACACAGCCTTGTTTGTCACATAAGTCCAGGTAGACAGAGTAGCTGTTATTGCCATTATCATTTCGTAACTGGAGAAAATGAAATACAGAGCATTTAAGGGGTTTGTCAATTATAGTTTCCCCAAATTAGTGGCACATGTGGGACTTAAATTTGGCTCTTTGGACCCAGAGCATCTCGCTACACCCCTGCTTCAACTGATTGTGAACATCAAGGCTTCAGTCCAGAGGTGAATTTCAAGATATTTATTAACAGGGAAGAGCCTCAGAACAGGGCTGTTGACAGATATGAAAGTATTTCACAATTTTAACTATTGGTGTGGTTGTATAAGTGTGGCCACCTAAATATCAGTCCTGCTTATACCATTTCATATGATGAAGAACTTAAGGGATTTTAAATTCAGAGCATTGAGTCAAACTCTCTGAATCTCTTGTTCTGGCTAGCAAAGAGTCTCAGGACCATAACCTTCAATTGCAGTGTGTTATTGGAAAGTAAAAAATAAGACAAAACAAGAAGATGCATTTTTTTTCATCAATGTTTCCCCTAGTACAATATTCACATACAACACTCTTATTTTGTGGATCTCTGAGACACCAGCCTGCAAATGAGATTGCTTGAGTTCTCTACATCTTAGTGTAAAATATATTTTTGGAGGTTTGTTAACAACCTTTAAACTTCTCTGACTAGTACATGTTTGGGCATTTGCTGCTTTCACTATTTTCAGTTTTATAGCATATTTTAAAATATTTAGCCCTTAGCACACGTGAGATGGCTAATGAACACTTTTTTTTTTTTTTTTTTATGGCTGCAGTAGGGCTCTGCTACCAGTGAGGGTACTGGGCAGGGATTTTTGAAGACAGCAGGAAGAGAGAAGAAGAGAAAGGTCTGCATGTTGGACTTAAAAATGGTTCAAATGTAAGCATATGTTCTTACATCTTATCACTAAGACAAGGTATATAATTCCTTTTGTTTCCTTTACATATGTACTGCAAGCAAACTTTCTTTGGCTTGGTCACCTGGCAGTGTCTCCTTTCATACATTGTTGACTTGGTTTTCTTTTTCTTTTTTTTTTTAAATATTTTATTGTACTTCAGGTGAAGGCTTACAGAACAGATAGTTTCTCATGTAACAGTAACACACATGCTGTTTTATGACATTGGTTAACAACCCCACAACATTTTAACCCTCTAAATTCCCAACTTTTTTTTTTTTGGTGAAAATACACATAGCCAAAGATACGCCATTTCAAAAATTTTTTTACATACACATTTAAGTGACATTGACTACGCTCTTCTAATTGTGCTGTTATTCTCACTTAAGATGAAGGCTTACAGGACAAACTAGTCTCCATTTAACAGTTACTACAAATGTTGCCCTATGGCAATGGTTAACAATCTCACAACACATCAATTGGTTTTCTTTTTAAGGTTACAAGTAGAGGAGTATAAATTTGAGAGCAAAGAAAAAGTAGACGTATAGAGTTCAGCCATGGCAGCACTCAGTAATTATTTGTTGAATAAATATATGGATGAATTTAAAGAAACTCCACTGAAACCCTGATATTAATTATAAACACTTTGTCTATCTAGATATTTCAATGACTATTAAGAATATCTTAAATTCAAATGAGAATGATTTTGAATGTGTCTGTTTGGTACATGTGGTAGGTTGTATTATTGTTCCATGTATTTGTCGCACCTCCCTGGGAAAAGATTATATATTCCCACCAATTTCTACTTCACTGTTGTTGGTCTTGGCCATGTGACTTGTTTTGGTCAAACTATTTCTCCTTGGAGCCCTGGAGGCACAATGGTTAAGTACTCGACTTCTAACCGAAAGGTTGGCGTTCTAACCGACCAGCAGCTCCATGGGAGAAAAGACCTGTTAATCTGCTTCGGTAAAGATTACGGCCTAGGAAACCCTATGGGGAAGTTCTTCTCTGTCCTATAGGGTCACTGTGAGTCGGAATCGACTTGACGGTGCACGACAACAACAACCTCCACTTGTCTGGGTAAAAGCGACAGGAAACTTCCTTGTAGAAGATTAAAGAGCCATTACATAGTTCTGCCCTTGATCTTTTCCATTAGGCAAGAGACCAGAATGTCCTATGGGGGCTAATTCCTTCATTCTGGGCCATATAATGAAGAGGACATGGAACACAACTGCAAGCTAATCAACAACATATAAGGTAACCAAAATAGATACATATATATATTTGTAAACACTGTAATTTTGGAGTAATTTGTTATTTCAGTACAACCTAGTGAAAGCTGGCTAATACATTATGGGAACATACATTGAAATAGAAATTAGGAGTAATCTCAATTTTTTTTGGAACAACTTTTTAAAAAGAGCTGGACTTTTCATATCCCTTATCTATCCTCATGCATAGATGACATGACCAGTGTAGATTTACAGCCCTTTGAGACTGGGCAGCTGCTGAGCTAATCTCACGAGCATGTGACTGACCACTTTTCTAATTTCCCCATTCATTTTGGATCCACAACATGGTGTGGTATAATAAATTCCGTACCAGTCAGGATTTGGATGTGATCTCAACTTTGATGGGATTTTGAATGTGACAATGGGCAAATCCCATAACTTCACTTAGCCTCAATTTCATCTTCTGGAAGAGGGCAATAATCATACATTTCCTGCCTTAGGCTTTTGCAGAGGGTGTCTCTGTTGGTTGGGATGTCTTTCCTTCTGCTTTCACTAGCTGGCTTCTCAACCTTCTGGTCTTCATCTTCAAGATCCCATCCTCAGAAAGGCCTTCAATGATTCTGACTACCTCATTTAAACTAGCTCCCAACTCCCCTTCATGCTGTACTAGAACCTGATTTGGCTCCTTTACAGCACACATCTCAATTTGTAACTCCCTATTTGTTTGTTTACCTGCTTATTATCTGTTTTTTCCAAGGCTATGCTTTTTTAGACTAGATATGTCTTGTGTGTCACTGTAATTCAGCTCACATCACAGATCACATGGCTTCCAGCATCAGAGCAACACACAAGCCACCACAGTACAACAAACTGACAGATGGGTAGTGGTAATTGATGTCAGAAGTGGCATATTAGAGTGTATATAAACTATGAATGCAGAGAGATTGGGACACAAGCCTGGAGAGGAGAGTACGGGGGGTCTTCCCAGAGAAGGCTTCCACAGCAGCTACATAGTGACTGAGGCTTGAAGGAGGAATAGTAACTATCTAGGTGGATTGGGGAGAAAAGTGCGTCTATCTTAGTCTGGGTTCTCTAGAAGAGTAAAACCAGTGAAAAGTATATGTAAACATATATAGAGAGATTTACTTCAAGGAAATGATTCCCAAAATTGTGAGGAAATGTCTCACACAATTGTGGGGGCTGGTAAGTCCCAAATCCATGGATCGGATGGCAGGCTGGAGACTTCTGCTGGCTCATGGGATTGCGAGGTCTGGTGAATCCAAAATCTGCAGGTCAAGCGGCAGGCCGGAGACTTCTGCGGGCGTA
This sequence comes from Trichechus manatus latirostris, assembly GCF_000243295.1. Classification (NCBI taxonomy): domain Eukaryota; kingdom Metazoa; phylum Chordata; class Mammalia; order Sirenia; family Trichechidae; genus Trichechus; species Trichechus manatus. The sequence goes on from NW_004443958.1 coordinate 9,287,958, forward strand.
CGTCCCATGACCCAAGGGTCAGGCCCTGAGAAGAGTGCAGGTTCGAGAGAGAGAGAGAGAGAGAGAGAGAGAGAGAGAGAGAGAGGGAGAGAGAGGGAGAGAGAGGGAGAGAGAGGGAGAGAGAGCTTTGCCAGTGCATCCATTTATATACTGGAGGCAGGCCAAGGAAACTCCTCTTTCAACTGATTGACTGCTCACATCAGATCAAAAAATGCAAGATGATTACATAGTATATGCTAAACCACTGAGAGTCATAACCTAACCAAGTTGACACGCAGCATTAACCACCACAGCATCCGAGGAAGAAAAGCAGAGTTAGGTAGGTAGGTGTATATTGATAGCTTATAAATAGTTCAGTAAGTTTGGAAGTAAGGAAGGGTGGGTGTCAGGAGCTAAAGAAGGGGCAAGTTATGAAAGCCTCTCCATTTGGTTTTTTTTTTAAACTATTTTTTATTGTTGTGCTTTAAGTGAAAGTTTACAACTCAAGTTAGTCTCTCATACAAAAATTTATACATACATTGTTTTGTGACCCTAGGTGCTCTCCTTCTACTGTGACAGCACACTCCTCCTTTCCACCCTGGATTTCCCGTGTCCATTCAACCGGCTCCTGACCTTCTCTGCCTTCTCATCTCACCTCTGAACAGGTGCTCCCCATGTAGTCTCGTGTATTTACTTGAGCTAAGAAGCACACTCTTCATGAGTATCATTTTATGTCCCATAGTCCAGTCTAATCTTTGTCTGAAGAATAGGCCTTGGGAATGGTTTTAGTTTTGGGCTAACAGAGAGTCTGGGGGCCATGTCTTCCAGGGTCCCTCCAGTCTCAATCAGACCATTAAGTCTGGTCTTTTTACTAGAATTTGAGTTCTGCACCCTACTTTCCTCCTGCTCCGTCAGGGACTCTCTGTTGTGTTTCCTGTCAGGGCAGTCATTGTGGTGGCTGGGCACTGTCTAGTTCTTCTGGTCTCAGACTGATGAAGTCTCTGGTTTATGTGGCCCTTTCTGTCTCTTGGACTAATACTTTCCTTGTGTCCATGGTGTTCTTCACTCTCCTTTACTCCATGTGGGTTGGGACCAATTGATGCATGTTAGATGGCTACTTAGTAAGTTTTAAGACCCCAGGCACCACTCACCAAAGTGGGATGCAGAACATTTTCTTAAAGAACTTCATTATGCCAATTGATCTAGATGTCCCCTGAAACCTTGGTCCCCAGGCCCCTGCCCCTGCTACTCTGTCCTTCGAAGTGTTTCGTTGTATTCAGGAAACTTCTTAGCTTTTGGTTTAGTCCAGTTGTGCTGACTTCCCCTGTAGTGTGTTCTGTCCTTCCCTTCATCTAAGATAATTCTTGTCTACTTTCTAGTTAGTGAATACCTCTCTCCCTCCCTCCCCACCCTCGTAACCATCAAAGAATGTTGTCATCTGTGTTTACACCTTTTCTTGAGTTCTTATAATAGTGGTCTTATACAATATTTGTCCTTATGTGACTGACTAAAGTTCGCTCAGCATAATACCTTCCAGATTCCTCCAGGTTATAAGATGTCTCATGGATTCATCGTTGTTCTTTATCATTGCATAGTATACCATAGTGTGAATATACCATAATTTGTTTATCCATTCGTCCGTTGATGGCACCTAGGTTGTTTCCATCTTTTTGCTATCGTGAACAGTGCTGCAATGAACATGGGTATGCATATATCTGTTCGTGTGATGGCTCTTATTTCTCTAGGATATATTCCAAGGAGTGGAATTGCTGGATTGTATGGTACTTCTATTTCTAGCTTTTTAAAGAAGTGCCAAATCTATTTCCAAAGTGGTTGTACCGTTTCACATTCCCACCAACAGTGTATAAGTGTTCCAGTCTCTCCACAACCTCTCCAACATTTATTATTTTGTGTCTTTTGGATTAATGCTAGCCTTGCTGGGTTGAGATGGTACCTCATTTTAGTTTTGATTTTCATTTCTCTAATGGCTGATGATCATGAGCATTTCCTCATGTGTCTGTTAGCCTCCTGAATGTCTTCTTTGGTGAAGTGCCCGTTCATATCCTTTGCTCATTTTTTAATTGGGTTGTTTGTCTTTTTGTTGTTGAGATTTTGCAGTATCTTGTAGATTTTAGAGATGAGACGCTGATCAGATTTTGTTGTAGCCAAAAATTTTTTCCCAGTCTGCAGGTTTGGTGAAGTCTTCTGATGAGTGTAAGTGTTTGATTTTTAGGCGCTCCCAGTTATCTAGTTTCTCTTCTGGTGTTTGTGCGTTGTTACTTATGGTTTGTATTCTGTTTATGTCATGTATTAAGGCTCCTAGTGTTGTCCGTGTTTTTTCTTTCATGATCTTTATTGTTTTCAATTTTATATTTAGGTCTTTCATCCATTTTAAGTTAGTTTTTGTGCATGGTGTGAGGTATGGGTCTTGTTTCAGTTTTTTGCAGGTGGATATGCAGTTATGCCAGCACCATTTGTTAAAGAGACTGTCTTTTCCCTAGTTAACGGACTTTGGACCTTTGTCAAATATCAGCTGCTAATAGGTGGATGAATTTATGTCTGAATTCTCAATTCTGTTCCATTGGTCTATGTATCTGTTGTTGTATAAGTACCAGGCTGTTTTGACTACCATGGCAGTATAATAGGTTCTAAAATCAGGTAGTGTGAGGCCTCCCACTTTGTTCTTCTTGAGTAATGCTTTACTTATTTGGGGCCTCTTCCCTTTCCATATGAAGTTGGTGATGTTTTCCTCCATCTCATTAAAAAGTGCCATTGTAATTTGGATCAGGATTGCATTGCATCTGTAGATCGCTTTGGGTACAATTGACATTTTCACAATATTGAGTCTTCCTTTCCATGAGCAAGGTATGTTTTTCCACTTATGTAGGTGTCTTTTGGTTTCTTGCAGTAGTGCCTTGTAGTTTTCACTGTATAGGTCTTTTACATCTCTGATTAGATTTATTCCTAAGTATTATATCTTCTTGGGGGCCACTGTAAATTGTATTGATTTGGTGATTTCCTCTTGGAAGTTCTCTTTGTTAGTGTAGAGGAATCCAACTGATTTTTGCATGTTTATCTTGTATCCTGATACTTTGCTGAAATCTTCTATTAGTTCCAGTAGGTGTCTTGTGGATTCTTTGGGGTTTTCTGTGTACAAGGTCATATCATCTGCAAATGGAGATACTTTTACTTCTTCCTTACCAATTTGGGTGCCCTTTTTTTCTTTTCTAGCCTAATTGCTCTGGCTAGGACCTCCAGCACAGTGTTGAATAAGAGTGGTCATAAAGGGCATCCTTGTGTGGTTCTCATTCTCAAGGGGAAAGCTTTCAGACTTTCTCCACTTAGGATGTTGTTGGCTGTTGGCTTTGTATAAATGCCCTTCATTATGTTGAGGAATTTCCCTTCTATTCCTAGTTTGCTGAGAGTTTTTATCATGAATGGGTGTTGGACTTTGTCAAATGCCTTTTCTGCATCAATTGATAAGATCATGTGGTTCTTGTCTTTTGTTTTATTTACGTGATGGATTACATTGATTGTTTTTCTAATGTTGGACCATCCCTGCATACCTGGTATAAATCCGACTTGATCATGGTGGATTTTTTTTTTTTAATATTGTATTCTATTGGCTAGAATTTTGTTGAGGATTTTTGCATCACTGTTCATGAGGGATACTGGTCTGTAATTTTCTTTTTTTATGGTGTCTTTAGCTGGTTTTGGTATCAAGGTTATGCTGACCTCGTAGAATGAGTTTGGGAGTATCCCATTCTTTTCGATGCTCTGAAATATTTTTAGTAGTAGTGGTATTAACTCTTCTCTGAAAGTTTGGTAGAATTTTCCAGTGTAACCGTCTGGGCCAGGGCTTTTCTTTGTTGGGAGTTTTTTAATTACCTTTTCAATCTCTTCTTTTGTTATAGGTTTATTTAGTTGTTCTACCTGCCTGTGTGTTAGTTTAGGTAGGTAGTGAGTTTGTAGAAATCTGTCCATTTCCTCTAGGTTTTCAAATTTGTTAGAGTACAAGCAAGGCCAGCAGACCCCGCCCCACCCCCTCACGGGGAAACAGAGGGGCACCGGGGGCCTCCCACTTATTCTACACCTCTCATGCCTCTTCATGGTACCATACTAGAGTCAAGCTCAACAGGGCCTTCTTTCCCTACTGATTCCGCCGAGCTCGTTCCCGTGGCTGTGTTTTCTCTGGATAGTAGGTAGGGACAGTGGAAATCTCATTCATCCATTCATGCCCATCACTAATTAGATGACGAAGCATTTGGCTACCTTTAGAGAGTCATAGTTACTCCCGCCGTTTACCCGTGCTTCATTGAATTTCTTAGCTTTGACATTCAGAGCACTGGGCAGAAATCACATCGCGTCAACACCTGCCATGGGCCTTCAAGCCTTGATTCCATTTGTCATTAGGAAGAGCTACATTGAAATGGCATGTGGATGGGGAGTAAGACAATCAGATTTTTATTTTAGAAAGATCACTCCGGTTGCCGTGTGGTAGATGGATTAGATGGAGGAAAAGAGAAAGAAGGGATGCTCGTGAAATTTTCGGATGACCTAGGCTGAGTGGAGTAGTTACAATAATAGATGTCAGAAGCAAAATTTATAATAATTTAGCCAGGTTTAGATATTTAATCCAACCAATAGGATGAAATTCCACTGGGAAAAAATTTTAAAGTTCATCATTTGTGTCTTTAAAAAATCAGTTGAGAAAGTACAAGATGGATGTAAATAGTTTTGACACAAGTTTGTAAAAAAAAAAATCCCAAAACCTTGTGGGATGGTGCATGTGGTCATGATTTAGTTGACCACAAGTTAAATCTGTGGCAACAGTATGTTAAAGAGCTGAGTCTTTGGCTTTATCAGTAGAAGCAAAATGTCTGGCTCATGGGAGGTAACTCTTCTCGTCTGCCAACCTTTTCTCTCCTAGGCCTTCTCCTTCCCTCTATTGTACCGCTTTATCAAAAGGTAAAATCTCTTAGTCTCTGAAGATCTAAGAACCAGGACTTGTTTACCTTTGGACTGGATGTCAGGAAGAGTGGAGATTTTCGCTGTAGAGACCTTTTATGCACTGAACCTCTGTATAAGCTTTTCAAAATGCGTTCTGATGATATGCTTGCTGCTGTCTTTCACCACTGGGCAGAGAACAGGGAACCTTCTGCAGAAATACTTTCTATTCCTTCTCCAGTCCCTAGCACGGTGCCTGACACAGGCCAGGCATTTAATATCAGTGAATGAAGGAATGACTTAGGAGAATTAAAAGCCGCACCGCTGTGAAAGAGCTGAAGGGACGCAGGTTGATATGCATTCCACACAAGCCTATGAGAGAGCAGCTGTAACATGTTTAAAAAAAGAAAATACACAACCTTGTTATTTTCTTCTCTGAGACATTAATGGTCCATTAGCAACACTTTAGTCCTTTCTACAACCTCCAAATCATAGGTGCACACCGAGCAAAAATTTCCGTATTGAGCTCCCTTGCAGCCTCTGCTGCCTTTCCCTGGAGCCTCCCTCCCCGTGATCTGTGAGGGATTTGTCTCCCTCCCTGGGGATGATTCTTGGGAGCAGTCACTGGAACCTTGCCTGTGGAGTCCATTCTTCTGGCGTAATCACAGCTGGACATTGAATGTCAGAGCCCCAGGATGGATAAGGACATTAGGTTAGAAAGCTGTGTGGGCCTTGTCTGGCAGCCACAGGAAGGGACTGTAAACCAGGAACACCAGATGAAAACCCTGGTGAAGGGGCCGGCCCTGGGCTCCGTTCTGAGAGCCACTTGCCATTGGGCCATGAAAGCCTCTCTCTGCAAAGCTTTGTCTGGGGGAACAAAGAGGCCTGGAATTGCTGTCTTCTCTCCAGCATCAGGGCAGCCATTTCTAGATCCCATCACCCAGCCAGGCTAATTGACACAAAATGAAACATGGAAGCGAAATGCATTTTATGTGACTTTTTAAAAGCCAGGCAAGCAAAAGCATAGCCAAGCAACAGGTTACATGTTACCAGGGGACACGCAGTGAATTTCTGTTGGTGCCAAGGACTTGTGTGAAATCCTTTAACCCTTAATCCTCCTACCCTTTGCTTTATTCTGTGTTTTGGCAATGGAGTGTTCCTTGCCTTTCTAGCATAGCAAGAGCACTTGGGTGGGGATATGAGTGAGGCAGTACACTACAAGTACACCAGCAAGATGGGATTATTATCCCCATTGAGAGAAGATAGAAAAGTCTAAGACTACATTTCTTAGAAGATGAATGTGAATAGTCACAAAATGTGTGCTCTGCCCTTTGTAACTGGAGAAGTCCACTAGTGAATTTGTTTTTATTATTCTTTTTCCACCTGGCCTCAGTTTCATGATTCTCTATAACCTTTTGTTTTGTTTATCAGAATGGTAATTATCACTGGTCTCACTATTGTTGTTATTATTATTATTACTAATAATTGCCTTTATTGGATTTTTTGTAGGATAGTCTAAATATAGATTAATCAAATAGAAAGGATCTTCCAGAAATATTTAATTATTTATGTAGGAAAATACTGACAAATATTAAAGTTTATTGAGAGATAGAATCCAGAAAATCACCTTGAAACCATTGAAAGTTGTCACTGTAGAGGACTAGGTGAAAAAAAAGAAATAACTGTTGCCATTGAGTGGACTCTGACTCATGGCCACCCCATGTGTGTCAGAGTAAACTGTACTTACTCCATAAGGTCATCAATAGCTGAAAACCATTGAAAGGCCTCTCTTCTGAGGTGCCTCTGGGTGGATGTGTACCTCTAACATTTTGGTCAGCAACCTAGCACATTAGCGTTTGCACCACTCAGGGCCTCTTTTAATGTTTTGGGTCATCTCCCTGAGAATGGTAAGTAACCTTGGAATCACTGAAAATGGCATCATTAGAAAGATCGATTTGGGCATACCTAGGATCACTAGTATGTGTTGGGATTATATTTCTCCCTTATCTCTCGGAGGAGGGTTAAGTGAAAGTGAGGGTAGCGAGAATAGTGTGTTAGTTGGGGTCTGGATAAGCTACTCTAACAAAACAAGTTGCTATCGAGTCAACTCCCACTGATGGCGACCCCCCAAAATATGATTGCCTGGAGGGTAGCAGGTTTTTGGGTCAGGTAAGCATCTCTCCTCCATGAGATTATCCAGGAGCCCAAATCCCTTCATTCATGCAGCTTTACAATACCCTATAATGTTGCCTTCATCTGCATGGTGGAAACTGAATCACCATCATGTTTATGCTCCAGCTCAAATGAAACAGGAAGGAGACGAAGTAGAAGGAGCAAGCCATTTCCCTTCAAAGAAGTGATGCACAAGTTGCCCGTATCACTTCTGCTTATGTTTCATTGGTGAGAACTTTATCACATGGTCACACAAAACTACAAGGGAAGCTGGGAAATGAACTCTCTGGCTGAGAGCCATGTACCTTTCAAAATCTCAGTCTCTGCCACGTTAGAGAAGGTGGCCAGAGCTCTGGGTTCTTAAAGTGAGAGACCTCTCTTGACATCATGCTACAGGGTTAATACTGCATAAGAGAGTCAGGGCCTGCAGATGAAAGAGAGGACATCTAGGAACAGACGTTCTGCTAGTGTTTGGAACAGCTTGAGGAATAAAGTAACAAGCCAGCACCATGTTCCAGCATCCACTGTTCTCAAGATGGCTGCTTTCTACAATTTCAACCTTGTTCTTTCTGTGCTTTAGAGTCACTGCTTACTGACCTTCCGGTTGTTGCTTTTTGTAACTTGACACACCTCAGCGACACAAAAGTAACCTTTGGACATCCAAAGTGGGTAAGGAGATTGAAAGAGTACATATAGAATGAGGATGAACTAGGGTAAGCTAACATACTTGAGGTAAAGACAGGGAATTATGACTTCCTTTTACATAGGGATACCTTGGAAGAAAGGCCTGGCGACCTACTTCTGAAAGATCACAGCTATTGAAAACCCAGTGGAATGCAGTTCTTCTCTGATATACATGGTGTTGTCATGAGTCAAAATTGACTTGATGGCAATGGTTTTGTTTTTTTTGGTTTACATACGGAATATTAGTATCTGAAAGAGTAGTAATCAAAAGTAATTGGAAATAGAAGGGTTATATAGTATATTGATTAAGTAAGAAATTACAAATTATAATTTGTAAAAAAAAAAATACTTATCAAATATTATTTTACACTTTATTTATTGTTCCTCAACTTTCAACTTTTCTCATTTGAGTAATAAAACTATAAATAATAATTTTATTGATTATATTTATATTAATTATATTTACATGTATTTAAGGAGCCCTGGTGGTGTAGTGGTTAAGCATGCTTGGCTGCTAACCAAAAGGTTGATGGTGCAAACCCAGCAGCCACTCCATGGGAGAAAGATGTGGCAATTTGCTTCTATAAAGATTTATAGTCTTGGAAACTCTACGGGGAAGTTCTACTCTGTCCTAAATGGTTGCTATGAGTTGGAATCAACTGGATGGCAATGGGTTTTTGTTTATTTATATGTATTTAGTTGCATCAATTTGTTGTTGTTAGATGCCATTGAGTCAGTTCAAATTCATAGCGACCCTATGTACAACAGAATGAAACACTGCCCCCTTCTGTGCCATCCTTGCAATCGTTGTTATGTTCAAGCCCGTTGTTGCAGCCACTGTGTCAGTCCATCTCCTTGAGGGTCTTCCTCTTTTTCCCTGACCTTTTTCTACTTTACCAAGTGTGATGTCCTTCTCCAGGGACTGATCCCTTCTGATAACATGTCCAAAGTATGTGAGACGTAGTCTTGCCATCCTCACTTCTAAGGAGTATTCTGGCTGTACTTCTTCCAAGACAGATTTGTTCATTCTTCTGGCAGTCCATGGTGTATTCAGTATTCTTCACCAACACTGTAATTCAAAGGCATTAATTCTTCTTCAGTCTTCTTATTCATTGTCCAGCTTTCACATGTATATGAGGTGATTGAAAATACTATGGTTTGGATCAGGTGTATCTTAGTCCTCAAAGTGACATCTTTGCTGTTTAACACTTTAAAGAGGTCTTTTGCGGCAGATTTGCCCGATGCAATATGTCGTTTGATTTCTTGACTACTGCTTCTATGGGCATTGATTGTGAATCCAAGTAAGATGGATTGACAGCTTCAATTTTTTCTCCGTTTATCATGATGTTGCTTATTGGTCCAGTGGTGAGGCTTTTTGTTTTCTTTATGTTGAGGTATAATCCATACTGAAGGCTGTGGTCTTTGATCTTCATCAGTAAGTGCTTCAAGTCCTCTTAGCTTTCAGCAAACAAGTTTGTGTCATCTGCATGTCACAGTTTATTAACGAGTCTTCCTTTAATATATGCAAGATACAATGTATAACGTACAATATATCAATTACTTATATATATACATATATATATATATATTTTTCAGTCTCAGATGTACTAAATGTAGATCTCTAGGGCTTGGTTCTGCCCATATTCATTTAGGAAAAAAAAATACTTCACATGTAATTCTCTGTTTCTGTGAAATATGACCACAGGCTATAACCTCAAGAAAGCTCCAGAGTTAAAGAGTTAAGTACAAAGTAAAATAAAATCACGGGATAACTAGAAGAAAATAGATTTGAATAGTTATTTGATCCCTGGGAGGGAAACATTTTAAGCTACGAAGCAAAAAAAAAAAAAAAAAGAAAAAAGGCAACTGATTCAGGCTTAAAATTTTAAACTTTCAAAGAATGAAAAAGACTAAAATAATACCATATAAATGTACATAAAATGACAATTTTTGGTTCTGTATTACAGAGAGCATTCGTACAATTTGATTAGAATAAAAAAATAGGACCTCAATGGTTAAATACAAAAGCATTCATCAACAAAACAAACAAGACCGACAATCAGAAGGAGATTGAGTAAGACTTAGATGGTAAATGTTTTGGGAGAGGCAGAAGAAGGATTCACAAGTGACTGAAGATTAGAACATGAAGGACTGGAGAACAGGGGTGCCATTAACCAGAAAAAAGACATGTTGTAAGGGAAAGCCTGGTTTAGTAGTACTGTCAGTCTGTGATAACTGATATGGAGACGGTGAAATTCGAAACGTTCAGATGTCAACCGTAGTTTGATGGCACTTTTTTACTTTTCACCATGAAACTTGGCATCTAGAGATTCAGTTGCCGCACAAGTTGATCATTATCCACAGCACCAAACTAAATGTCTCTGCTTTGAAATTTTGACTGGAAATCATGATACAGCTGCCAGCAATTACAATGGGTGTTACTGAAGCAGGCAAGCCCACGGGCCCTCAATAAGGTAGTTTTCAAACAATAATGTTGGAAAGAGGCGCTTTTCTAAAACACTCAAGTGATCTAAAATCTCCTAGACGATTTTCATAATTGACTTTTCTTTTGGTTAGATATGTTATTTCATTCTTTGGCCACTGACCAAAAGGCAGGACACTGTCAGGGAGTTTATAGTTTTTCACTTTTACATGAAGCCATTTCACTTTGTTGTTGTGATCTTTGACACTGAGCTGCAAAATGTCAACTTTAGTTACCCAGAAAGACAACCAGCTTTGGGGGTGGAGTGGGATTGTGCAATCTCTGAGTGCCTTGATAGTCTGCTGAAACATCAGAGGTGGCCAGAGCACCCTCCCACAGGACTGTGGCAAATATTCCCCTCATTTGTATGATAGCCAGAACGCCCTTATTCATAACCAAATGTTCTATTTTACTCAGAAGAAATTTTTGAAAATAGGAAATCTTGAAAGTCTGAAGGTAATTGCTCTAAGTAGTGTGTCAGGTCTTGATTTCCAAAGTTTATCTGGTAATACTACTTCAAAATTAGGAACTGCCTTTGTAGTTCGTAAAGTGGATATTATATAACGTTTGTCTCAGCCAGGGATGCTATCAGTACTATGCTATTGGGACGTCACAGACAGATTCATCATTTAGTTCTTACAAACTTCTTTCCCCCGGCTGAGTCTGCTCCAGCTGGCACATCATAAAATGTGTAACCCAAGCCTGCTTAGCATCATCATTTGGCCTGCCCAAAAAAAGCATTATGGAGAAAATAATACATTAAGTGGGAGATCCCTAAATCTGAGTCTAGCAACAAAACTTGTGTTTTTCTGTTAGATTAGAGGAAGTTTGGTATTATGGAAATAGCAAAGATTTTGGAAACAGAACTCTCTACATGTCAATTTCTGGTGAAATTTATGAAATAATATCTACCTCATAATATTGCTTTAATAGTTAGATGAAATGAAATGAAAAGCCTTGCTTATTTTAGCGTTTCAGTAAAAGTTTGTAAGCCCTGTGACTTTGGGTAAGTAACTTACCCTCACTGGGCTTCAGTTTCCTCATGTGTTAAATGATTTATGGTACCTACCTCAGAGAGTTGAATGAACCTTAAATGACTTAATAAATGACAGGCTCTTTTGGTGCAAACAGTTAAGAGCTCGACTACTACACAAATGGCTGATGGTTCAAACTCTCCCAGAGGTGCCTCAGAAGAAAGGCCTGGTGATCTTCTTCTGAAAAGTCACAATCTTGAAAACTATTGAGCGCAGTTCTACTCTGCAACACATGGCATTGCCATGAGTCAGAATTGACCAATGGCAACTGGCTTGGTTTGGTTTTTCAGAACACTGCCGGCTAGTACAGTGACACCTGTGACAGCTGGAACTCAATGGGACTGACTTGTTTTTCTGGATCTTGCAAATTTTCCACCTTTGACAGTGTGCAGTCTTACGACTTTTCTGTCTCTCTCTGTTAGTGGAAGATATTCGAGCTTTCCTTCTCTGACAGGCTTCCGTCTTACACAGGTTCTGGCTTTCTCTGGTTTTACTGTAGTAGGTACTCAATAAATGTAATTGTTGCTGCTCTCATTATTATTCAAGAACAATGAGTGGAAGGGCCTGGTGCCTCTGTCAGTGTGCTAGTAAGTTATTCCACATGAAGAGAACAACATGAGTTCAGAAGGATTTAAGGTATTATGTTTATTCAGAAGGTGGTGGGCAAATGCTTCCTCTTTCTCTGATTATAAGTAGACTAAAAAAAACAACAAAACCCTGGAGATGGGGCTCTCTCTATATTAGCAGTGTCTGTGTCCCAGAAATCTGTTTAATATGTCTTATATAAATATAAGAGAACCCAGGTGGCACAGTAGTTAAGCACTCGGCTGCTAACCAAAAGGTCGGTGGTTCAAACCCACCAGCTGCTCTGTGGGAGAAAGCTGTGGCAGTGTGCTTCCATAAAGATTATAGCCTTGGAAACCCTATGGGGCAGTTCTACTCTGTCCTGTAGGGTTGCTATGAGTCAGAATTGATTCGATAGCAATGGGTTTGGTTTGGGTGTATAAGTATAAATATAAAGAATTTTACTATTTTTCTGTCTTCCTGTCTGTCCGTTCTGTCTGTCCATCCGTCTACCCACCCACCCATCTGTCCGTTGTAGTAAAATGTCTCATATTCAACTGAGAAAGTGAACACTTCAATAGGTACCCAGTCCCCATCCCACAAATCTGGGTGCTTGATTGTCTGCTCAAGACATGCTAAGAGATTGCAAAACAAGTTCTGCTCAATATCATCCCACTATCCAGGTCTAGGCCGCATATGAGGAGATGTCTAGAAGAAAGCAGAGGGGACTGTCTTGAAGTGTTGCCTCTGTTCTTTGTTTCTTGTTGTTCCATGTTTTCCAAGGGGGAAGTATTTTTCCATATTACCTTAAGAGGAGGAGAATTTTAGGGGGACCCCTTAGAGTGATTGACACAGCTTTCTGGAGTTTTGTGAACATAAGACGTATTATGACTCAGGTGTGGAAAGTCTAAATAAAGGTCTTAAACTATGACTGGATTACGATAAGGTCAGCACTAGGAGCAAGCTGCGTTTTCATGGTAGAAAAGAACTAGCCTGGGGTCAAATGCCTAATATGGCTGGCTAGAGGGGCCATAAGCAGCTCTGGTGGTGCCATGGTTAAGCGCTCCGCTGCTAACCAAAAGATCAGTGGTATAAACCCACTAGTGGCTCCATGGGAGAAATGTGGCAGTCGGCTTCCGTAGATTACAGACTTGGAAACCCAGTGGGGCGGTTCTACCCTGTCCTATAGGGTTGTGATGAGTCGGAATTGACTCAACAACAAGGTTTTTTTTTTAAAGCATCTAGAGTTGAAATTGACTCAATGGTTAGAAGGTGCTTATGACCCCAACAGAGGGAAGCTCTGTTAACTGAGGGGAACTGCAGGTGGAGGCTCCCAGTGGAGGAGCTCCAAAGAAGCCACGCAAGCACCCAATAAAACAAAGAGCCAACAATTGTGCAGCTGGCATTAAAGGGCACCAATGACGGAAGACAATGCTTCAAGTCCATAAGATGGTGCCCCTCCTCCAGGAGTCTGGCTAGGTGGGACACTGCAACTTTTGAGTGGAGGAGGAGGTAGTAAATAAAGAAGAATGTTGAATTTGACGCTCACCTCCCTACGCACTCCAGATTTCCAGGCCTATGGCCGGCCTAATTGAGAGGATAGGAGAAGTTAAATTAAATATCCGTCAGAATTTTGAAAATACGCTCATGGGGGTGTTTTTTAATTACTTAAATTACTAAGACACCTGAAAAATATATGGGCCCTGCCAAGGTCAGAGAATAATTTGCACAGCATCATTTGACAAGGGGGTGTGGTAGGCAGACTAACTGGCCTCCTAAAGGTATCCATGTCCTAATCCTAGGAACCTATGAATATGTTAATTTATAGGCACAGGGGAATAAAGGAAGCAGATGGAATGAAGGTTGCTACTCAGCTGGCCTGAAAATAGGGAGATTTTACTGGATAACCGGGTGGACTCAAAGTAGTCACAAGGGTCCTTAAATGCAGAAGAGGGAGAGAAGGGTCAGTGTCAGAGTGATACTATGTGAGAAAGACTCTACTGACCATTGTTGGCTTTGGAAATGGAAGGGAGCCACAAGAAAATGAATTCAGGAAGCTTCTAGAAGCTGGAAAAGGCAAGAAAACAGATTGTCCTGTGGCACCTCCTGAAAAGAACACAGCCCTGCTGACATCTTGCCTTTAGCCCAGTGAGACCCATTTCAGACTTCTGATGTCCAGAACTGTAAGATGATAAATATGTGTAATTATAAACCTTAGGTTTGTGGCAATTTGTTTCAGCAGCTGTAGAAAATTAATTTAAACCTAGAACTGAGATTACCTTTTAGTGAAATAGCAAAGTGGCACACAAAATAAAGGATATTACCCAAAAGATTGGTTGTTGTTGTTGTGTGCTGTCGAGCTGATTCTGACTCACAGAGACCTTACAGGACAGGGTAGAGCTGCCCCATAAGGTTTTTGGGGAGTAGCTGGTGGATTCGAACTGCCGACCTTTTGGTTAGCAGCCTGAGCTAAAGAAAGATCGGTGGCCTACGTAAAAACCATCAGTATGAGATCAAAAGGACAATGATTACTCAAAAAAAAAAAAAAAAGATGGGAGAAAATAAGGGTGCAGGGAAACTAGAATATTGGAATGGGAACAAACAGAACACAATTAAAGAGAATGTTGACACATTGTGATAAATGTAACTAATGTCACAGAACAATTTGTATGGAAATCATCAAATGGGAACCTAACTTGCTGTGTAAACTTTCACCAAAAACTCCGTAATATATTATTTAAAAAAAAATAGTGAAGAGAAATAATGAAATTAGTTATTGCTAATCCCTACTATATCTAAGTTACATGTGTATTAAGGGACCATCTAACCTGTGCCAGTTAGGTAACGGAGAATGTTCACCTAGCAAGGGATATTGTGTATTATATTTTAACATCAATGAACTTGCTTTATCTTCCAAGAAAGTCTCTCCACAATTCTTGCAAAATGGATTGGGCTGTTTCCTTTAAAATTAAAACTGCTACCAGGGAAAGGGCCTCTTCTGACATATTCGACCTCATTCTGTCAAAGGTTCCAAAACAATTTTCTAAGCCAAAGGCATGACTAAGGACAAATGAGAATGCCTACTCTTAAATTGTTTTTGGATTGCCGTCATCCCTCTTTGCAAGGTTGGCTGATTTAGTTTTATTTCTAAAGCAGAATGTTGAAATAATCTGAGGTCCTGTAAAGTAATGACAAGCAAACCTCTGGCCCCAGCTTTAGTGGAGCAACATTTTGTTAATTTACAAATTGTCTGTGGTTTTCTTTTGGAGAGAAAGAGCATAAAGGCTATTGTTAACACCTGTTGTGTTGTTGTTAGGTGCCATCCAGCTCATTCCTACTCATAGAGACCCTACGTACAACTGAACGAAACACTGCCCCCTTCTGCGCCATCCTCACAATTGTTACTATGTTTGAGCCCACTGTTGCAGCCACTGTGTCAATCCATCTTCCTGAAGGTCTTCTTCTCTTTCTTTGACCCTCTCCTTTACCATGCATGATGTTCTTCTCCAGAGACTGGTCCCTCCTCATAACCTATCCAAAGTATGTGAGAGGAAATCTTGCCATCCTCACGTCTAAGGAGCATTCTGGCTGTACTTATTTCAAGACAGATTTGTTCATTCTTCTGGCAGTCATTGGTGTATTCAGTATTCTTCGCCAATACCATAATTCACAGGCATCAATTTTTCTTCCGTCTTCCTTATTCATTTTCCAGCTTCTGCGTGCATATGAGGTGATTGAAAGTACCTCATATTTGAGGCGGCTTGAGTTTGGCACAACTTAGTCTTCAAGGTGACATCTTTGCTTTTTAACACTTTAAAGAGTTTTTTTGCAGCAGATTTCCCAATGTAATATGTTGTTTGATTTCTTGACTGCTGCTTCCAGAGGTGTTGATTGTGGATCCAAGTAAAATGAAATCCTTGACAACTTCAATATTTTCTCCATTTATTACTATGTTGCTTATTGGTCCAGTTGTGAGGATTTTTGTTTCCTTTATTTTGAGGTGTAATCTGTACTGAAAGCTGTAGCCTTTGATCTTCATCAGTAAGTGCTTCAAGTCCCCTTTATTTTCAGCAAGCAAGATTGGGTCATCTGCATATCATGGGATGTTAATGAGTCTTCTTCGAATCCTGATGCTGCATTCTTTTTCACATAGTCCAACTTCTGGAATTATTTGCTCAGCACACAGACTGAATAAGTATGGTGAAAGGATACAACTCTGACACACATCTTTCCAGATTTTAAACCATACAGTATTCCCTTGTTCTGTTGGAACAACTGCCTCTTCATCTATGTACAGATTCCTCATGAACACAATTAAGTGTGCTGGAATTCCCATTCTTCTCAATGTTATCCATAATTTGTTATGATCCACACAGTCTAATGCCTTTTCATAGTCAATAAAACACAGGTAAACCTCTTTCTGGTATTCTCTGTTTTCAGTCAAGATCCATCTGACAACAGCAATGATATCCCTCATTCCACATCCTCTTCTGAATCTGGCTTGAATTTCTGGCAGTTCCCTGTCAATGTATTGCTGCAACTGTTTTTGAATTATCTTCAGCATAGTTTTACTTGCATGTAATATTAATGATATTGTTCAATACTTGCCGCATTTTGTTGGATCACCTGTCTTTGGAATAGGAACGTGTATAGATCTCTTTCAGTTGGCTGGCCAGGTAGCTGTCTTCCAGATTTCTTGGCATAGGGGAGTGAACGCCTCCAGTGTTGCATTGCATCTGTTTGTTGAAAAATCTCAAGTGATATTCCATCAATTCCTGGAGCTTTGTTTTTCGACAATGCCTTCAGTGCAGCTTGGATTTCTTCCTTCATTACCATTGGTTATTGATCATATGCTACCTCCTGAAATGGTTGAACATTCGACCAGTTTTTTTTGGTACAGTGACTCTGTATTCCTTCCATCTGCTTATGATGGTTCCTGCATTGTTTAATATTTTCCCCATAGAACCCTTCAGTACTGCAGCTCAAGGCTTGAATTTTTTCTTCAGTTCTTTCAGCTTGAGAAATGCTGAGCTATCCTTCCCTTTTGGTTTTCTAACTCCGGGTCTTTGCACATTTCATTATAATATTTTAATTTGTCTTCCTGAGCCACCCTTTGAAATCTTCTGTTCAGCTCTCTTACTTATTTCTTTTGTTTGCTTTAGCTACTCTATGCTCAAGAGCAAGTTTCAGAGTGTCTTCTGACATCCATTTTGGTCTTTTTTTCTTTTCTGTCTTTTTAATGACCTCTTGCTTTCTTCATGTATGATGTCGTTGACGTCATTCCGCAACTGATCTGGTCTTCAGTCATTAGTGTTCAATGTGTCAGATTTATTTTTGAGTTGTTTTCTAAATTCAGGTGGGCTACACCATATTTTTACACAAATAACGCACACGTTCTATGTTTGTTTGCCAACTGTGCCCTCCCTCAGTGAGTTATTTTCGTAAGCCCAGTACGCTAATTGTTTTTTTTTTTTTTTTTACAACAACATGTTAAAAAAAAATTGGCATAGTGGTGCTTACAAAAATACCTTGTGAGGGTAGGGCGTGGCTGGCAAACAAAAGTAGAAGATGCACATTATTTGCATAAAAATCTAGTACTCAGGGTCATACTTTGGCTCTAGTTTACTTGTTTTTGATTTTCCTAAGCTTCAACTTGAACTTGCATAGAAGCAATTGATGATTTGTTCAGCAGTCAGCGCCTGGTCTTGTTCTGACTAATGATATTGAACTTTTCTGTTGCCTCTTTCCAAAGATGTAATCAATTTGATTCCTGTATATTCTTTCCGGCAACGTCCATGTGTATACCTCTAAATGGTGTATAGTCGCTGTTTGTGTTGTTGAAAAAAGGTATTTCCAATAAATAAGTTGCTGGTGTTGCAAAATTCTATCATGTGATCTCTCACATAATTTCTATCACCAAGGACATATTTTCCAACTACCGATCCTTCTTTGTTTCCAACTTTCACGTTCCAGTCACCAGTAAGTATCAATGCATCTTGACTGCATGTTTGATCCATTTCAGACTACAGATATTGGTAAAAATCTTTAATTTCTTCATCCTTGACATTAGTGGTTTTTGTGTAAATTTGAATGATTGTTATATTAACTGGTCTTGGTAGGTGTATGAATATTATCCTATCAAAACACCTGAACTAACTGTTAATTTAGTTAAAAACAGACTCTAATCTCCAGCTCTCCCTCTGATACCTCAGCTTGGAGTTGTTACCAACAGAATAAATTAGGGCGATTTTATTGCTGGCCAATGAACGTAATGTATAGCCTCCACTTGTCTGTCAGTGGAGGCTTGCGTATTGCTATGACGCTGAATAGATTTCAGTGGAGCTTCCAGACTAAGACTGAGTAAGAAGAAATGCTTGGCGATCTACTTCCAAAAATCCACCAGTGAAACCCTATGGATCACAACAGTCTAATCTGCAGCTGATCATGGGGGATGGCACAGGACCAGGCAGTGTTTTGTTTCATTATGCATGGAGTAGCCATGAGTCGAGGGCCAACTCGATGGTAGCTAACAACAACATTTCTTCCACGGTTCTCTTGGAAAACCATTTATATGAAGTCGTGAAAAACTGAATAGTCTCCTGTTCAAGTGCAGTCTCAGCCTGAGAGAAGCACTGTGTATACACGTTTTATACATACACACACATCTTCCATATGTTTGTAAATTCATCTACTTTACTCAATGCATTTTTATTTTAAGTGTCTAGTTGGTCTAGTAAAAATAGGAGATTATACTTTATTCTTTTTGTATTGCTGCCATAAATATTCTAATTCTCTTTAAGGCCTCCTTGCAGATGGTAGGGAAGTGTGGTAAATAAAGGAGAGCACAAAAATAATACTGTATGATCTTATCTTACAGATATGCACAGTTGCTGGCACATCTGGCTATTAGCACCACCAGCATCACTATCATCAGCAGCACTTATTCAATTGTTTCATATTATTACTCCACTCTTGAAAATATCTGCTCCAGTCATAACAGTTTGCTCAATAGTCCCAGAACCCACACTCTTCCCTCCATAATATGCTCATCTCTACCCATCGTCTCCACCATCTGTCTGTCAGCTTGTGGTACTGTAATGGCTTGTGTGTTGCTGTGATGTTGGAAGCTATTCCACTGGTATTTCATATACCAGTAGTGTCACCCATGGTGGACAGGTTTCAATGGAGCTTCTAAACTAAGACGAACTAGGAAGAAAGGCCTGGAGATCTACTTCTGAAAATTAGCCAATGAAAACATTACGGATCACAACAGAATGTTGTTTGCTCATTTGCTTCAGACACATGATAAAAAGAGGTCAGTTACTGGAAGAGAACATCTTATTTGGAGAAGTAGATCCCCAGTGTGGGTTATGGAGACCCTCACTGAGAAAGATTGGCACAATAGTTGTAACAGTGGACTCTAACATGCCAGCGATCGTAACGATGCTGCAGAATTGGGCAATGTTTCATTCTGTTGTACATAGAATCACCAAGAGTCAAGTCAACTTGATGGCAGCTATCCACCTAGCTATTTATCTACCCATTGTCTAAGACAATTGCCTAAGACAATTTCTCGGAATTCCAGTAGACCAATCCTCATAACTCCTGAGCTTTCATAATATACGTTGACATTTGAACTGCCTCTCAAGTAATTAGACAACACCTTTGTTTACGTTCACTCACATTCTATTTTAATGGTCCTAAATTTGCTGTGTTACTGACTTGTATATCATAGCTCTGTAGTCTCCAGGTGTGTCTCACCATGTCGACATAAAGGGTTTTTACTACTCTTTATTTATCCACAATTTGCAGAGCTCAATGCAGCAGATGTTGGAAGAATCAGTTTCTCTTTCTACTCTCATCCTGTAATTCATTAAACAATATCACAGGTCTGAAACATTTAACTGTGTAATATATTTAGCTGTGACCATTACACATGGAAGGTATGCAGTAAATATTGGTTCTATTCTATTAGTTTATCTTTCTCTCTCAGTTTTTTCCAGTGAGAAGAGGAACTTCAGTATCTTCTGTATACACCTTTTTCTTTAGTTGCTGTAAAAAGTCATTACCCCAATTTAGTGGCGTAACACATACGCAATAGAGGTTCATTTCTTACTCATGTAACAGTGTGTAAGTATTCCTTATGAGCAAGTTGTCTTCCACAAGATTCAGAGACCTATGCTTGTTCCACCTTGAATATAACTTGTCAGATAGGACCCCAAAGTCTTCTGCATTCACTTGTTAGATGGGTAAGAGCAGGTAGAGAAGGGATATCTACTTCTCAATTGCCCTGGCATGGACAACAACACATCTCTTCTACTCTCATTCTGCTGGCAAGAACTAGTCATATGGCATCACCTAGATGTAAGGGGGACTGGGAAATCTAATTCGTGGATGGGCAGCCACCTCCTAGCGGCAACTCTAAATATTAAATGGGAAGCACAAATCTTTGGTGATTGATTAGCGTCTCTGCCATAGAATTCAACTTACATTTGATATAAGTGAGTATGTGGAAACTTACATGAATATAAACACACATCACAAATAGAATCTTTTATATATTTTTAACCTCATATTACTATGTCAAAAGCTAGGTGTTTTATTCTATAGGCAACATATGAAACTTTGAAGTTTATCCAAATCTGTAATTGTCTGATAAACCCTTTTCATCAATTCAAGATACAAAAATATATTCACATCTGCTTTAGAGTCAGTTACTGGCCCTTCATCTCTTTGCTGTGTAACTTCCTGCTCCTTCACTTTGAGCTCAGCCATGTACCTTCTTTGGCTAATTGCGATATTAGGAAACATGACACAAGCAGGGGCTTTAAATGTGCTTGTGCATTTCAATACTTGCTCTAGAACATCTACCACCACCATTAGAAGAACACTGTACAGTTACCTTTCTGGTCCAAGAAGGATGGGTGATATGTAGACCAGAAATACTGCTGCTGACCCACAGATCTGCCATGAGAAGCAGAGTAGCCTACCTGAGCTTGTCTACATTAGCTAAACCCTAGCCAGCTCACAGATCTGTGAGAAAGCTTATTGCCGAATGCCTTTGAGATCTGTGATTATTTGTTATGCAGCATTATTGTGGTAATAGCTAACTGATACAACATAGTTCAGTTTTTAATTGTTTTCTCATGAGCCAACATTTTAATATTTGCACAAAATCACATGCTTCCTTCTAGAGGGCTTCTCTATCCAGAATTGTCCAAGAACACCTGGACTTATGTAGTTTAAATGGTGATTGATTAATTGTCCTTCCAAGTGCAAGGTAGTGAGAGAATTGGAGAGTGTTATCAATTGCTGCAGTTGCTGCTTGCTGACATTAGGTATTGCTGTTGAAGACTGTCCTGCATAGTCCTACAACTATCTGTGATGGCATTATGGGGGAGAATCACTGTCCTGACCATACAATGCTTGAGGTTTGGGTTACAAGAGTATAGGTCTGCGTTCAGACGTATATCCTTAGATACTATTCCCTAAAGCATTCCACCATGTATTACAACCTCAGCACATTGTATTATAACTGGCCGTCTCCCAAAACCCTTGGGCCTATGTTTGAGACCAGGTCAATAGTTAAGACTCCTTTTCCTTGTTTTGGGCCTTTTCTGCCAGCTAAGTCTATTCCAGGCCGTCAGAGAACGTCTAATAATGTTGAAACTCTAAGGTAAAGGAGATGCTAATATTCATCTTCCTTGAAGTCATTGTTATCTCCATACATTTTCCAAGTTTTCTCCAAATTCTAGATTTGTAAAAGCAAACAGTATTATAAGAATTTGTATTTTTTTTCAGCTGCAGAAGTGTTTGTTATATCCTTTCTGCAATACATTTATATGTCTGCTACCATCAAGAGATTGACCCCATAGTAATAAATCAGCTCCATGCTATTGTGGTGTCTCCATTAATGAAAAAAGTGCTGGCTAGTGAGATTTATACAATTATATTTCCCTATGTCATCACATTATATATAATATTCTGTCTTAAATATCAATGCTCTCATTATTTAAGGGAAAACAACCATATCACAGGGAACTTAAGCTGTACAGAACGGCAGAGCTGAAGGCATGATACAAGTCATGAACTATCAGCTAAAGTCAGCTTATAAATAGGTTTCACTGAGCCAGCAAATGTCTTTAGGTAAGGCCTGCTTTCTCAGTTTTCATTCCTCATCCTGCCAGTATCTTATTGTAGACAGGTTCTCTACTTAGTTTCTCCTTTTGTTTACCTGTTGAGTCTCTAAAGACATTTGAATTCAAGGTTTCTGTCACAGATAGGCACTCTGTGAGGCCCAACTTGATGATATGGTTCACTGGATGACTGGTTGAGCCAGAGGTGGAACCCAGCCTCTGGATTCTGAGCCTGGGACTCTATAGTGGGATTCAGGATGAATAACCATTGAAAAATGAATTGACAAGAGTTGAACTCAGAAGCTATTATTTTAATTCCAAAGCATAAATCAGTGCATCCAGGTGGCAGGCAGGCTGGAGTGCAAGGATGATGAAAAAGCTCTGGCCAGAAAAAGGGAGAACAGGCTAACGGGGAAGAGGAACAAGGCTCTCCACTTCCTCCTCTAGGACTGAACAGCTGCTGAGGGATGGTAAAAGTTTCCTTTCTGGAACTAACTCTGAATGAACTAAAGGTGCCAAAAATGTAGATGAAAAGAAAAACATGTAGAAATCAAGACTGACTCTCCTTGCCCAAATAAAACAGATGGCTGGAAAAAAGACAAAGAAGGTGAATTGAAGAGTCTGAATGGGTGGCCCCAGGAGAGGCTGAGACGTTGTGTTATTGACTAGTTCAAACTGTGGAAAATAATTGACAATGAAACTAAATTAATTCAGATTGCCCTTATCGAGGGCTGCTGTCAGACTGGCTGAATGAAAAGGACCTGCTAAAATAGATAGTCAGTGGAACCAGTGACAGGAAGGAAAGCAAGAGGAGTAAAGAATGGGCCAAGGGAAATGAGAGCAGGAAACCTAGAATAAATATCTTTTATCTGTGATTTCTGTTTGATAAGAGCAAGAGCATAAACATTCATATCAGGGATCATACACCAGTTGGGAAAGGGAAAGAAACAAGAAATAGAATTTACTCAAATCTTATAGTGTACAGGCTAATACCATGCCTTTTGGGATCTCAATGGAAGGTGGGTTGGGAGAGAGGAATAATCTGGGAATAGAGAGGAATATGGGTTAACTGAGTTTTCCCTTCATGCAGGGAAGGAGTGATGATGGCCAGTTATATAAATCTTTATGACCAAGGGTTAATGAGGTATGGTCATTGATTCAAGAGGTCAGAGCTGGTGGGTGAGGCAAGACTGTAGACAACTCCAAGGAGTGGTATTATTTGATTCCGGGGTTTGGAAGTGGGTCTAGGTTGAAGAAAAACTATAGCCTGTAGCTGGGAGGAGAAGTAGCCTAAGAAAAATACTGTCTAGCCTCCAGTAGAAGGTGCTGGCCAGGGATGATTAGGTAATTAAGGTTATCAGGAACTCAGACTAGTCAACTCAGGTCAATAGCAATGCTCCAGCTCCAGCTGGGAACTGGGTTTATCAAAGGGGACTGGGACAGAAATCTAGATATTTACACTGAGCCCACATGACAGGGTTTAGAGCATAATTACAAACTGGTGGCCTTTGATAGAACTGGCCCATAGATACACTTTATTTGACAACATTTCAAAATCTGAACTTTTGGCTTCTCTTAAAACATCAGAAAATCAAGCAACACTAGTCGTATGTCTTACAGGAGCTCACGAAATCACACCCCTGTTTTTTTCACTTGAATGTATGAAAAGATTGAATTAAGTGAAAAAAAATTATGGTAGATAAGGATCATGATATCTCTTTTATTGCAGACAAAATCTAAGATGAAAGAGGTAGCTAAGGTGAGCAGAAACAATGGGTTTCTTAATACAGAACCCAAGAAATAGTCACCCAGTCACAGGTAGCACTGGATGACTGCAGGCCTTCCCATGTGGGGGCCTGACTCTGTAACACTTACCAGATGGAGGAGCAGACCAGAGTACGTGCCTTCTCAGACGGGCAAATGTCAGAGAGAAAAAGTGAGAGAGCTAGGCTAAGAAATCTGAGTCCTTCTCCAAACTTACCAACAGGATCAGTCACTCATCCCTGGATAGGAGTGGATAAGAGCATGGAGAGAATTACCTCTACTTGGAGAAAGGGAAAAGAGGTTCCCCCTCAAGCTGTAGGCCTACATTTCCCACATGGCAATAATAGCCCCTGGCTTCACAGGCATTGAACATGAGCTCTTCCCTTCTGTCCCTGTTACTTCTTTTTCATATCTTAATCTGCTTGTTTTACTTATTTATATTACTTGCCTGGACTCTCTAGTATTTGTTTACAAATCATACATATTATCAGGTGAGGTCATCACACAACACAACAGGCTAGTGAAGCAAAGTTGTTCCAGCTCCAACCTCCTGTTGTTGTGGAGGTCTGTAAACCAGAGAGTAGATCCTGCGGGTTTGTGGCCTTCAGCATAGGCACCTGAACCAGATTGAGCCAGAGCAGGGATGTATGAGAGTAACTCCATTTAAAACTCAAAATTGACCCCATGTAAAACTAATTGAGTTTGCTGAAAATGGGAGCCAACAGTATACTGGAGAAACACAAACTTTAAGCAGTAAGTTGAAAGCAGATGAGAAACGGGGAGAAATAAAGGAGAAGGCTCACAGACCCATAGTCCTCTGCACTTGTCTTCTCAGAGCACTTATCCCATTACATTCTAACGGCCTCTGTGTTGATCTCATTGATGATCGTATTCTTTATGACCTGCATAAGAGGACACGCAATACATTTTATTAAATACATGAGCAAAATGCCAAAAAAGGTGTTTTAAGGAAGAAGATGCTTCGAATAAGAATTAAAGAAATGTTATATCAATTAAGAAGTTACTGGGAGGTGGGGCCAAGATGGTAGAGTAGTCAGATGCTTCCTGTGGTCCCTCTTACAACAAAGACCTGAAAAAACAAGTGAATCAATTATATATGACAATCTAGGAGCCCTGAACATCAAAGATAAAGTTGAGGACTCGGACTGAGTGGCAGGGGCAGGGAGAGATAGTTCAGAAGCAGCAAGGAGTTGCCAGACCTGACCTGGCTGGTACCTGCACCCTGCAGGTGGGATCAGCTGGCACAAGCAGTAAGGCCTGGCCTGGCATGAACGGTAAGGCAAGCAGTGGAGCTCGGGACGTGTTTTCCACATTGGGAGAAACCAAGTGGCGGAGAGTTGGCTCAAACCTCCAGAACCAGCAAGAAATGGCACTTG
The DNA here is from genome assembly GCF_000243295.1 of Trichechus manatus latirostris. Lineage (NCBI taxonomy): Eukaryota > Metazoa > Chordata > Mammalia > Sirenia > Trichechidae > Trichechus > Trichechus manatus. The sequence goes on from NW_004443958.1 coordinate 9,313,117, forward strand.
ATCAGCAAAAGATAAGTACAAGCATGTAACCTACCATACGGATCAAAAAAAAAAAAAAAAAAAATCCTCCTTTTGGGAAATACCTGTCTCCCATTTACCTGCTTCCTCCCCACTCTGCTCCAGGTCCCAGGTCGACTTCAGAGATTGCTGCGCTCCCTGGGCTGGAAGTAGGACCCGTAAAGCACCCTGAGCCATTCTCCCGGCTTTGGAGAGGGAATAAATTAACAAACAGTAAAAAATAATCTGCCAGCTCTCCTAAGCCAGGAACTCAGGGCAGGCACAGCCCCTTTGCCTAGACACAGGCATAAGGGGTCCATGGACTTTAATGCCTTTCACCCCTGTGTAGACCTGTGTGGGCCCATCTCAACAGCATAGGCCCTCATTAGCACAGTATACCAGGGTATATACCTGAAGCCTATTTTTATCTGTATCTGCTGTAAGGGAGAGTGGCAGATAAGTGACATTTGAACTGCTCTGCCCATTAACCAGGGTCCTCACCTACCCATATCAGGGGCCTTAGTACTGGTGGCTCCACCCACTCTACTGAGCCACCCACGACAGCGGTCGAAGAATAAGTGGTGATGCCCAGTCCTTACAGCGAACAGCACTGGGTTCCCATAGTCCAACTGCAAAACTCACTTATCTACACGCTTTAGGGAACAGGGACACGCCTTCCACTTAGACACTCAGAAGCAGCAATCAGCCCCTTGCATTGATGAGCACATGACCCCTTACTGCATCCAGATACCTGTGCCTACTCCAATCACCCCTGCCCATCTAGGACCGTAGCTGAGAGCCTGGACCATACACTCAGTGACTGACGACCTGGACACCTGAGCTGAATCCACACAAGAAAAGTAAACTGACTCTTGGGTTCACATACCTAGTAACAGCTCTAGCCACCTGGAGACAGGACATGAGAGCTTCAAAGATGCTAATAATCAAACTAGCTCACACGACCAGTCTATTTGGGCATATCAAAACAAAACAAGAAGCTAGGATGCAATAAGCAAACATAAATAAATATAATAACTTATTGATGGCTCGGGGACAACAGTCAATATCAGTCACATAAAGAGGCAGACCATGATGGCTTCACAAGCCACCAAAACAAAGAATCAAAAAACCTTGCGGAGGAAGAGAACTTCTTGGAATTACTGGAGGTAGAATTCAAAAGACTAATATACAGAACTCTTCAAGAAATCAGGAAAGAGATCATTCAAAATGCAGAAAAAGCCAAGGAACACACAGACAAAGCAATAGAGGAACTTAAGAAGGTTATTCAAGAGCAAAATGACAAATTTAACAGGCTGCAAGAATCCACAGAGAGACAGCAAACAGAAATCCAAAAGATTAACAGTAAAATTTCAGAACTAGACAACTCAGTAGAAAGTCATAGAAGCAGAATTAAGGCAATGGAAGTCAGAATTAGTGAGATTGAAGATGCAACACTTGACACCAACTTATATGAGGAAAAATCAGATAAAATAATTTAAAAAAATGAAGAAACCCTAAGAATTATGTGGGACTCTATCAAGAGGAATAACCTGTGGGTGATTGGACTACCAGAGCAGGGGGGCGGATATTAGAGAATACAGAGAGTATTGTTGAAGATTTGTTGGCAGAAAGCCTCCCTGACATTGTGAAAGATGAGAAGATATCTATCCAAGAAGCTCATCGAAATCCACACAAGGTAGATCCCAAAAGAAAGTTTCCAAGACATATTATAATCAAGCTTGCCAAAACCAAAGATAAAGAGAGAATTTTAAGAGCAGCTAGGGATAAATGAAAAGTCACCTACAAAGGAAAGTCAATAAGACTAACCTCAGACTACTCAGCAGAAACAATGCAGCCAAGAAGGCAATGGGATGACATATATAAAGCCTTGAAGGAAAAAGTTGCCAGCCAAGAATTATATATCCAGCAAAGCTTACTCTCAAATATGATGGCAAAATTACTGCATTTCCAGATAAAGAGAAGTTTAGGGAATTTGCAAAAACCAAACCAAAATTACAAGAAATACTACAGGGAGTCTTCGGGTTAAAAAATCACTAACATCAGCTAGCAACCCAAGACTAGAACACAGAACAGAGCAACCAGCATCAACCCAGATAGGGAAGTCACAAAAATAAATAAAAGCCAAAACACTGAAAATAGGGAAACAGAGATGTCAATATGTAAAAGACAACAACATTAAAACAAAAAAGAGGGACTAAAAAATGTAGTCATAGATCTTTTATATGAAGAGAAAGTCAAGGTGATAGAAAGAAATAAAAGATTGGCTTAAACTTAGAAAAATAGGGGTAAATATTAAGGTAGCCACGAAGGGAACTAACAATCCTACACATCAAAATAAAAAACAAGAAACACGTAAAGACTCTCCAAATACAAAATCAACAACAAGGAAAAACACGAAAAGAAAATACATAAAGAAAAATGACTCAGCATGGAAAACTAAGTGGAACCAAGAACCTGTCAACAACACACAAAAAAAGACATCCAAATGACAGCACTAAGCTCATACCTATCAATAATTATGCTGAATGTAAATGTACTAAATGCACCAATAAAGAGACAGAGAGTGGCAGAATGGATAAAAAAAACATGGTCCGTCTATATGCTGCCTACAAGAGATACACCTTAGACTTAAAGACACAAACAAACTAAAACTCAAAGGATGGAAACAATATATCAAGGAAACAACACTCAAAAAAGAGCAGGAGTGGCAATATTAGTCTCTGACAAAATAGACTTTAAAGCAAAATCCACCAAAAAGGATAAGGAAGGACACTATATAATGATTAAAAGGTCAATACACCAGGAGGACAGAACCATAATAAATATTTACAGACCCAATGACAGGGCTCTGAAATATATAAAACAAACTCTGAGGGCATTGAAAAGAGAAATACACAGCTCCACAATAATAGTAGGAGACTTCAACATACCACTTTCGGTGAAGGACAGAACGTCCAGAAAGAAGCTCAGTAAAGACTTGGAAGATCTAAATGCCAAAGTGAACCAACTTGATCTCACAGACATATAGAGAACACTCCACCCAATAGCAGCCAAGTATACTTTCTTTTCCAAACCACATGGAACATTCTCCAGAATAGACCACATATTAGGCCATAAAGCAAGCCTTAACAAAATCCAAAGCATCGAAATATTACAAAGCATCTTTTCTGACCATAAAGCCATAAAAGTAGAAATCAATAACAGAAAAAGCAAGGAAAAAAAATCAAATACATGGAAACTGAACAACACCTTGCTCAAAAACTACTGGGTTATAGAAGAAATTAAGGATGGAATAAAGAAATTCATAGAATCAAATGAGAATGAAAACACATCCTACCAGAACCTTTGGGACACAGCAAAAGCAGTGCTCAGAGGTCAATTTATAGCAATAAATGCGCACATCCAAAAAGAAGAAAGGGCCAAAATCAGAACATTAACCCTACAGCTCGATCAAGTATAAAGAGAGCTGCAAAAGGAGCCCTAGGGAGCCAGAAGAAAGGAAAAAATAAAAATCAGAGCAGAATTAAATGAAATAGACAATAGAAAAACAATTGAAAGAGTTAACAAGACCAAAAGCTGGTTCTTTGAAAAAATCAACAAAATCGATAATCCATTGGCCAAACTGACAAAAGAAAAACAGGAGAGGAAGCAAATAACTCAAATAAGAAACAAGATGGGCAATATCACAACACCCAACTGAAATTAAAAGAACCATAACAGAATACTATGAAAAATTGTATTCTAACAAATTTGAAAACCTAGAGGAAGTGGACAAGTTTCTAGAAACACACTACCTACCTAAACTATTCCAAACAGAAGTAGAACAACTACATAAACCTATAACAAAAGAAGAGATTGAAAATGTAATAAAAAAACTCCCAACAAAACAAAGCCCTGGCCCTGATGGTTTCACTGGAGAATTCTACCAAACTGTCAAAGAAGAGTTAACACCACTACTACTAAAAGTATTTCAGAGTATAGAAAAAGATGGAATACTCCCAAACTCATTCTATGAAGCCATCATAACCTTGACACCAAAACCAGGTAAGGACACCACACACACACAAAAATTACAGACCAATATCCCTCATAAACATAGATGCAAAAATCCTCAACAAAATTCTAGCCAATAGAATTCAACAACATATCAAAAAAAAAAATCACCATGACCAAGTGAGATTTATACCAGGTGTGCAGGGATGGTTCAACATTAAAAAAGCAATCAGTGTAATCCATCACATAAGTAAAATGAAACATGAGAACCACATGATCTTGTCAGTCAGTGCAGAAAAGGCATTTGGCAACATCCAATACCCATTCATGATAAAAGCTCTCAGCAAAATAGGAATAGAAGGGAAATTCATCAATATAATTAAGGGCATTTATATAAAGCCAACAGCCAACGTCATCCTAAATGGAGAGAGACTGAAAGCACTCTCCTTAAGAACGGGAAGCAGACAAGTATGCCCTTTGTCACCACTCTTATTCAACGTTGTGTGAGAAGTCCTAGCCAGAGCAATTAGGCTAGGAAAAGAAATAAAGAGCATTCAGATTGGTAAGGAAGAAGTCAAAGTATCTCTATTTGCAGATAATTTGATCTTATACACAGAAAACCCCAAAGAATCTACAAGAAAACTACTGGAACTAATAGAAGATTTCAGCAAAGTATCAGGGTACAAGATAAGCAAACAAAAATCGGTTGGATTCCTCTACATGAACAAAGAGAACTTCCAAGAGGAAATCAACAAATCAATACCATTTAAAATAGCCCCCAAGAAGATATAATACTTAGAAATGAATCTAACCAGAGATGTAAAAGTCCTGTACAAAGAAAACTACCAGACACTACTGCAAGAAACCAAAAGAGAACTGTATAAGTGGAAAAACATACCTTGCTCATGGACAGGAAAACTCAACATTGTGAAAACATCAATTCTACCCAAAGCGATCTACAGATACAATGCAATCCTGATCCAAATTCTAATGGCATTTTTTAATGAGATGGAGAAACAAATCACCAACTTCATATGGAAAGGTAAGAGACCCCAGATAAGTAAAGCATTACTGAAGAAGAAGGACAAAGTGGGAGGCCTCACACTACCTGATTTTAGAACCTATTATACTGCCATGGTAGTCAAAACAGCTTGGTACTTGTACAACAACAGATACATAGACCAATGGAAAAGAATTGAGAATCCAGATGTAAATTCATCCACCTATAGCAGCTGATATTTGACAAAGGACCAGCATCTGTTAACTGGGGAAATGGCAGTCTCTTTAACAAATGGTGCTGGCATAACTAGATATCCATCTGCAAAAAACTGAAACAAGACCCATACCTTACACCGTGCACAAAAACTAACTCAAAATGGATGAAAGACCTAAATATAAAATTGAAAACAATAAAGATCATGGAAGAAGAAATAGGGACAATGCTAGTAGCCCTAATACATGGCATAAACAGAATACGAACCATAAGTAACAATGCACAAACACCAGAAGAGAAACCAAATAACTGGAAGGTCCTAAAAATCAAACACTTACGCTCATGGGAAGACTTTGCCAAAAGAGTAAAAAGACAACCTACAGACTAGGAAAAATTTTTGGCTACAATGAATCCCATCAGTGTCTAATCTCTAAAATCTACAAGATACTGCAACTCCTCTACAACAAAAAGACAGATAACCCAATTAAAAAACGGGCAAAGGATATGAACAGGCATTTCACCAAAGAAGACATTCAGGTGGCTAACAGATACATGGGAAATGCTCAAGATCATTAGCCATTAGAGAAATGCAAATCAAAACTACAGTGAGATACCATCTCACCCCAACAAGGCTAGCATTAATCCAAAAAAACAGAAAATAAGAAATGTCGGAGAGGTTGTAGGGAGACTGGAACACTTATACACTGCTGGTGGGAACGTAAAACGGTAAAACCACTTTGGAAATAGATTTGGTACTTCCTTAAAAAGCTAGAAAGAGAAGTACCATATGATCCAGCAATCCCACTCCTTGGAATATATCCTAGAGAAATAAGAGTTGTCACATGAATAGATATACACACACCCACGTTCGTTTCAGCACTGTTCACAATAGCAAAAGATGGAAACAACCTAGGTGCCCATCAACAAATGAATGGATAAGCAAATTATGGTATAGTCACACAATGGAATACTAGGCAACGATGAAGAGCAATGAGGAATCTGGGAAACATCTCATAACATGGATGAATCTGGAAAGCATTATGCAGAGTGAAATTAGTCAGTCTCAAAAGGACAAATATTGTATGAGACCACTATTATAAGAACTCAGGAAAAGGTTTAAACACAGAAGAAAACATTCTTTGATGGTTATGAGGGTGGGGAGGGAGGGAGAGCGGTATTCACTAACTAGATAGTAGACAAGAATTATCTTAGGTGAAGGGAATGACAACACACAATAAAGGGGAAGTCAGCGCCACTGGACTAAACCAAGGCTATGAAGTTTCTTGAACACAACCAAACACTTCAAGGGACAGTGTACCAGGGGCAGGGGTCTGGGGACCATGGTTTCAGGGGACATCTAGGTCAACAGGTATAACAAAGTTTATTAAGAAAATGTTCTGTATCCCACTTTGGTGAGTGGTGCCTGGGGTCTTAAAAAGCTAGTGAGTGGCCATCTAAGATGCATCAATTGGTCCCAACCCACCTGGAGCGAAGAAAAATGAGGAACACCAAAGACAAGAGAAATACTAGCCCAAGAGACAAAAGGGGCCACATAAACCAGAGACATCATCAGCCTGAGACCAGAAGAACTAGATGGTGCCCGGCTACCACCAATGACCACCCTGACAGGGAACACAACAGAGAGTCCCTGACAGTGCAGGAGAAAAGTGGGGTGCAGAACTCAAATTCTAGTAAAAATATCAGACTGAATGGTCTGACAGAGACTGGAGGAACCCCAGAAGACATGGTCCCCAGACTCTCTGTTAACCCAGAACTAAAACCATTTCTGAAGCCAGCTCTTCAGACAAAGAACAGACTGGACCATAAGACAAAAAATGGTACTTGTTAAGAGTGTACTTCTTAGTTCAAGTAGATACACGAGACTAAATGGGCAGCTGCTGTCCAGAGGCGAGATGAGAAGGCAGAAAGTGATAGGAGCTGGTTGGCTGGATAGTGGAAATCCAGGGTGGAAAGGAGGAACGTGTGGTCGCATTGTAGGGATAGTAACTAAGGCCATATAACAATATGTGTATGAATGTTTTTATGAGAAACTACTATGAGCTGTAAACTTTCACCTAAGTCACAATTAAAAAAAAAAGTTATTGGTGATCTTTTGTAGAAGGGTGGAGTTAGAAGTCAGATGATAGTAACTTCAACAAGCCTCAATTCGTTTGCAAAACATTTCGTGAGCTCTCACCACTAGTACATAAGGCAAACTGATCAAATCCTCATTGGTGATACCACTGTTCCTTACCTCATATAAATATTTCTCATTCTGCATAGTGTGCTATGCAGAATAAACTACATTTGATTTACATATGAAAAAACACACTTACTTCCCTTACAAAGTTTATATTCAAGAGAAGGGATACAGGCAATACACAAATAAACAAATGAATATATAAAACATGCTAGGTTGTTTTAAATGCTTTGAGGCTGAGCCAGAATAAAGAAAGATTGTGAACAGAAGAATAACATCCTGTAACCTACTATGCATGCAATTAGGACAATATTGCAAAAGATAGTGGCTTAAATAGTGCTCGTGGTAGTGGACATAGTGACAAATGGTTGAATCAAAAATATATATTGATAGAAGGAAAATGAGATTTGCTGATGGTTTGGATGTGGGTTATGATAATAAGAGAGTGGTCAAGGATCCAAAGATATTTAGTCTGGGTAGATGGTAGAACGAATTGGTCATTTACCGAGCAGGAGGAGAACGTGGTTGGAGGAGGTTTGTAAGTAATTGTTTTCTTGTCAGCTTCTTCCACTTTATTATGGACTCCTCCATCGGCATCTTCTTTCTCTTCATATCCACAGGTTTTGACACCTCATTCATCTCCTTTATGCTTGATGAATAAATGAATTCCTTGGAGGTATAAAATAATATTTTTATTTCTTATATTCTGTAATAATGTAAGCTCCATTGAAGGCATGGACTTTGTTTTCTCACCACTGAATCTACAGCATCTGAACAAAGCCAGCACAAAATATCCTTAAATAAATAGATTTTTGTTCCATTCTTCCCATGGATATTTCTAGTCTGTATCAGTGTACTGGCTAGTCTAATGGGAAAAAAAAAGAGCAAATGAAAATATGTTGTGGGCACAATTTTTGCACATAACTGATGAAAAGTTGCTTTGGAAAACTCACTTCACATTATTACCAACTGATAGTCTTTAATAGAAAACAAAATTTGGCAAACCTAACAGTTTCATTGCTCTATGTGTCAGTCTCTCCCTGAACTCTTGGTCATTGCATGTCCCTTTTCATGTCTACTAGAATCTATTTAGAAAGTCACTAGAATGTCAGGGAATGCTTCCAGACACTCAGCCATGTTCTTGTGGTTTAAAGGGACAAATATTTGGCTCCATATTTATATCTGATTAAAATGCTAAACAAATTGTTTATTGAACTGACTTTAATTTTCCGTAGTTTACAAATCACTTTTAAGCACCTGCCTTTGTCCTGGGAAGTTGCCAAGGCTAGCAAATGTGTGTCAGCTGGGGACAAGCTGCCACTTTTTCCTTCCTATCTTTCTTTTAACACTGGGGACCTGGCTCACACATGGCTAGGACCTGAACGTCAGACCTGTCCTTGAATTTTCCTTTTGTTGGAGGGCAGAATTTCCTAAATTGCCTCTTTCAGTACACCACGTTCTTCGAAAGCAAGTTTTGGAAATTGTAGTATACTCCCTGTGAAAGATTAATAATGCATTTAAAAGAAAACTGTATTTTTTTTATTTTGGTAAATGTGTATGTACTGAATATTTGCCATTTCAACATTCATTACGCGTAAATTTAGTAACATCAATTGTGTTTACCATATTGAGCAACTCTCCCCATTACCCATTTCCAACTTTTTTTAATCACCCTTATCAGAGAAATCAACTTTTAAATCCAGTGCTTCCCAAACTCATGTGAATATGGAACTCTTTTAGAATAGAAAATCATTTAATACATTATGAGAAGCAGTGGGTCACAGAAATTGGTGTCATGCATCCCTTCTAGAGACTTAGGTCTGGCTGAGGTAAATGAGTACTTGCTGGGGGCGGGAGGGGGGGGGGAAGGAAACTTCATAGTCATCTCCTTCCAGTTCCTACAAAGACAGGTTCTTGAGTGTAATTTGTAAAACTAGCCATATTTCACTATCTCTTCCTCCAAAGTGCATTTAAGATTTCCCAAGTGCAAGGACAGTAGTAACATGTTTCTCAAGTATGAGATTCAAGTGATAGGTTTCCTAGAGTAAGGGCTGCCCAAACCCGGCTTACTGCTGTTATTATAAAACAAGTTTTATTGGGCCACAGCCAGCTCATTTGTTTACCTGTGGTCTGTGGCTGTTCTCATGCTACAACGGGCAGAGCTGAGTAGTTGTGAAAATGATGGCATGGCCCACAAAACCTAAAATATTTACCACCTTCCCTTTATAGGAAAAGTTTGCCAACCCTTGTTCTAGAGAATTGGGATGGGGGAGAACAAACTCATAAAAAGCTAAACTCAATAATACATTGCAAGAAAGTAACTGTGAACTCTTCTTGCCATATATAATATACTGCCCCTTCTTTTTGTTTGTTGGATTTTAGCTAGACATTATAAAATATTTGGAGTGCAAGTCAAAGTCAATCATAAACAGTAATAATGAGAGATAGAAATGGATAGCCACTGTTAAAGGATTTTTTTTTCAAGGTAAAATCATGACTCTCATACATATGTAAGATGATCATGGGTCACAGATTCTAATTAATTGATTTATGAACAAGGGAACAGTAAGATGTTACAACTATTCCAAATATGAATCCTAAAAGTAGACAAATATATAATATCAAGAATAAACTACACACACACACACACACACACACACACACACACACACACAAAACCCAAACCCATTGCCATCGAGTTGATTCCAACTCATAGCGACCCTGAAGGACAGAGTAGAACTGCCCCATACGATTTCCAAGGCTGTAATCTTTACAGAAGCAGAGTGCCACATCTTCCTCTGGAGCTGCTGGTGAGTTCGATTTTCCAGCCTTTCAGTTAGCATTTGAGCTCTTAACCACTATGCCACCAGGGCTGTTTAACATCAAGAATATTGCAAAAAATTTGCAAATAGATGCAAAACTGGTAAAAATGTTCACTATCCATGGACTGCCAAAAGAACGAACAAATCTGTCTTGGAAGAAATATAGCCAGAATGCTCCTTAGATGTGTGTCACATACTTTGGACAAGTTATCAGGAGGGACCAGTCCTGGAGAAGGACATTGTGCTTGGTAAAGTGGAGGGTCAGCAAAAAAGAGGAAGACTCTGAATGAGATGTATTGACACAGTGGCTGCGATAATGGCCTCAAGCATAACAACGATTGTGAGGATGGTGCGGGACTGGACAGTGTTTCGTTCTGTTGTACATAGGGTCTCTGTGAATCAGAAGCAACTTGATGTCACCTGACAACAACATCTATAAGGCAATAGCTGATTGCATTCCACTGGGCACAATTTGCATTTAGAGGGCCAAGAATACTTTGCATTACTATCAGTTTTCTATAATTTACAGGGTTATGACATTTACAGCTCAAAGACAATGAAAGGGTGAGATAGCTTGACAGGCTGAGCCAGACAGACCTTTTGGGTCCTCTTCAAAGTTTTTTCACAGTTTTCCCCCTACAACACAAAAGTGAATATAAAATGCAACACTCAGCCTGGTTATAAATACATGTGATGCTTTTCTTTAGGCATATGTGTTATAGGTAGAGAAGGTTCTGGAGCAGGCTTCTGATTGTCACATTTGAGTAGCAGGGACCTAGTTTGAATCTAATCTGTCAGCCCTGCTGAGGGTCGGCAGTGACTGCTGAATAGGTAGGAGGCTGTCTTAATAGAAATCTTATATTTGTGAAGGACTGAGGGTGCTCTTGGGCCCTCTTCCTAAGGAAAGAGTAAACTAAGCACAAAAAGGCTTGAAACTTCTCATTAAAAAAGAGGGATGGCTTTAATTATGGAAAAATTGTGTTTCTCCAAGTTGACTCCTGACTCTTCTCAAAATTGTGCTCACTTATGACCCTTATGGAAGGATAAGAAAGTGTTGTAAATAAATTAAAATAGAGAAATCACTCTAAAACTCTGCAAGACATTGTATCCAAGTCATTGATGTTGAATCAAGTATAACACATAAAGAGGAAAGGCAGTCTTCCCCTCCTCCCCCCCGCCCCCATTATAAGTTTTTACATCAAGGACTCCAGTGAATTGGTAGTTGGGGAGGTAAGAATGAGGGGAAGAAAATGTCATTAACTATGGAAGTGTAGTTTAAATAGATTATAAGATATTGACATCCACAGCCATAACATCAACTAAGTTGCTTAAGATTCCATGGGAGAAAACTGTCTATCAAAAATGTGGAAGAATGTGGAATATGATGGTACATGAAATCAAGCTACCCAAATTGTGAAATATAGGCTATGGTTTAGGTTGGCTTATGCTAATGTACAGAATGGAGACCCTGGTGGCATCGTGGTTAAGTGCTATGGCTGCTAACCAAAGAAGAGTGCAGATAGGCAAACGCACTCATTTTGTAACCTTTGTTCCAGTTGAACGTCTTACTTCACAGATGAGGAAAATAGCTCTTTTGTGAAGAGAGTTTGGTGGGGAGGAGAAAGAAGATTAGATGAAATGTCTGAAGTTACACAGCAAACTAGTCACAGAGCTGGGGCTAGAAGCCCAGCACGTTACTGTTTGTACCGCATCCTATTGTGGTACCTCCATTAAGAATCTAGCATAACAAAGATTAGAAGAGGGGGAAGTTTTCACAAAAATATCTCCCCAAAGAGGTTAAGTACCTTTCCCAAGGTCACACAGCTTATAGATAGAAAAGAGTGACTGGCCATATACTTATTTCTACATGCCATATAGTACCTGACATGCCAAAGAATGGTAGTTACTCAGTCAGAACATGAATTGAGTTAGACTGAACGCCCTGGGTGAAGTTATCACTAACGCTTCTTGCTGCTCCTCCTTTTTTCATTTGAGTTCATTGAATCCAGCCAAACACATTAACCAGATGAGCAGGGTTACACATTGTTTTCACAGGAAATCCTCCCTTCCTCCTTCAGTTTACCTAAAAGGATGGGAAGTGGGGAGGGGTGTTTGCCAGTGTATACACACACATGTCTGTGTATATATTTATACACCATACACATCCACACACACATATGTCTGTAAAGCAATATGTGTGCATGGCAACATCTGGCTTTCTGTGAAGCCTTGACCTCTGCTCCCTTACAGCTGGGTTGGCTCAGAGTTTAGACTGAGACTTGCAAGACTCCCTGAAGGACATATGTTTCTAAGCAGTCCCTTAGTTCTCCCTCTGCTTTTTTGCAGGGGGAGTTGTAAAAGGTTACCACCTAGGACCTTGTACTGGTAGCCCTGCTTCCCCAGAGAATTTCTCGTGGTTGAAGGAATTGTCTACTAAAGACAAGATTGGTGTGAAAACTCATGCTCTGTAATCCCTTTCCGTCGTCCCCTCCCTAGCTTGCCCACAAAAGGGTTGGTAATGTTTCACATTTTTTAACTGCTTATGTTTTTCATGTAGACTGCTTTGTCAGAAAGAAGGGGATGGCAGCTTTGAACAAGAGTGAGCTTCTTAGCCTTATTGTTTCAGAGTCGCAGGTAAAAGAATTCAGCAGCAGTACAAGTAATCCAAGATGCTTGAGCCATCCTCAACACCTTGGCCCCATCATTTCCATGAGTGCTGTCTTTATGAAACTGGGTTGACTTGAGTGGGCTTGGGAGGCCCACCCTCATCTAAAATGGCCTGCCAGCTGCACTTGACCCAGGTTCTGCTTGCGATGGAATCAAATAGCAATGGAAAGAGCTGCTAGATTCCTACTGTGCTTTTGTTTCTAGGGACCATCATGTGCTTGATGTTATAATTGGCTTCATGGTAATATAATTTTTTACAAATTAAAAGTAGTTGAGACAGGGTGCCTTAGGAAAGGAGTCACTGGTGGTGCATATGGTTAATGTGCTTGGCTGCTAACCAAAAGGTTGGAAGTTTGAGTATGTCCAGAGGCATCTTGGAAGAAAGGCCTGGCAATCTACTTTAAAAAAAATAAGCCATTGAAAACCCTATGGAACACAGTTCTACTCTGACACACATAGGGTCCCCATGAGTCAGAATCAACTCAATGGCAACTGGTTTTGGCTTTTGCTTTAGAAAGGCACAAGTGGTCTAGGGATTTTATAAAACAGGCAAGTTCTCCTAGCATTGCTTGACACTGTTGCATCCCACAGCTGATAGCCTGGCCATGATTAATTACAAGGGAAAGGAAGAAAGTTAATCAGTTCTGTATTCACAGCTTGCTGGATTCCTCACATTTGATCCACTTCCTTTCTTCACCCCCCAACACCATCTTCTCTGGTCATTCCTATCTCAGTAAAACACTCAGAGTCTTCTTTGATTTCTCTCAGTTATTGTATCAATTCATCAAAAAATCCAGCTAGCCATACTTTCAACATATAAGCAAAATCTGGCAACTCCTTATCAACAGTTTCGCTTCCACCTAGATTTTATTGCAGGTCTGGAGAAAGAGTGGGAAGGTGGCGAGACATCTTATTTAGCCAGGACTTATTTCAATCATCTAACTGATCTGCCTGCTTAAAATATTGCCCTCTGAAAAGCTGTTCTTCACACAGCGGCTGGAGGGATCCTTATAAAATATTAGGCAGGCCATGCTCTCCTCAATTCAGAATCCTCCAATGGTTTCCCATATCACTCCATGCAAGAGCATGAGTCCATGTCATGGTTTACAAGGCTGTAGGTGACTGAACCCCTGTTTCTTCTTTCATTGCATCTCCCCAATGTCAGTATGACTTCCTCTCTCACTTCATTCAGGTCGCTATTAAAATACTCCCTCGTCCAAGAGACCTTCCTCAACCCACAGGTATAAAATGCACCCTGGCCCAGCTCTACATACCCCTTCCTTTTTTTTTTTCACAGCCCTGTCATCGTTTGACATCATATATTCACCTGCCTACTTGCTTATTGTTTTTCCTCTTTAGCAGAAAGTATAGTTCATAAGAAGAGGCAAGTTGTTGAATTCACTGATTTATTCCCAGTTCTTTGAATACTGCCTGGTTCCATACTAAGCACTCAAATGATATGTATTGAATGGATGAATGAATTGGATTGGCTGGGATAGGTAAGTGTGACTTGTACGGCCTAAAGAAAACCAAACGTAACCAGTTGTCCTAGACTCAATTCTGACTCATGGCGAACCCATGTATGTCAGAGTAAAACTGTGCACCATAGGGTTTGCAATGGCTGATTTTTCAGAAGTAGGTTTTCAGGCCTTTCTCCTGAAGCACCTCTGGGTAGACTTGAACCTCCAACCTTTTGGTTAGCAGCTGAATGCTTAACTATTTGCACCATCCAGGGACTCCTCATAGGTCCTAGGTTAGAGCTTAAGGGAAGAGTTTGGATTCCCTTTAGCTCAGGTCTGGAGAATGAGAAAGGTAGATAAGTGGCTGAAATTGACACCTGGAGGGATCAGCGCTGTTAAGTAGTTACATTACCAGTGCAAGAACGGCAAACTAGTAGGCAGAGTATAGACTAAAACCCATGTGATGCAGAGCTGATTTTTATAGAGCACTTACTGTATACTCGAGCCCTTTATATGGACTATGTCCTCACAACAACTCTCTGAGATAGATACTATTATTGACAACATTTTACAGATGCAGAGACTGAGGGTCAGAGAATGTCAGTGATTGCCTAAGTCCACATAGCTAGTAAGTGGATTCAAACCTAGGTATATCTAACTCCACACCCATCTATGTTGATCCTTTGATATACCATGTTGACCTCAATCCTTGCTACAATTATATATTTGATGGTGACGAAAGTGCTTATTTTAATAGCCCTGTATTTTAAACCATGGAAGTGGGCTGCCTTGCAAATGCAATCAATGCTTGTAACCACTCACAGAACTTTTACAAGTCACTGAACAAAAACCAAAATGTCAAGAAGATGGATGAGACCTAATCCCAGGCCCGAGATTACTGCCCAGGGAAGCTCTCACTGGGGGTCTGGGCGGGAGAAGGAGAGTTAAAGCAAGAAACAGTCCCCCCAGGGGCACCAAGGAACACCTGTAAGAGAATCTTCACCTTGCACAGAGTGTGAAGCTGAAGGCAGCTGTTGAATGAGCTAGGACGATTTAGGGATCTGATTTAAGCTAGAGTACGCTCCAAAGAAAAGCAAATCGGCACAGCACAGTGCTGTCTCACATCTGCTCAGTGTGACATATTCACTGAGTATGGGTTTCTTTGTAGTAAGAAGACAAGAAAATTATACTTTATCAGGTTTTTGTTTTCTGACTCTTATAAATTATGTGCTCTACAACAACAAGCAAAAGGTTTCATGATTTTCCTCGTGAAATACTCCACAATGTTCTA
This sequence comes from Trichechus manatus latirostris, assembly GCF_000243295.1. Classification (NCBI taxonomy): domain Eukaryota; kingdom Metazoa; phylum Chordata; class Mammalia; order Sirenia; family Trichechidae; genus Trichechus; species Trichechus manatus. The sequence continues at coordinate 9,328,781 of NW_004443958.1, forward strand.
GCCTAGGAATACATTTACTTCTGTAATCTCCATTTTCTCCCTGGTGTGCATTATCATTTACCAAACCTCTGGCATAGAATTTATCATTGGTCGCAAGCCAGCTGGTCAACAAGAGCGTTTAACAGTTAAGTCTTTGTTTGGCTTTCCCTTTCTAGGAATTGAAGCACGAAATGAGGCATTTTAATTTTTGAAGATGGCATCTGTTCTTTCTTTCGGCGGCACTTCTCTTCTCTTCTCTACCTCATCCGTCTCCTTCTCCTCCATCTTTGTTTCCTCATCCTCTCTTTTTCTCTCTTCTGTCTCTTTTTTTTTCCTGCCTCCACCATTTTTCTGTATGTTTCTTCCCTCGCTCCAGTCTTTCTTAATCATTTTGATATTTGTCAGATCCCTACGGCCTTATTAAACCAGGCAGTTAGGTTTTTTTTTTTTTTTTTTTTGTCTAATGTCTTAAAAAAATAATTTATCTAACTCCCTAGCTTCCAGTGTACATTGTTGCCAAGTCTGTCTAGAATGTTTACTCTGCTGAGAAAATTAATCGAGGCCTCTGGCACAAACTCCCTCAACTTCCCTCCCAACTCCTCTGGAGTTTTGGATAGGCCCACATGCATCCTTTCTTTCCTCTCTGGTATTTCAGAGGCAGAGATGACCGTTTTTTCTTGCTTCCTTAGTAACTCCTCTTTTAATGGTCTCTTGTCCTCTGCCTAGAAACAATTTCAAATACCTCTTACATTAAAAATCTCTAACCTCTTTCCTTTCTTCCCCTTACTACTATGATTCTTGAGATAGTAGACTGACTTCCTATCCTCTCTTTCCCGCCTCTTTCAGTCCTTACTACGCTAAATTCTGATTTCTGTTTTGCCCATCTCAACTCATCATTTTCAGAAATTGTTTTTGCGAAGTTAATCAAGTATCTCTTATCAATACATATGATTGTCTTTTTTGTTCCCCTCAAGGTAATACCACTTGAAATTTCTACAGTTTAATGCTTTTATTGACTAATCACTCCAACTTTCTTAAAATTATTTCTTCCCTTACCTTGCGTGACACAGCTTTCTCCTGGTTCTTTGAACTTGATGTACTTTATAACTCCTCTTCATGTTCATATAGTGCTTATGCTAATTCATTCCATGTCCTAAGCTTTATTTATGATGATGCTGTCCTTGATCTCCTTGCTTTGTCTCTCCTCTCCTCCCCTCTTCAACTCAACTCATGTTAGCTCAGGTCATCTCAGCTTAGCTCAGCTCAACTCAGCTCACCCTGGTTTGTCTCGAGTTCCCATGGCTTTAATTATCACCTCTGTACTTATAACACCTAAATACAGATTTCAGTCCTGACTTTCTTCCTAAGCCTCAGACCTTCATCTCTAACTGCCTACTAGATGTCTTTACCTGGACATTCAATAGGCACTTCAGAACCACTGTATGCATATTCAGTTACCACTATCATTTCCAGAATCTGCTCTGCTCAAGCGGTTCCTCTCTCACAGAATAGCATTGCTATAACCCTTTTCTCCCAGATTAGAAAATATCGACACCTTCTGCTGTATCATTCCTTACATCTAATTGGTTGCAGGGTCCTGGAATGCCAACATCTGCAAAGTTCCCAAGACTATAACTGCTTCTTCTTTGCAAGACCACTGAGCTGGCTCGGGTTCAGCGCTGGTCTTCTGGATTAGTATAATGGCCTCCAGACTGGACACCGTGCTTTTCACCATGATCTTCTATTTACATCTTCTACTTTATGGCCAGAAATGTAAATTAATTATGTCAGACTCCTTCTAAAAATCTTAGTAGTTCCCTACCACTTATAGAATAAAGTCCAAGCTAAGGTTTTAGGCATGATGTAAGAGTGTCTGGCATATAAAGGAGGTGTTATGGATTGAATTGTGTCCCCCAAAAAAGTACATCAACTTGGCTAGGCCATGATTTCCAGTATTGTGTGGTTGTCTTCTATTTTGTGATCTGATGGTATTATCCTATGTGTTGTAAATCCTAACCTCTATGATGTTAATCAAAAACAAAACAAAACAAAAACATGTTAATGAGGCAGGATTAGAGACAGCTATGTTAATGAGGCAGGATGCAATCTACAGGATTAGATTGTATTTTGAGTCAATCTCTTTTGAGATGTAAAAAGGAGAAGCAAGCAGAGAGGAGGGGGACCTCATGCCTCCAAGAATGAAGAACCAGGAGGGCAGCACATCCTTTGGACCTTGGGTCCCTGCACTGAGAAGCTCCTAGACCAGGGGAAGATTGATGACAAGGATCTTCCTCCAGAACTGACAGACAGAGAAAGCCTTCCTCTGGAGCTGGCATCCTGAATTCAGACTTCTAGCCTCCTAGACTGTGATAGAATAAATTTCTGTTTGTTAAAGCCATCCACTTGTGGTATTTTTGTTATAGCAGCACTAGATGACTAAGACAGGAGGCTCAATAAATAATAGTTGTATTAATGAAAGTATCTGAAAACAGAAAGCCTTGGTCAGTGTAGCCCAGACTGTTGTCCTATAGACTCTAACAAAGTTAGTCACAGGAGTGTGCAGGGTAGCTCTTTCTGGAATATGAAGGGAAATATCTTTAGCAAGCAGTGTTCATTGTAACGGTTCTTTACCAAAGCAGAAAACAAGGTGCATTTCATTACTGAATCACAAAATCAAAGGAGCCTTTGTGGCATGATGGTTAAGCGCTCACTGCTAACCTAAAGGTTGACAATTGGAACCCACCTGTGGCTCCATGGGAGAAAAGACTTGGTGATCATCTTCTGTAAAGACTACAGACTTGGAACCTCTATGGGGCAGTTCTTCTCTGTCCTATAGGGTCACTACGAGTCAGAATTGACTCAATAGTACACATAAATAACAATAGGATCATTTGGGAGGTTCTGGGTAGATATAAATTTTTGGAGGACACTGTTTAATCCAATGTAACTTTTAATCTTTTTTTCTTTGCTTTTGAATTATTTTCTCTTTTTACCTTCCTGATTTTTTTTCTTTCCTCCCTCCTTCCCTTCCTTCCTTCTTTCATCCCTCCTTCCCTTCCTTCCTTCCACTAAATCCCTGCAGATTATACTTTTGCTGTCCAGCCAGTGTATGGTTTGGCACAGAGGAACCAGTTTCAATTCATTCCCAGCCTTTGGACTCAACAACAGTAAGATTCCTAGAACTCAGATAAACAATGGGTCCAAGTGAAAACTTTTTGAGATTTCAGATTCCAAATCAATCAGCTTGCTTTCCAAAATCAAAGTAACTGCAGAGTCTCTAGGAGGGTTTTGCAGCTTGCTATTGAGAACATTTACACTGAGCTTTCGAAACAACTTAATTCAAGGCTGAGAATCTGAACATGCTAAAACTCAAAACAGGTCCTGATTCCAGGATATTCTAAGATAAAACACAGTCAATGCCTGTGAACATTTTCTTGGCCTCTGCTTGTTCTGTACAGTAAAACCTTCATTAATCATATTAAAACAACCTTTCCTTTACTGTCTATACTATAAAAATAAAACAAAACATAACCAGTTGCTATTGAGTTGATTACACTCATGGCTACCCCATGTGTGCAGAGTAGAACTGCTCCATAGGGTTTTCAATGGCTGTGACCTTTCAGAAGTAGATCTCCAAGTCTTTCTTCTAAGGCATCTCTTGGTAGATTTGAACCACCAACCTTTCAGTTAGTACCTGAATGCTTAACTATTTGTACCACCAGCAAGTGAATAGGTGTTTACCAAATGAGCCAGGAGCGTTAGGTGGCTTTGCAGGGATTCTTTATTCATCAAAGGTGGCTTCTCACTCATTCACCCTCTCTTTTTCTCTAGAATAAGTTTTGACTCATCTGGTGAACTGAAGAAGGTCAGTGAAAGCCTGGTGTAGCTCACTGGTCCTCAGTGATTAGAGAGACACAGTCTGGATATGCTACACTGCACCATGCACATTGCTGGTATCAGTTTATTTCTCTGGAGTGGCTAAAACAAAGGTCATTCGAGCATTTAGGGGCCAGTTAAAAGGAAATATATCCCAACAGAATAAAAAAGAATAAGCTCAACTTTAAGCCAGAATACTGAAAATATCCTGGATGGTTTTAAAAATTGTTTTCATAGTACCACTGAAATCTTAGAGTTGGAAGGGTACACTGAGTTTATTTGTTCCTATTCTGAAACCAAGGCACGGATTCTTTCTTACACCAGCTCTGGCAAGTTGCCCTCTTTGAATCCTTCCAGTGACGTGGAGTTCACTCTTTAGCCATGGATATTGTTCTGTTTGCAACCAACTCTGATTGTTGCAGAATGCCTTCTTTTAGGATTAGCAATCTGACACCCGGTCTTATCAAAGCTGCCAATTTGGCAGGATGAGAGACTGAATAAAAATCACATGAATTCAGAAATATTAAAATATGCATATATAAATTAGGCCTGCTCATTTCTGCATATAAACCTATATGCCTTTGAGAAACAATTTATCTCAAAGGTTAAGAGCATGATTTTTACACTCAGACTAAGCTAGATTCAAATACTTATTTCAAAATGACTTAGATAAGTCACTTCTAATCTCTGTGAACTTGAGTTCTCTTTAAAATGCGATATTAATAGCCACTTTGTTGGGTTGCTTAAGGGTTAAATATAATAATGATGATAATAACAACGACAACATATTAGAAATGATGAGCATGGTGCCAACAAATATTAAATGTTCAACGAATGATATTTATAGTTAGCATGAATTCTCTCTTTGAAATGTTCTTCTCCTCTTCTTCTTAGGGTGACCCTATTATATTTCTGTCATGGATTGAATTGTGTTCCCCCAAAATATGTGTCATCTTGGCTAGAATCCTCCATTTTGTGATCTGATGTTAATTATCCTATTATCCTCCATTTTGTGTATTGTAAATTCTTACCTCTGTGTGTTAATGTGGCAGGATTAGGGTGGGATGTATCTTGAGTCACCACCCTTCGCCACCCTTACTCAAGCCACACCCTTGCTTGAGTCTCGCTTTTTATCTTACAAGAGATAAAAGGAGAGAGACACAAGCAGAGAGAGAGACCTCAGTACCACTAAGAAAGAAGAGCCAGGAGCAGAGCACATCTTTTGGACCTGATGTCCCTGCTCTGAGAACATCCTAGACTTAGGGGAAAATTGATGGCAAGACACATAGAGATTTCCAAGGAAAGCCAAGCCCACAGATGTTGAAGGGAGACAAGAACCTTCCCCCAGAGCCAACAAAGAGAGACAGCATTCCCCTAGAGCTGGTGTCCTGAATTCGGACTTCTAAACCATAAGAAAATAAATCTGTTTGTTAAAGCCATCCACTTGTGGTGTTTCTGTTATAGCAGCATAGATAACTAAGACAATATCCATTAGAAATTGATTTTATGTTTGACACAGATTAGAGGACTTTGTCTTAGGGTGGAGCGAAAGGGGTTTTGAGATGGGGATAAGGATGAATGGAGTGGGACTCTGATGCTTTGACCTTAACGTTGTGACTGGAGCACTGTTTCTCCAAGTGTGTCCACAGATCATCTGCACTTGTTTAAAGTAAGATCCTTGAGATGTTCTCCAGAGTGATGAAATTCGAATTCTAGGGGGTGAAGCTTCGGAATCTCACTGTAATCCAGCAGCTATCACCACCACCACACACATACACAGGCCCCTGTGATTCTCAAGCCTCAAAGGTTGAGAAACATTGGGATAGAATAGGCTAAAACACTACTCTAGGTATGTTTTTCCCAGAGAAGACTAGAACAGCACCATTACTCCTCCCTTTTTGAATTCCAAACTTCAATATCTGTGGACCTTAAGCACAGTTATGCTGCAAGGTTTAATTAGCTCTAGGCTATTTTGGAATTTTCTGTGCTTTTGAACTTTTGACAAGATTCTGTTTTGTTGACATAACCAAATCTCTAAGATATCTCTGCTTTTCCAGATTGGTATTTCCTATTTAATTTCCCAAATCCTTAGATCCTGGTTAAATCTTGCTTACTTCTCATAAGTCAGTTATCCCTTCTCCACATAACTTGTTTATCCTGGCACTCACCTTCCAAAAAGTTTTCCTAATTATTCTAGTTCAAGGAGCACTGGTATGTGATGGAGTCTTCAGGATTGCCTCAAAAGAAATATAATAGGCGTATGTGTGTGTATATGTATGTGTAACTGGGGAGGAGTGGGGTTGGTTGGGAAGGAGCATAACGGTTCCTTCCAGGATGAGGGAATTGTTTCATATTTGATTGGGGTGGGGGGTATACAGATGTCTACATTCAGCAGAACCGAGGGGACAGTGCATTTCATTATATATAAATTATGCCTAAATTTTAGAGATGTTGAGTTTGAGTAAATCCAGGCTTGTGCTGGGTTTTAAGATGAGAGAGATAGAGTATGTGTGGGTGAGGTATGCTTATCTTAGCAACCATGGGAGAAGCATTGTGATGATTCTGTAACCAGATCTACTTGGGGGAAGAATGAAGAAAGGTAGAAGGAAAGCACTAAACAAAATTGTCTCTTTCATTTAAATTTGTTCTTGGGTAAGCCCTAAAAATCGCAAAATATTTTCACTAGAAACATGGTTAGATATAAATTTTTACTTTAATCTAGATACATATTTGGCGAGTGTCTGAATGTGAATGTCAGATGGAGTACTCATGACCAGAGTTCTCTACAGTATTGTAATTTTGATTGTTTTGTAATCATTTGAGAAATTTAAACATCCCAAATTTCATCCTACTCAAGGCCCAAAATCTCATCTTGGTATTCTGTACCCACTTCCTCCCCACTAAAAACTCACAAAAGTATTTTTTTGCCATAGAGTTTCCAAGGAGCACCTGGTGGATTCAGACTGCCAACCTTTTTGTTAGCAAATGCAGCTCTTAACCACTGTGCCATCAGAGTTTCCACATTAATGTAGAGGTGCTAAAAAGAGTTTTGATAAACATGCTTGCTTTCGCGGCCTATATAGACATAATATTGTTGGTTAAAACTCTGTGTGAAAAAGTTATATTCTGAAGACCATTTGATTTCTTCTCTTTAGAATCCTAAGATCCAGGGATGGCTGTGGAATTATTGCTGTGCTTGCACTGAGACTGGTGGTTTACCATTAATGGAAGCATTCAGATTTCTGTGGGTAAACTCAAGAGAGAAGATGGCAAAAGATAACATGTGGTTAGTAGGACAAAGCCAGATATTGTGCAGTAGAAACTAAAGCCAAGCAATTAGAGCCTTCTACCAAGAAAGTGTGTTTTTTTGGCCTGGGCTATTATATTTAGTCTGATTTTGTAAGATATCAAGGAACATTGTTTGGGTCTATTCAACAGTAACAGGCATTTGTGGCATTTTTTAAAAAAAAATTTTTCGAAAATACTTGCTTACTGTTATTATGAGCTCAATTAACTGTGGGTTCTAGTAGTAAGGTCAGAGTTGGTGAGACAGGAATTTTAAATGGAAAGCAATCAAACAGGACAACTATTAGAGTTTAGTAAGCAAGTTTAGTATATACCAACCACCAATGCCAAAGATGAAGAAATTGAAGATTTTTAACAACTTCTGCAGTATGTAATTGATCAATCATATAATCAAGATGTGTTGATAATTACTGGTGATTGGAATGCAAAAGTTGAAAACAAAGAACAAGGATCAATAGTAGGAAAATATGGCCTTGGTGATAGACATGACCCCAGAGATTACATGATAAAACTTTGCAAGACCAATGACTTATTCACTGCAACTACCTTTTTTTCCAACAACATAAATGGTGACTATACACGTGGACCTTGCCAGATGGAATACACAGGAATCAAATCAACTACATCAGTGGAAGAAATGATGGAGAAGCTCAATATCATCTGTCAGAACAAGGCCAGAGGCCGACTGTGCAACAGACCATCAATTGCTCATATGAAAGTTCAAGTTGAAGCTGAAGAAAATGAGAAAAAGTCCATGAGAGCCAAAATACAATCTTAAGAATATCCCACCTGAATTTAGAGACCATCTCAAGAACAGATTTGATGCACTGAACACTCATAATCGAAGACCAGACTAGTTGTGAAAAAATGACATCAAGGACATCATGCAAGAAGAAAGCAAAAGGTCGTTAAAAAGACAGGAAAGAAAGGACCAAAATGAATGTCAGAAGAGACTCTGAAACTTGCTCTTGAAAGTAGAGTAGCTAAGGTGAATGGAAGAAATGATGAAGTAAAAGAGCAAAACAGAAGATTTCAAAAGATGACTTGAAAAGACAAAGTAAAGTATTATAATCAAATGTGTAGAGACCTGCAGTTAGAAAACCAGAAGGGAAGAACACGCTCAGCATTTCTCAAGCTGAAATAAGTTAATTAAAAATTCAAGCCTTGAGTTGCAATATTGAAGGATTTTATGGGCAAAATATTGAACAATGCAGAAAGCATCAAAAGAAGATGGAAGGAATACACAGAATCACTATACCAAAAAGAATTGGTCGATATTCATCCATTTCAGGAGGGTAGCATATGATCAAGAGCTGATGATAGCGAAGGAAGAGGTTCAAGCTGCACTGAAGGCATTGACAAAGAACAAGGCTCCAGGAATTGATGGAATACCAATGGAGATGTTATACAAATGGATGCAGCACTGGAGGTGCTCACTAGTCTATGCCAAGAAATTTGGAAGACAGCTACCTGGCCAACCGACTGGAAGAGATCCATATTTGTGCACATTCCAAAGAAGGGATCCAACAGAATGAGGAGATTATCAACAATATCATTAATATCACACACAAGTAAAATTTTGATAAATATCATTCAAAAGTGGCTGTAGCAGTACATCAACAGAGAACTGCCAGAAACCCAAGCAGGATTCAGAAGAGGACAGGGAATTAGGGATATTATTGCTAATGTCAGATGGATCTTGGCTTAACGTACAGAATACCAGAAAGATGTTTACCTGTGTTTTATTGACTATGCAAAGGCATTTGACTATGTGGATCATAACAAATTACTGCTAATGTTGTGAAGAATGGGAATTCCGGAACACTTAACTGAACCTAGGAAAAGTGTAAATCGTCAAAAATGAAATGGACTGCATAAACATTGATATCGTAGGCATTAGTGAACTGAAAAGGACTGGTATTGGCCATTTTGAATTAATCATATGGTCTACTATGCCAGCAATGACAACTTGAAGAGGAATGGCATTGCATTCATCGTCAAAAAGAACATTTCAACATCTATCCTGAAGTACAGCACTGTCAGTGATAGGATAATATCCGTATGGCTACAAGGAAGACCAGTTAATACGACTATTATTCAAGTTTACGCACCATTAAGGCCAAAGATAAAGAAATTGAAGATTTTTACCAACTTCTGCAGGCTGAAATTGATCAAACATACAATCAAGATGCATTGATAATTACTGGTGATTGGAATGTGAAAGTTGGAAACAAAGAAAAAGGATTGGTAGTTGGAAAACATGGCCTTGGTGATAGAAATGACGTTGGAGATCCAGTGATGGAATTTTTCAAGACCACCGACTTCTTCATTTCAAATAACATTTTTCACCAACATAAACAGTGACTATACACGTGGACCTTGCCAGATGGAATACACAGGAATCAAATTGACTACATCTGTGCAAAGAAGATGGAAAAGTCCAATACCATCAGTCAGAACAAGGCCAGAGGCCGACTGTAGAATAGACCATTAATTGCTCATATGCAAGTTTAAGTGGAAGTTGAAGAAAGTTAAAACAAGTCCATGAGAGCCAAAGTACAACCTTGAGTATATCCCACCTAAATTTAGAGGCCATCTCAGAAATAGATTTGATGCATTGAACACTAATGACCAAAGACCAAATGAGTTGTGGACTCAGAATAGGAAAGGTACTATTGTTTATATATTATTGTTCTCATTTTATAAATGAGGAAACCAAGGTTCAGAGAGCTTTAGAAATTTCCGTGATCGAACAACTAGTGAGTGGTAGTTAGAAATAAAAATGATTTTGTCTTATCCTCCTCTTCCACCACTTTTTTGAGAAGACCACTAGCTTCAAATGCTCTAGCTCTTTCTTCTTCAGGTATGGAGACCTACACTGATAATCCCCACATTCCTGTAGATGAAGTAGCTCTGATGAACTCCAATTTACAGGAAATACCCTTTTCTCATTGTCTTTTGGAGCCCTGGTGGCGCAGTAGTTAAATGTTCGGTTGCTATCCAGAAGTTTGGCAATTTGAATCCACTAGCTGCTCCTTGGAAACCCTGTGGGTCAGTTCTACTCTGTTGTATAGGGTCACTATGAGTCAGAATTGACTTGTCAGCGACAAGTTTGGTTTTTTGGTTTTATTGTCAGTAATAGCAATATTAGCAATGTTGGAATTATTTCTTATGTCCTTGAATTTGACTGTGGCAGAACATTATAAGGGGAAATATAATTTTAGTTAAAATAAGTGCTCATTTGGATATAGTTACTCATAAAAGAACCAAACATTTTGCAAGGCTGGACTTCTTTTGAAGGAATTAAAGTGAATTTATAGTTGTATTTTAATGAGAGTCAAGATAGTAAGCATCTTAATAATGAAAATATTAAGTAGAAGATGTCCCTGGCATTGAGAAATTACTAAAAACAATTTCATCCTGCTCTTTCATTTGGTGCCTCTCTACTGAGTGGATAGTTGGAAACTATCAGAGTTTAGTGAACTCCTCAAAGGAAAGGTCTTAAAGACTTCCTATGATGTAAATTGTAGATCTCTATAGTGTGCCCTGGTGGCACAGTGGTTAAGCACTTGGCTGCTAAACAAAAGGTCAGCAGTTTGAACCTACCAGCTACTCCAAGGGAGACAAGATGTGGCAGTCTGTTCCTGTGAAGATTTATAGCCCTGGAAACCCTATGGGGCTGTTCTACTCTGTCCTGTAGGGTTTCTGTGGAGTCACTGAGAGTCAGAATCAACTTGATAGCACAGGACAACAACAACAGTTAGCAATCACCAGCTGGATTAAGATTCCCTATCATACAAGCCAAATCAATCACTATCATTCCAAAGTGAGGGCCTGTTTTTCCTTTCAACATTTCTCCACTTTGTAACCAGTCTTGAAGTTCATCTCATTATCCTCATCATTATCAAAACCATGTATTGCCCATGGGCAATATGGTTATAAAAGAAAGAAAATAGTGAACAGATTACTTGGAATATGAAGGAACATTTGGTTGGCTGACTCTAGTTGGTTTTCCCTGATCACTCCCCCCCACCTTTTTTTTTGTTTTATATATGCTGATTTTGTTGATGAGGTCATTTCCCAAAGGGAGAACATTTGATGCCAGAGACTCATTAGAGATGTGGTAGCACATTCAAGAATGAGAGGTTTCTTCAGTCAAAGAAATTGAGGACATAGTGAAGTCTATGGAAAAAAGGAAGGGCACTGCTGATTAATATAATGTTTCAAAAAAAATCATCAAAAGACCCAGGACAAGAAATGGCTTAAGCACGTTGATGGATATTGGTAGGCACATTGCAGGGAAATAATTTAAAATCTTCATAACTTCTGTGGCAATCACTGTTTATTTATTTATTTTTCCCTGCAGGCATAAATTAACTGATGCAAAACACAATATTGTTTACTCTCAGTAAAGCTACTGACTCTTTGGAAACTACATGGTGCTATCCTCCTTCCTACAGAGCAAGGCTTCTCAAATTTGACACTACAGGATTGACATTTTGGACCAGATAATTCTTTGTTGTGGAGGGCTGTCCCTGTGTTGGAGGATGTTTAGCAACACCCCTGGCCTCTAGCCACTAGATGCCAGTAGCAGCCCCTCCCCTTCCGTTGTAACAACAAAAAATGGCTCTAGACTTTGCCAAATGTTCCCTGAAAGACAAAATTGCCCCCCAGAGATCTAGAGGAATAATTATACCAGCCAGTCTATTTTCTGTGACTGTGTGTTCTAAATGGGGGATACACCACTGATGATAATTGCTGCAATTTATTAGGTATCTACCGTGTCCCAGTTACTGGACAAACATGCATCATTCAGGAATCTTTGGGCACAAAAACTGACTCTGGAAAATATGAACAAAAAGGAAACTTATGGGAAGTTCAATACTGTGAAGTGAAACATAGTTTTGAGGAAAAAGCTATAGAACCATATGTAAGAAAGGAGAAGAACAAAGGAAACCTCTATTTTCTGAGAAGTTCTTGTCTTCTATGTCACAGGAAATGATGAATAATCTCCTTAAGACTCATCCTTTAGGAAATCATCTGGAACTTTCTTTTCAGTCTTAATCCTAACTAGTTTTAAGATTCTAATTTCAAGAAGAGACAGTCTGACAGCTTAGCCAGTGTCACACGAACATCCATCTCCCAGGAGCACCTAGCATCTTGACTAATATCCCACCAAGACCTTACCTAATGGGGCAAAATTAGGTACTGTTACCACAAACGGGTGGGGTGTATTCTGAAGGAAAGACCCAACAGATATATACACAAGTCATTATTGTAATTCCTTTTCAACAGCTTTGGAAAGTAGATATTATCATCACTGTTTACAGATGAGGAAATTGAAATTCAGCGTGTAAGTAACTTGCAGCCGGTCACAAAGCTAGAAAATGGCTGAAACGAGGTTGAATCTCAGTTCAGTTTGACTTCAAAGGCTCTGTTCATTCTGGCATGCCCCACTATTTTTATATTTAAGAGAATTCTTAGTCTTCATGTATTTTATCTATCACAGTCAATCAACAAACTGATGTTTATTGAGGGCCTATGAGACTCAGTACTGGTATTGGGATGAGACTCAGCTCCATGATAAGTGAATAGACTAATTACAAGATAGTCCCAGCTCCAGGGAATCTACGCCCTAATTGGAGAAACCAAGTTGACAGTGAAGAAATGGGGAAAAAAACGATCAAATGCTAAATCCAGTTACCAGTTGCCATTGAGTCGATACCAATTTATGGTGACACCATGTGTGTCAGAGTAGAATTGAGCTCCATAGGATTTTCAGTGGCTGATTTTTCAGAAGTCGATCAACAGGTCTTTCTTCTAAGGCACTTCTGGGTGGACTCACACTTCCAGCCTTTCAGTTGGCAGTGGAGTGCTCTAACCATTTACATCACTCAGGGACTCTAAATGCTAAGTATTATGACACTTATAGCCAAAATGAGGAAGCATATATATTGAGCAGATAGTTATACTGAAAAAAGGATGACAAGGCTGATATAAATTACTTTCAGTAGATAAGATTATGGAAGATGTGGGACTTTTAAATTTACGTCAATCTAGAAACAAGGTTTTGGTGTGTTTGTTGGATTTGTTGTTTGGGGAGATACAGCCCATAGACTTGGAGGCAGGTCCTATAAGGTCATTAAGTCCACAAACGCTAGAATCAGAGATATGAGTGTTTGGCTTGCAAATCTTACACATGCAAACTGGGTGAAGTTGGGTAATTGTTAACTTTCCAAAGCCTCAGTGTCTCTCATATAATAATAATCAGCATAATGCATATTGAATGATTATTATATACTGTTATGGATTGAATTATGTCCCCCAAAAATATGTGTTGTAAATCCTAACCCCTATACTGAATCAGAATTGACCCAATGGCAACAGGTTTTGTTTTTGGTGTTTTATACTTGTGGTTATAATCACATTTGGGAATGGGATAAGAGATTAAACAAGCTAGTGAGCAAGCAGAGATGGGGAAAGAGAGATGCCAAGCCACATGAAGATGGCCCAGAAGCAGAAACTCAAAAGAGACAAGGACCGTCTTCCAGAGCTGACAGAGAGGACAGAGAGAAAGCCTTCCCTTGGGGCTGGTGCCCTAAATTCGGACTTCTGGCCTCCTCAACTGTGAGAGGAGCCCTGGTAGCATGGTGGTTAAGAGTCAAGCTGCTAACCAAAAAGGTCAGCGTTTTGAATCCACCAGCTGCTCCTTGGAAACCCTATGGCGCAGTTCTACTCTGTCCTATAGGATCACTATAAGTTGGAACCGAGTGGACGATGATGGTTTTTCAAACTGTAAGAAAATAAATTTGTTTGTTAAAGCCATTCACTTGTGGTATTTCTGTTATAGCAGCACTACATAACTAAGACATGCACCAATCTTTGTGCATATGTTATACACATTATCTTCTTTAATCTTTTAAGCAGGCATTATCATTATGTCCATTTTACTGATGAGAAAATGGAGACATTAGGCCAAGTAGCAAAGCCATATCTGTGTACTGTAACTGTCTTTACACTAGGTTATAATAATACCCACCTTAGAAGATTGCTGAAAGTAGTAAAAGCGGTATCAGAGATAAATTGCCAGCAGGCTAACAGTCCCTCAGTAAGTAATCATTATTAAAACTAAACCATAATAGAAGTTGTACATGAATTAAAATTTTTAAAAACAAATTCTTCTTCCTCTGTTGAGTGACTTTATTATATTTGAGATTCCCCAATTTTTCAGTCCGTGCTTGAAGGTTCTCACCCTCCTAAAGTGTGTTTGGGTACATATTAGTAATTCTCGTCATAACTGAAAAACCATCAATTATATGCTGCACAGATTTATGTAAACCACCAACAAAACTACAATTCTTCCTAGGAAAAATGGCACATCCAGAGTGTTATTTCAACAAAAGTAGCAGTAAACAATACAGAATCACTTTTCCCATTTCTTTTCTGCGCATGTGACCTCCTGGCATGGTTCAAGCTTATGTTATTTCAGTTTTTCTAGTAATTTCTTGTGTTTGTTTAAGAATGCCTGATGTTTATCTCTAAGTATAGGTTACTGTGTTGAGTGAACATGCCTTTATTTTTATGCTGATGCAATTTAAAAATAGAACAAGTAAAACATAATGGTTTGAAGCTAAGGTCCTTTAAACATAGGATACTGTTTTGCGGTGGTATTTGCATTTTATGGGAGAACTGAATCAACTACTAACTCATTTATTTTATGAAAATATCTGATTAGAACATAAAGTGACCACTTTATTCTGAGGCTTGCAAGTGACCAGTGAGATGAAACAATTAAAACAATGGGTTAAGAATATGGTTACTGGAATTGGAAAGTTTTGGATTGTAATGTTAGCTTCATCACTTGCTAGCTACCTGACTTTTAGTAATTACTCTATTTGAGCCTCAATTCTG
The DNA here is from genome assembly GCF_000243295.1 of Trichechus manatus latirostris. NCBI lineage: Eukaryota > Metazoa > Chordata > Mammalia > Sirenia > Trichechidae > Trichechus > Trichechus manatus. The sequence continues at coordinate 9,343,853 of NW_004443958.1, forward strand.
TTTTCTGTAAAATACAGTAGTTTATATCAAGCTCACTCTCCTGCCAGGGAACAACTATAAAATATGGATAAAATACACAAAACCACTGTTTGAAGGCATTGGAGAGAAACCAAGGTGGTTAGGAATTAAGAGGTAAAGACGTGAAGGAAAGGGGAATAGAATGAGATGAGCCCCACATTATCCACTGATTTTCTTTTGAGATATTTGCTGATCTGCTAGCACTATGGAACCAGGAGTCGGAACTCCTGCAACCTAGAATCTATGCAGAAACTGGCAGCTAAGCACTTCCCATTACTTAACCATTCATCTCATCTGTCTCATCCTTCCTTTGGATCAGAGGAGGAGTTATCACTGTCTGCATGGATTAAGTCTCTGTCTATGCTCTAAATCTTACCTCCACCTATCTCCTTTTGGGTTATATGTATGGCTTCTTTTTCTTCTGTATCTTAAACCTCTTTATTTCTACTGGATCTTTCCCCTCTCACACTATAGTTTATCTTAACCTAAAAACAAAACAAAACAAACAAAAATCTTCCCTCAACTTTGAGTCCCTCTGTACAAACTATCCTAGCACTCAGTGTCTATCCCTTCTCCATTAAGCTTCTCATGAATGTTTTCTACCATCACTGTCTATTTTATTTCTCATTTATTTCTCCATGTAGTCCCATCCAAAAAATCAAACCCCTTGCTGCAGAGTCAATTCTGACTCAAAGCGACCATATAGGACAGGGTATAACTGTCACATAGAGTTTCCAAGGAACAACTGGTGTTTTCGAACTGCCGATCTTCTGATTAGCAGACAGACGCTTAACCACTGCGCCATGCTATTTTCTCCCATCTTAAGAAGCAAACAGACTTTTCTATACTTCTCCTTCAATCCTGCCCAATTTGTTTGTAAACTTTTACATAAATATTCCTTGAAAGACTTGTCTCCAGTTAAGTTCTCACTGACACCATTCTACTGAAATTTCTCTTGTCAGGTCCGCTAATTAATTCCATGTTGTTAAATTCAATTGCCAAATTTAGGCAACTTCCTGGCCTCCCTCTTACATATACTTTGCAAACTCAGCCTTTAGGCCTCTACATTTTCTTGTTTTTATTATTACTTCCTTGGTCAGTTTTTCCTGTTTTCATTACTGATTTCTCTTCTCCTTACATTCTTATTGATGGAGAGCTCTAGGGCTTAGTCAGCCATTCTCTTCTGATCTCTTCTTGCTATCTGGTTAAGCTCAGCTAGTCACATAGCTTTATCTTCCTTCTAAATGCTAATGACTCTCAGTATTATATCTCCAGCCTAGACCTGTCTCCCTCAAGAGCAGACATATGTAAAAACCATCTTCTTGAAATATCCTTTTGAATATCTAGACTTTATCTCAAACTTAAGCTGTTCAAAACTGAATTCCTTGCTTCCACCTAGCCTGTTCCACTCACAGCCTTCTCCATCTCAGTTTATAGTCATTCCAGTTTCCCTGGCAAAAGCACTTGGAGTAATCCTTGACAGTTCTCTTTCTGTTACACCATACATACAAATGTCAAGGAGATCCTATTGGCTCTAGCTTTAAAATATATTCACAATCTGATCAATTCTCACCTACTCCACATTTATTACCCTAGTTTGAGCCATCATCATCTCTTGCCTGAATACCATCCTAACTGATTACTCTGCATGTGCTTTTGCTACCCTGTAGCCTATTCCAAATATAGTGGTTGGAGTGTTTCGCTCCTCTCTTAAGACCCCTTCAAAGGCATCCCAGTTTACTCAGAGAAAAATTTAGAGTCAATACAATGGCCCAAGAACCTACATGACTGTCCTCTCATAACATCTTTGAACTCATCTCTTTCAGCTCCCTTCCTTGCTCACTTCACTCTAGCTGCCCTGACCTCATTCTTGTTCCTCAACACTCCAGGCACTTACCAGGGACTTGGAGCTGGCTGTTTCCTAGGCCTGGAGTGATCTATCTATACCCACATGGCTAACTCTAACTCTTTCAAGTCTTTGTTCAAAGGTCATATTCTCAAAGAATCCTGTTCTGACCATTTTATTAAATAGAGTCTCTATGCTCTTGACCTTTCTGGGTTACTTTGTAGGCTTCTTATTTTTTCTCCATTAAGTTTGGCATTTCTCAGGATTTCATTCTTGTCCCGTTTCTTTTTCCTCGCTTCATGTAATTTCTAATAACTCTATATCTATAAAATATAGTCATTTAAAATGTTATTTCAAAATTAAAACTAACATGGAAAACAAATATTATGTCCAACGATCCTCTGAGAATAAGTCTTTATTGTCATGTTTTCCCTTAGGATTACACCTACTCCTCACTTACCAACTATCTCATTATCTAGCATTTCACATTTATGACAATAGTAAAAAATCCACTGTCCAGCAATTTTACACATTGATGATGTATGTCTGGCAGTAACAAATGCTGAAGTGTGAGGCGAGAGTTATGTTGGCTACAATGGTTAAGGTTATGTGTCACCGTGGCTGGGCCATGATTCTCAGTGATTCGGCAGTTATGTAATGATATAATTTGGCATTTATGTAATGATGTAATTTGTAGTTACGGAATGATGTAGTCATCCTCCATTTTGTGATCTGATGTGGTCATCCTCCATTTTCGCATAACGCTGATTTTCACATAATGACCTGGTCTTTGGGACCATGTCAGTAAGTGAGGAGTGGGTGTACTTCTCTGAAGAAGTAAAAACTAATGGGCTTACAGTATTACTCCTATTTGGAGAATATGCATGGTAACTGGAACTCCTGTGGAACAATAGCCTTTTGAAACAAAAGGAATAAACTCCATAATGAAAGCATTTCAGGCACTACCACTACAAATGAGAGAGAAAACTTTATTCAGAGTTTTTTTTCCCACAAAACATAGGACTCAATTCCATCTTTGAGCATGCATAGTTGACACCTAGTGAAGGTTAAAACAAAAAAAAGAAGTAATAAAGTCAAGTCTAATGAGTCATCCCAGACTCCTCTTTCTCTTTAATTCACACTCTCCAATATGCATCTATTTAACCGCTTTTCGTTGGTGGCTCATATCTGTCCTCTCTTCTCTATTCCAACTGCTGCAGTCTTACCCCAAATGATCCCAGATCTTCTCTGAAATACCATAATAGTCCCTCATATCTTTTCCTTTTTTTTTTTTTCTCCAGTGTCATCTGCTCTAATCTATCTTCTACACTACCCCCAAGGTAATTTATTTAAAATGTAAATCTGGTCATGCGACATTCCCTTCAAAGAGTTCTCATTGTATACAATGTAGATCCAAATGCTGGAGTCGCATACATTTGCTCCAAAAACTTACCTCTGCTTTTTCGTTCACTTTGTCTTCATCATATCTCCATATGCCTTCCACTTTAGCCACAATTCTCTGCTTCTTAGATCTATGGAGATGGCATGCAACTTCTCATTTGGTTGACTATTCAGTCTACTGAATCTAGCTAGGTGGCCCTTGCTTCCTCCTCTTGCCAGCCACATCACTCTTACTCATTTTTTATGTCTCAGATGAAGCACTTCCTGTTTTTTGGCACTGACTCCCCAACCCTACAGTGTACTCTTATGTTTGTTGTTTTTAGTGGCCATCGAGTCGATTCCAACTCATGGCAAACCTATGTGTGCAGAATAGAACTGTTCCATAGGGTTTTTAAGGTTGTGAGCTTTTGGAAGTAGATCACCAGGCCTAACTTCCAGGGCGCCTCTGGGTGGGTTTGAAATGCCAACCTTTTGGCTAGTAGCTGAGCATTTAACTGTATGCACCACTCAGGGACTCAGAGAATCTTGGACATATAATGAGAGTGTATGTTACTCAATTCCACTATTGTACATGATTTTATTTTTACCCTAATAGACTGAGAGCTATGTGAAGTTAGAGGCTATGGTTTTATCTTTGTACAAATGGTGCTTACTATTGTACTAGCCTAATAAATATTAAAAAACAAAAACCAAACCCGTTACCGTTGAGTTGATTCTGGCTCATAGCGACACTATAGGACACAGTAGGGCTGCCCCATACAAATTTTGTTAAATGAAGAGAGGCTGGAAGGCAGGAAGAAAAGAAGACAATAAAGGAAAGAAGGAAAGAGAGAAGGGACTGATCACGAAAAATGTTTTATTAGAGAGATAGTTATAGAAATGAAATCTCCTTGTCTTTTCTGAGCTGAGATTTTCCTTCTCCAAGTATTTCAAGCTTTTGTCATCTTACTACATTGGAATAAGGATCTTTATCTGGACACTAGGGCAGCTGTAAAAATTCTTGGCTTCAGTGGTTGCGGTTATTTCTTTCTGGAACACGTAGGAGAGGAACTTCAGCTAGCTGCTGCCTGTGGTGTCAGTTACACTGTTTGAAGTCCCTGATGAGGAGACAGCTGGATGCCACAGTGGTCATTTGGGAGCTACAAAGAATTGTTAGCTGAACATGATGTTCTAGTTGGCAAGTTTAACACGTACTCTACTCCCACAAAATTGGGTAGCATTATGATCATTTCATACCGCCAGCCTTGCCATTATTATAGAGGAGCGCTTTCATGGTAAGAAGGCATGTGTAGCTTCCTCACAATTACAATTTTGGCTAGACTCATTTCCATTCTTCTTAGGCCTAAGTGAACTGACCATAGGAGTGCTGACATATTTGAGAAATTTATTCCACTTGGCTTTTTTCCAGCCTTGGTATAACCAGCTTCACATCTGCTTAAAGAAGGTTATTCATGTCCCACATTCTGCCTCTTGCTCTAGGAAATACAGGAGGTTTAAAATCATTTACATTGTCTTAGATGCAAAATATTTTAGTGATATGAAGTATGTAGGGATAACACTATTCCTTATATTTAGATTAAGGGAGGTGAAAGAAAACTTGGCGTTGCCTAGTTCAAGTTCCTCATTTTACTGTTAAGGGGACTGTGAAACAGAAATTTAGTGACTTGTCCACAGTCACACAATAATTACTTTGTGGCAGAGCTAAGATTAAGTTTTTCAAGCCAGTGCTCTTTCCAGTATATTGTGTTGAGCCAAAACTTGTCTAAAACACTACGTTTTTTCTTTTTTCAAAATGAAAATAGGTTTTATTTTAAAAATCGAAAGATGAAAACAGTACATGCCCATTGTAGAGAAGAAAACACTTGGAAATATCACTATTTAGAGATGACCTTTGAAAATATTTTGGTATAGATCTTCCTAGTCATCTCTCTGTGTGTTTATGTACACACTCATAATTTTACTTAACTTGTATCGAGCTGTTTTGAATCCCATTTTTTTTTTTTTTGGGTGTTCTCTTTTTTTCTTAATTGTACTTTAGATGAAGGTTTACAGAACAAACTAGCTTCTCATGAAACAGTTAGTACACATATTGTTTTATGACATTGTTAACAACCCCTCGACATGTCAGCACTCTCCCTTCTTGACCTTGGGTTTCCTATTACCAGCTTTCCTGTCCTCTCCTGCCTTCTAGTCCTTGCCCCTGGGCTGGCGTGCCCCTTTAGTCTCCTTTTGTTTTATGGGCCTGTATAATCTTTGACTGAAGGATGAACCTCAGAAGTGACTGCATTACTGAGCTAAAAGGGTGTCCAGGGGCCATACTCTTGGGGTTTCTCCATTCTCTGTCAGGCCAGTTAAGTCTCGTCTTTTTTTGTTAGTTAGAATTTTGTTCTACCTTTTTTTCCAACTCTGTCCAGGGCCCTCTATTGTGATCCCTGTCAGAGAAGTCAGTGGTGGTAGCTGGGCACCATCTAGTTGTGCTGGACTCAGTCTGGTGGAGGCAGTGATAAATGTGGTCCATTAGTCCTTTGGACTAATCTTTCCCTTGTGTCTTTAGTTTTCTTCATTCTCCCGCGCTCCCGAAGGGGTGAGACCAGTGGAATGTATTAGATGGCCGCTCACAGGCTTTTAAGATCCCAGATGCTACTCACCAAAGTAGTAATGTAGAACATTTTTTTATAAACAATGTTATGCGAATCGAGCTAGATGTTCTCCAAGATCATGGTCCCCACAGCCCTCAGCCCAGTAATTCAGTCCCACAGGGAGTTTGGATGTGTTTATGGAACTTCGATGATCTTGCCTTGTACAAGTTGTGCTGGATTCCCTGGTATTATGTACCGTCTTACCCTTCACCAAAGTTACCACTTATTTGTATTTGTAGATTGCTTTGGTTAGAATTGTCATTTTCACAATGTTGAATCTACCTATCCATGAGCATGGTATGTTTTTCCATTTACATAGCTCTCTTCTGGTTTCTTGCAGTAGTGTTTTGTAGTTTTCTTTGTATAGGTCTTTTACATCCCTGGTTAGATTTATCCCTAAGTATTTTCTTTTTGGGGGGGCTATTATAAATAGTATTGTTTTCCTGATTTCCTTTTTGTCATTCTCTTTATTGGTGTATAGGAATTCAACTGATTTTTATATGTTTATCTTGTATCCTGCTACTCGGCTGAATCTTTCTATTAGTTCCAGTAGTTTTCTCGTGGAGTCTTTTGGATTTTCTATGTATAGTATCATATATCTGCAAATAGGGACAGTTTTACTTCTTCGTTACCAATTTGGATACCATTTATTTCTTTTTCTTGTCTTATTGCTCTAGCTAGAACTTCCAGCACAATGTTAAACAGGAGTGGTGATAAAGAGCAGCCTTGTCTTGTTCCTGTTCTCAAGGGGAATGTTTTCAGCCTCTCTCCATTAAGAATGATGTTGGCTGTTGGTTTCATATAGATGCCTTTTATTATGTTGAGGAATTTCCCTTCTATACCTATTTTATTGAGAGTTTTTATCATGAATGGATGTTGGACTTTGCCAAATGCCTTTTCTGCATTGATTGAGATGATCATGTGATTCTTTTATTTATGTGATGGATTACATTGATTGATTTTCTAATGTTGAACCATCCTTGCATGCTTGGTATGAATCCTACTTGGTCGTGGTGTATTATTTTTTTGATAGGATGCTGAATTCTCTATTGGCTAGAATTTTGTTGAGAATTTTTGTATCTATATTCATCAGAGATATTGGTGTGTAATTTTCTTTTTTTGTGGTATCTTTGCCTGGTTTTGGTGTCAGGGTTATGCTGGCTTCATAGAATGAATTTGGAAGTATCCTTTCCTTTTCTATGTTCTACAGTTTGAGTAATACTGGTGTTAGCTCTTCTGTGAATGTTTGGTAGAATTCTCCAGTGAAGCCATCTGGGCCAGGGCTTTTTTTTGTTGGGAGTTTTTTTTTTTTTTTAAATCTTTTCAATTTCTTCTCTTGTTATAGGTCTGTTCAGATTTTCAACATCATTTTTTGTTAGTTTGGGTAGGTAGTATGTTTCTAGAAATTTGTCCATTTCCTCTGGGTTTTTAAATCTGTTGGAGTGTAATTTTTCATAATACTCTGTTATGATCCTTTTTATTTCACTTGGGTCTGTTGTAATGTCCCCCATTTCATTTCTTATTTGGGTTATTTGTGTCCTCTCCTGTTTTTCTTTTGTCAATTTGGCCAGTGGTTTGTTGATTTTGTTGATCCTTTCAAAAAACCATCTTTTGGTTTTGTTGATTCTTTCTATTGTTTTTCTGTTCTCTATTTCATTTATTTCTGCCCTGATCTTTATCATTTCTTTTGGTGGTTGTGGGCTTCTTTTGGTGTTCTCTTTCTGTTTGTTCTAGTTGTGTAGCTAATGTTTTCATTTTGTCCCTTTCTTATTTTTTGATATGTGTATCTATTGTTATAAATTGACCTCTGAGCACTGCCTTTGCTACGTCCTAAAGGTTTTGGTATGATGTGTTTTCATTATCATTTGATTCTAGGAATTTTTTGATTCTATCTTTGATTTCTTTTATTACCCAGTGATTTTTAAGCAGGTTGTTATTCAGTTTCCATGTAATTGATTTTTTTTCCTATTACTTTCTTCTTTGATGGTGTTGTGATCAGAGAAGATACTTTGTATTATCTCAGTGTTTTGGATTTTGTTGAGGGTTGCTTTGTGGCCTAAGATGTCATCTGTTATGGAGAACATTCCATGTGTATTGGAAAAGAATGTGTGTTTTGCAGCTGTTGGGTGGAGTGTTCTATATATGTCTATGAGCTCAAGTTGGCCAGTTGTGTCCCTTAGATCTTCTGTATCTTTGTTGAGTTTCTTTCTAGATG
>NW_004443958.1:9352138-9377476 GCF_000243295.1 Trichechus manatus latirostris
TTTTCTTTGTTCCTTACTCTCCTGTTCTGAATTCTTTTTGTTTGTGGATTTTTTTTCCATTTCTTTTGTTTTTGTAGATTTTGTGTTTACTGAGACTTTGTGTTTTTCTTTTATATTTTGATGAATAGATTTGTTAAACTTTCTTTGTGGTTACCTTGAAATTTACCCTTATCTTCCTAGATTTGAACCAGTCTTTTATTACTTAGTTTCACCTTGCCTTCCTCTCCATTAGAAAGTTCAATACCTACACCATTTATTTCCTCTTTTACTATTCTGACATTGTTGTCATTTACAGATTAGTAAATGTTTCTCTCTAGTTCCCTGTTGTAAATCTTTTGGTTTTGAATAGTCCTTGAGAGTTCATTTCCTAGGTTGGCATCTGGCTGGTGTGATCTTGTATCCTAGATTCAGGCTGTTGTCTGATGTTGTTTCTTCTCAGATCAAAGGACTCCCTTTAATAATTCTAGTAAGTTTGGTTTGGTTATTACATATTCCCTTAATTTCTGTTTATCTGGAAATGTCCTAATTTCATCATCATATTTGAACAAGAGTTTTGCAGGATATATTATTGTTGATTGCCAATTTTTTTCTTTCAAGGTTTTATAGGTGCCATCCCATTGCCTTCTTGCCTGCATGGTTTCTGCCGAGTAATCAGAGCTTAGCCTTATTGTTTCCCCTCTGTATCTGACTTTTTGTTTTTCTTGAGTTGCTTTCAGGATCCTTTCTTTGTCTTTGGTTTTAGTGAGTGTGATTATGATATGCCTTAGTGATATTCTTTTGGGGTCTATCCTATATGGGGTTCATTGAGCTTCTTAGATGGTCAGCTTTTCATCTTTCATATTAGGGAAGTTTTCTGTCAGCAATTCTTCAATGATCCTGTCTGTGTTTTCTGTTTTCTCCCTGTGTCTGGAAAACCGATCCCTCACAAATTTTTGCTCTTTATTGTATCCCACATCATTCTCAAGGTTTCTTCGTTTTATTCATTCTTTTTTCTGATTTTTTTAAAAAACAAAGTGGTATCCAAGTGTTTGTCTTCAGTTTTGCTGATTGTGTTCCCGTGTTTCAAACCCGCTACTCAGCCCTTCTATGACACTGTCCATTTCTGAAATCTTGTTGTTTACCTTTTGGATTTCTAAAAATAGTTTTGTATGATCTCTAGTGTGAATTTATTTTGATGTTTTGTTCCTGTATTTTTTTCCTGGTTTCTTCCATTTTTTTGTCTGTATTTTCCATGAATTTGTCTGCCTTTTCCATAAATTTGTCTATTTTTTCCTCATTTTTTGTCTACTTTTTGCTTCAACTCTTGGATAGCTCTGAATATTAGAGATTTAAATTCCCTGTCAGGTAATTCTAGTGCCTTTTCTACTGGTAAGTCTCTGGTGTTTTATTTTGGATGCCATCCTGTCCTTTTTTTTTTTTGTATGTTTTGATATTGTCTGCTGTCTTCGGGATATTCAGTAGTTATTTTCTTTGTTTATTGATTGTAGATTTGTTTGTTTTGTCATGCATTTTTTTTTATTTGGTTATGTCTGAGCAGGTGGGCTGTGCGTTCTTTGTTGTTTGCTTACCTGTGGGCACGATAATTTTCACCTCCTTGCCAATGGGCAGGGTCAGTTGCTCAGCTATGGTGCAGGAGGCAGGTCCAGCTGAACGGGAGGGGCTGGGTTGGGTTTTTTGTGGCACATACTGAGGCTGACAGGGTGGGCTGGGGGTCAGTGCAGGGCAGGTTCCAGTAGGCCATGCGTGTGCTGCTCGTGGGTGCAATGTTCAGCGCATGGTGCAGATAGGCAGGAGAGAGGTGGGAGTTGTGATGTGTAGAGCTGAGTTGGGTATGGGAAAGAAGAAAGAGAGGAGAACCAGGAGCTGGGAAAAAAAGTGGTGAGGTAGCTTACCATTGGAGTTGAAGACGAGAAACTGAGAAATGAAGAAAAAAAGGAAAAAAAAAAAAGAAATATGTAAATAAATAAATTTTTTAAAAAATGCCCCTAGGAATCCCATCGGCGATCGGGGAAGTGGCTCGCAGGCCTCAGGACACAGCCTGTCTACAAGAGGCGGAGATGGCATGTGGTGCCAGGTATTCAGGAGACAGGAAAAGAAGGAAAGTAGAGAGAGATGAGAAACTGAGAACTGAAGAAAAATAAAAATTTAAAAAAATGCCCTCAGAGATCCACTGCAGCTGTGCAGGCCAGGGAGTGACTCCCAAGCAATGCAGTACAGCCCAGCTTGAAAAGGCAGAGATGGAACACAGCACCAGATATTCAGGAGATAGGAAAAGAAAGTAAGTAGAGAGAGATGAGAAAATAAGCAATGAGGAAAAACAAAAGAAAAAAGAAGAAGAAAGTCCCCAGGGATCCCACCAGTGTGGCAGCTCGGACCTGGGAAGCAATTTCACAGCCTCTCAAGAAGAAGCAAAGATGGCACATGGAGCCAGGTGTTTGAGACCAAGGAGGGGGAGGATGTGGGAGACAGGGAAGAAACCAAAAGAAGCCAAAAAAAGCAACACCAGCAACAAAGAAATGCCACTGAAGGAACCAGCTATTGTGGGTGGGGTGAATCCAACTGTCACGGAGCCAGCACCTCCCAGCTGAGTGACCTCAACACACTGGAAGCAGCAGAGACTGAGCAGGGGGAAGAAGGGTGGGGGGGGGGGAAGCGAGTATCACTGGTTACAAGGCGCTCCGTCTCCTGCTGGGAGCTCTGTGAAGCTGCTTTCCTGTACTCCCTGTTGGCCAGTCTCTGACAGGAGTCCAAGATGGTGAATCTGTGCTGCATTAGCTGATAAGAGACCTCCACTCCGTATCTCTCCTTGCTATCTATTCTCTTTCAGTTTCTTATTCCATTCGGTGCTTGGTTGAGTTCTTTATCTCTTCATTTGATGCTTAGGGTTCCAGGATTGACATTTGTCTCTGTTTTACTTAGTCTTTTGGGTGCTTGCTGTGGAGGGATGGCGTGGTGCTTCTGTCTATAGTGCCATGTTGGCTCTACCTCCCTGAGTCCCACTTTCTAAACCTAATAATATACCATGGAAATTTTCCATAACAATGCATAAATGCGTATATTATAATTGTTAATAGTTGCATGGTATTTCAAGATAAAATATTTCATAATATGTAAATCTTCAATGACCTCTAGTGACGGGCATTTCTGTTGGTTCTGACTTTCATTATTATTGAACATTCTTGAACATGTACCTGGACACTTATAGGATTATTCTATTAGAATATATTTTGAAAATTGGAAATACTGGGCCAGAGAAAATATTCTTCATAGATTTTTAAACTGCATTTATGTATACAGATCATCTAATTCTCACCACATCTTTGGGAGTCATGAAAAGCATATTTTATTTCCCTAAATTTACAGATTAAGAAGTAAGAAAAAGACAGCCTAGTTCAAAATTCTTAAATTATACTCTCATACACTTGCCATTAATCCCTGGTCAAATTTCAGACTGGAATACTGAACAGATGTTTTGTGAACACTTCAAAAAGAAAGATATGAGGTCTCAGGAGCACATAAAAAGCATTCATTAAATGTTAGCAATTGTACTTATTATTTTCCAAGGTTATACAGCTGGTCTGGTGGTAGAGTTGGGATTTGAACCAAGGTTTATCTACATCAGAAGTCTCAAATATTAGCTACTATGTTACAAAGTGGAACCATAACTTATATGGAATTAGTTTTTGAAGTCAATGTGTAAAACAAAATGATCTTTGAAGTCACTTCATAAAGAACCATATCTGAAACTGTCATATTGTTCAATAAATCCAGCATCCATATTTTCCTATAGTGTTGGGAAAGAATATTATTTTATCTGTTGAGACCCAGATGTAGTATTTGGCTAGCATTTAGAAGTTAAAGTGTATGAAAAATATGTTACTTCAAATACTAGAATCATTTTTTTATAATTTATTTTTGTTTTTGAGAATATACGCAGCAAAACATTCACTAGTTCATCAATGTCTACATGTACAGTTCAGTGACATTGATTACATTTTTCAGGTTGTGCAACCATTCTCACCCTCCTTGTCTGAGCTGTTCCTCCCCCATTAACATAAACTCACTGTCCCCTAAGTTTCCTAATTTTTCATGTTGCTTTTGTCAGTTTGATCCCATGTAGACAGATCTTAAAAGAGCACAATGCTCAAGGCAGACATTCTTTACTAGTTAAGTTAAACTGTTGTTTGGTTTTAAGAAGACTTTAGGGAATATTTTTGGTTCAAGGTTTAAAGATTATCTCAGGACAGTAGTTTTTGGCTGGGATGGATTACCCAATAAGCAAGGTACGCACCGGCTTACTTGTGCTTACTTAGTAATCTGTACTGTACAATTTCACCTGTTTTTTTTTTTTTTACCACATCATGTAGTGAAACCTATGTGAAAGTGTGTACTACAGATTAGTAAGTAAACACAATTAAGCCCGTGTGTACCTTGCTTACTGTAAGCCTGTGTCTACCTTGCTTACTGGTTACTGAGGGTTCATTCACCCTCCACAGCTCCAGAAAGACAGGATTCCATTGAAATTCTATTCTGTATCCCCCCCCTTTTTCATTGTGCTTTAAGTGAAAGTTTACAGCTCAAGTTAGTTTCTTATACAAAAATTTATATACACATTGTTATGTGACCCTAGTTTCTTTGCCTATAATGTGACAGCACACTTCTGCTTTCCACCCCGGATTTCCCGTGTCCATTTACCCAGCTCCTATCCCTTTCTGCCTTCTTATCTTGCCTCTGGACTGGAGCTGCCCATTTAGTCTCAGGTATCTACTCGAGCTAAGAAGCACTGTTTTCAGATGTATCATTGTATGTCTTACAGTCCAGTCTAATTATTGTCTGAAGAGTAGGCTTCAGGAATGGTTTCAGTTCTGGGTTAACAGAGAGTCTGGGGGCTGTGCTTTCCGGGGTCCCTCCAGTCTCAGTCAGACAATTAAGTCTCGTCTTTTCACTAGAATTTGAGCTCTGCACCCCACTTTTCTCCTGCCCCATCAGGGACTCTCCGTTGTGTTCCCTGTTAGGGCAGTCGTTGTGGTGGCTGGGCACCGTCTTGTTCTTCTGGTCTCAGGGTGATGGAGTCTCTGGTCTATGTGGCCATTACTCTCTCTTGGGCTAATATTTCTCTTGTGTCTTTGGTGTTCTTCATTCTCCTTTGCTCCAAGTGGGTTGGGACCAACTGATGCATCTTAGATGTCCGCTTGCAAGCTTTTAAGACCCCAGCCACCACTCACCAAAATGGGATGCAGAACATTTTCTTAATAAACCTTGTTATGCCAGTTGACCTAGATGTCCCCTGAAACCATGGTCCCCAGACCCCCGCCCCTGCTACTCTGTCCCTCAAAGTGGTTGGTTGTATTCAAGAAACTTCTTAGCTTTTGGTTTAGTCCAGTTGTGCTGACTTTCCCTGTAGTGTGTGTTGTGCTTCCCTTCACCTAAGATAATTCTTATCTACTATCAGGTTAGTGAATACCCCTCTCCTTCCCTCCCCACCCTCATAACCATCAAATAGTATTCAGTTCTGTGTTTAAACTATTTCTTGAATTCTTATAATAGTGCTCTCATACAATATTTGTCCTTATGCAACTGACTAATTTCATTCACATAATGCGTTCCAGATTCAGCCACGTTATGAGATGTTTCGCAGATTCATCGTTGTTCTTTATCATTGCATACTATTCCATTGTGTGAATATACCATAATTTGTTTATCCATTCTTCTGTTGATGGGCACCTAGGTTGTTTTCATCTTTTTGCTATTGTGAACAACGCTGCAATGAACATGGGTGTGCATATATCTGTTCGTGTGATGGCTCTTATTTCTCTAGGATATATTACAAGGAGTGAGATTGCTGGATCGTATGGTACTGCTATTTCTAGCTTTTTAAGGAAGTGTCAAATCAATTTCCAAAGTGGTTGCACCATTTTATATTCCCACCAACAGTGTATAAGTGTTCCAGTCTCTCCACAACCTCTCCAACATTTATTATTTTGTGTGTTTTGAATTAATGCTAGCCTTGTTGGGGTGAGATGGTATCTCATTGTAGTTTTGATTTGCATTTCTCTAATGGCTAATGATCTTGAGCATTTGCTCATGTGTCTGGTAGCCACCTGAATGTTTTCTTTGGTGAAGGGCCTGTTCATATCCTTTGCCTTTTTAAATATTGGATTATTTGTCTTTTTGTTGTAGAGGTTTTCCAGTATCTTGTAGATTTTAGAGACTAGACCCTGACTGGGTTTGTCATAGCCAAAAATTTTTTCCCAATCTGTAGGTTGTCTTTTCACTCTTTTGGTGAAGTCTTTGGATGAGCATAAGTGTTTGATTTTTAGGAGCTCCTAGTTACCTGGTTTCTCTTCTGGTATTTGTGCACAGTTATTAATGTTTTGTATTCTATTTATGCCATGTATTAGGGCTTCTAGCATTGTCCCTAGTTTTTCTTCCATGATCTTTATCGTTTTAGATTTTATATTTAAGTCTTTGATCCATTTTGAGTTAGTTTTTGTGCATGGTATGAGGTATGGGAATTCTTCCATTTTTTTTGCAGATGGATATCCAGTTATGGTAGCACCATTTGTAAAAGAGACTGTCTTTCCTCCATTTAACGGACTTTGGGCCTTTGTCAAATATCAGCTGCTTATAGGTGGATGAATTTGTGTCTGGATTCTCAATTCTGTTGCATTGGTCTATGTATCTGTTATTGTACGAGTACCAGGCTGTCTTGACTACCGTGGCAGTATAATAGGTCCTAAAATCAGGTAGAGTAAGGCCTCCCACTTTTGTTCTTCTTCTTGAGTAGTGCTTTATTTATCCAGGACCTCTCCCCTTTCCATATGAAGTTGGTGCTTTGTTTCTCCATCTCATTAAAAAACGCTGCTGGAATTTGGATTGGGATTGCATTGTATCTGTAGATTGCTTTGGGTAGAATTGACATTTTCACTATGTAGAGTCTACCTATCCATGAGCAAGGTATATTTTTCCACTTCTGCAGGTCTCTTTTAGTTTCTTGCAGTAGTGTCTTATAGTTTTCTCTGTAAAGATCTTCTACATCTCTGGTTAGATTTATTCCTAAGTGTTTTATCTTTTTGGGGGCTATTGTAAATGGTATTGATTTGGTGATTTCCTCTTCGAGGTTCTCTTTGTTGGTGTAAAGGAATCCAATTGATTTTTGTATGTTTATCTTGTATCCTGAAACTTTGCTGAAATCTTCTATTAGTTCCAGTAGTTTTCTTGTGGATTCCTTGGGGTTTTCTGTGTATAAGATCATATCATCTGCAAATAGAGATACTTTGACTTCTTCCCTACCTATTTGGATGCCCTTTATTTCTTTTTCTAGCCTAACTGCTCTGGCTAGGACCTCGAGCACAATGTTGAGTAATAGTGGTGATAAAGGGCATCCTTGTGTGGTTCCTGTTCTGAAGGGGAATGCTTTCAAAGTCTCTCCATTCAGGATGATGTTGGCTGTTGGCTTTGTGTAAATGCCCTTAATTATGTTGAGGAATTTCTCTTCTATTCGTATTTTCCTGAGAGTTTTTATCATGAGTGTGTGTTGGACTTTGTCAAATGCCTTTTCTGCATCGATTGATAAGATCATGTGGTTCTTGTCTTTTATTTATGTGGTAGATTACATTGTTTTTCTAATGTGGAACCATACCTGCATACCTAGTATGAATTCCACTTGGTCATGGTGGATTACTTTTTGATATGTTGTTGAATTCTATTAGAATTTTGTTGAGGATTTTTGGTCTATGTTCATGAGGGATATCGGTCTGTACTTTTCTTTTTTTGTTGTGTCTTTACTTGATTTTGGTATCAGGGTTATGCTGGCTTAATAGAATGAGTTTGAGAGTATTCCATCGTTTTCTATACTCTGAAATACTTTTAGTAGTAGTAGTGTTAACTCTTCTCTGAAAGTTTGGTAGAATTCTCCAGTGAAACTGTCCAGGCCAGGGCTTTGTTTTTTTTTTTTTTTTGGAGTTTTTAAATTACCTTTTCAATCTCTTCTTTTGTTATAGGTTTATTTAGTTGTTCTACCTCTGTGTGTGTTAGTTTGGGTAGGCAGTGTGTTTCTAGAAATTTGTCCACTTCCTCTAGGTTTTCAAATTTGTTAGAGTACATTTTTCCATAGTATTCTGTTACGGTTCTTTTAATTTCAGTTGGGTCTGTTGTGATGTTGCCCATCTTGTTTCTTATTTGGGTTATTTGCTTCCTCTCCTGTTTTTCTGTCAGTTTGGCCAATGGTTATCGATTTTTGGTTGATCTTTTCAAAGAACCAGCTTTTAGTCTTGTTAACTCTCTCAATTGTTTTTCTGTTTTCAATTTCATTTAATTCAGCTCTAATTTTTATTATTTGCTTTCTTCTGGTGCCCAAGGGCTTCTTTTGCCACTCTCTTTCTATTTGTTCTAGTTGTAGGGTTACTGTTTTAATTTTGGCCCTTTCTTCTTTTTGGATGTGTGCATTTATTGCTATAAATTGACTTCTGAGCACTGCTTTTGCTGTGTCCCAAAGGTTCTGGTAGGATATCTTTTGATTCTCATTTGATTCTGTGAATTTCTTAATTCCATCCTTGATTTCTTCTATAACCCAATAGTTTTTGAGCAAGGTGTCGTTCAGTTTCCATGTGTTTGATTTTTTTCCTTGTTTTTTCTGTTATTGATTTCTACTTTAATGGCTTTATGGTCAGAAAAGATGCTTTGTAATATTTCAATACTTTGGATTCTGTTAAGGCTTGCTTTATGGCCTAACATGTGGTCTCTTCTGGAAAATGTTCCATGTGAGTTGGAAAAGAAATTATACTTGGCTGCTGTTGGGTTGAGTGTTCTGTATATGTCTATGAGATCAAGTTGGTTGACTGTGGCATTTAGATCGTCCGTGTCTTTATTGAGCTTCTTTCTGGATGTTCTGTCCTTCACCATAAGTGGTGTGTTGAAATCTCCTGCTATTATTGTGGAGCTGCCTATCTCTCTTTCCAAAGCTGTTAGAATTTGTTTTATGTATTTTGGGGCCCTGTCATTGGGTGTGTAAATATTTATTATGGTTATGTCCTCCTGGTGTATGGACCCCTTCAATCATTATATAGTGTCCTTCCTTATCCTTTGTGGTGGTTTTTGCTTTAAAGTCTATTTTGACAGAGATTAATATTGCCACTCCTGCTCTCTTTTCAGTGTTGTTTGCTTGATATATTTTTTTCCATTCTTTGAGTTTTAGTTTGTGTCTTTAAGTCTAAGGTGTGTGTCTTGTAGGCAGCATATAGGTGGTTCGTGTTTTTTAATCCACTCTACCACCCTCTGTCTCTTTATTGGTGCATTTAGTCCATTTACATTCAGCGTAATTATTGATAGGTATGGGTTTAGTGCTGTCATTTGGATGTCTTTTTTGTGTGTTGTTGACAGTTTCTTTGTGTCACTTAATATTCTTTTCATCTGTTTCATTGTTGTTGATTTTGTATTTGCTGAGTTTTTATGTTTTTCTTGTTTTTTATTTTGATATGTAGGATTGTTAGTTTCCTTTGGGTTACCCTAATATTTACCCCTGTTTTTCTAAGTTTAAACCTGTCTTTTGTTTCTTTATATTGCCTTGTCTTCCTCTCCATATGAAAGATCTATGACTACATTTTTTACTCCTTTTTTGTTTTAATGTTGTCATCTTTTACATATTGACATCTCTGTTTCCCTAGAGTTTTAGTTTTAGTTTTTTTTCAGTGTTTTAGCGTTGATTTATTTTTGTGTCTTCCCTATCTGGTTGATAACTGGTAGTTCTGTCGTGTGTTCTAGTCTTGGGTTGTTGTCTGATGTTACTGATTTTCTAATCAGAGGACTCCGTTTAGTATTTCTGGTAATTTTGGTTTGGTTTTTGCAAATTCCCTAAACTTCTCTTTATCTGGAAATGCCCTAATTTCACCATCACATTTGAGAGACGGTTTTGCTGGATATATAATTCTTGGCTGGCAATTTTTTTCCTTTAAGGCTTTATATATGTCATCTCATTGCCTTCTTGGCTGCATGGTTTCTGCTGAGTAGTCCGAACTTAGTCTTATTGACTTTCCTTTGTAGGTGACTTTTCGTTTATCCCTAGCTGCTCTTAAAATTCTCTCTTTATCTTTGGTTTTGGCAAGTTTGATTATAATATGTCTTGGAAACTTTCTTTTGGGATCTACCTTGTGTGGGTATCGATGAGCTTCTTGGATAGATATCTTCTCATCTTTCATGATATCAGGGAAGTTTTCTGCCAACAAATCTTCAACAATTCTTTCTGTATTCTCTGATATCCGCCCCTGCTCTGGTGCTCCAATCACTCGTAAGTTATTCCTCTTATTATAGAGTCCCACATAATTCTTAGGGTTTCTTCATTTTTTTAAATTATTTTGTCTGATTTTTCCTCTGTAAGTTGGTGTCACATGTTTTACCTTCAGTCTTACTAATTCTGACTTCCATTGCCTCAGTTCTGCTTCTATGACTTTCTATTGAGCTGTCTAATTCTGAAATTTTATTGTTAATCTTTTGGATTTCTGTTTGCTGTCTCTCTGTGGACTCTTGCAGCCTGTTAAATTTGTCATTATGCTCTTGAATAACCTTCTTAAGTTCCTCTATTGCTTTGTCGTGTGTTGCTTGGTGTGTTCTGTGTTTTGCATGATCTCGTTTCTGATCTCTTGAAGAGTTCTGTGTATTAATCTTTTGTATTCTACGTCCAATAATTCCAAGAAGTTTTCTTCCTCCAGAAAACTTCTTAATTCTTTGTTTTAGGAGCTTGCTGAAGCCATCATGGTCTGCCTGTTTATGTGATTTGATATTGGCTGTTGTCTCCGAGCCATAAATAAGTAGTTATATTTATTTATTATATGTTTGCTTACTGTTTCCTAGCTTCTTGTTTTGTTTTGTTTTAATATGCCCAAATAGGCTGCTCGTGTGAGCTGGTTTGATTATTGGCACCTTTGAAGCTCTAACATCCTGTCACCAGATGGTTAGATCTGTTACTAGGTATGTGAGCCCAGGAGTCCATTTACTTTTCTTGTATGGATTCAGCTCAGGTGTCCAGGTAGTCAGTCACCAAGTGTGTGGTGCAGGCTCTCACCTACAGTCCTAGGCCAGCAGGGGTGATTGGAGTAGGCACAGATGTCTGGCTGCAGTAGGAGATCACATGCTGAGAAAGGCAGGGGGCTGATGGTTGCCCCTTAGAGTTTGGGAGGAAAGCGTGTCCCCTTCTGTAGAGTGCGTAGGTGGATGGGTTTTGCAGTTGGACTATGGGCACCCAGTGTTGTTGGCTGTAAAGTCTGGGAGGCACCACTTATTCTTGGACCCCATCACAGGTGGCTAGATGGTGTGGGTGGAGCCACCAGTCCTCAGGCCTCTGATGTGGATAGGTGAGGACCCTTCTTAATGGGCAGAGTGATGTCAAATGTCACAAGCATGTCACTCCCCCATATGGCTGATTGAAGTTAGGCTTTAGGTATATACCCTGTTGTACTGTACTAATGAGAGCCTACGCTGTTGAAATGGGCCCACACAGGTCTATTCAGGGATGAAAGGCATTCAAAGTCTGAGAACCCATTATGCCTATGCCTAGGGAGCTGTGCCTGCCTGATGTTCCTGGCTTAGGGGATCTGGTAGATTATTTTTTCCTGTTTGTTAATTTGTTCCCTCTCCAAAGCCAGGAGAATGATCAGGATGCTGACAGGTCCTACTTCCAGCCCAGGAAACAGGGCAATTGCTGGAGCCAGCTCAGGACTCATTGCAGAGTCGGCAGGGAGCAGGTAAATGAGAGAGAGGTTCTTCCCAAACGGGGTGTTTTTTGATGAGCGTGGTAGGTTAGAAGCATGTACTTATCTTTTGCTGATTGAGTGCCGCTTTTCACTGGTTCTGGAGGCTTGAATAGACTCTTCGCTGCTCAGTCTCTCCCAACATTGAAAACGCATCCTGAATGGCACTGCCCTCCTCACCACAGGGTGCCAGTTCCCACCGCATCAGGTCTGGCGACTCCTCCCTGCTTATGAACCGTGTCTTCCTCTCCCTGCCACTCAGTCCAATTCCTCAACTTTGTCTTTGATGTTCTAGGCTCCCAGATTGTCATATAATCGATTCACTTGTTTTTTTGGGTCTTTTTTGTAAGTGGTACCATGGGAAGTGTCTGACTACTCTGCCATCTTTGCCCCGCCTCTATATTTTCCCCATTTTGATCAGGATTCTTCTATAGCATCTTTGATCAAAATGTTCAGTGATGGTAGCTGGGCACCATCCAGTTCTGGTCTCATGACAAAGGAGGCAATTGTTCATGAAGGCAGTTAGCTAGCCACACATTCCATTTCTTCCTCCTATTCCTGATACTCCTTCTTCTTCTGTTGCTCCAGGTGGATAGGATGCTTGTACTGTGGGAGGCTCATCTGACCTGAAACCATCTCAAGATGAATGTATTCCTATTTCACATCTCAGGCTCACTCAAGGCAAATACTGGGTAGTTTGTACCCCACACTTACCCACTCCTAATCTCTTGCTTTGTCTCTGAACCTTGAAATTGACTGCATCTCCACTCTACTGTAGGCCATGGTGATGGTGTATTATGATTATGCCTTGATGTCAGCAAACACACTTTTTTTTTTAACAAGAAAGAATGAGAATGTCAAGAAGAACGTTTAATAACATACCTAAAGAATGTTGATCAAAGGCATAACACTAGTGTTGAAGATGAGTTCTAGTATTCTCCATTTTTGGTATCTTGGATGAAAGCACAGAGCTGTGATTATCAATTATGTAGAAGATACTAATCTCGGAGAGAGAGGTAGTGCTGTGGTTTTCTCTAAACTGGGAATCGAATAATAACTAATGAGATTCTCTACGTTTAGGTATAAATTAATCTTCAATACAATTCTACGAGGTAGCTATCCTATATTGGTCTTAGTCCAGTCAGGAAACTAGAATCAAACTAGGTATTTTGGAAAAATAAAAAAAAGAACATTGAGAACTAGTTATTCTAGGATCCAAAAACCAAACACACCTCCATCAAGTCAATTTCGACTCATAGTGACCCTATAGGACAGTACAGAACTGTCCCCATAGGGTTTCCAAGGCTGTAAATCTTTATGGAAGGATACTGCCACATCTTTCTCCCACAGAGTATCTGGTGGGTTCAAACCACCAACCTTTTGGCTCACAGCCAAGTGCTTTAACCACTGTGCCACCGGGCTCCTATAATGTAGGATAGGAAGGATGAAATAGGAAAAAACAAAACACTGAGGTAACACAGTAGCAGTTTCCATCTCTAAGCTAAAGGAATGAAGGAAAGAGATTGGGGTTTTCAGAAACCAGAAATTCGAAAGAGGGGCCTTGTAGAGGCCTCCAGACCTCTGAGGAGAGGAGGCTGACTGCGTGGCACTGGTACTTAGGACCTTGCAGGAGTCTCTTCCTAGCTTAGAAATCATGCTTCTGGGGAGGGAGTACCACCCAGCTCATGCTGACACCTTAAGATCTTGGAGGAGAGGCCCTTTGGAGAGCTCAGACCTCTGAGGAGGGGCACTGTCCAGCTGTTGCTGGCACCTCTCCTTTGAATGTCTGCAGTGAGGTTCATTCTGGAAGCGCCAAATGAATCTTGAGACTCAGACCAACTGCTGGTGTTGTATAAAGTGTTGTTGTGGGTGTAATGCTTAAAGGAACAGCAAGTTCACAAGATGGAAGCCTCTTTTCCTTTCCTCCTGCCTTCTAGTCCTCTCTAGTGTCCCCTATTGACAAAACCTAAGAGAAGCCCCACAAACAAAGGAAAAGGACCAGCCCCACATAAATGCAAGATATGGAAGGCAAAGATTTAGTCATTCATTTAGACTTTCATCAAATGTTTATTGAATGCCTACTATGTGCCAAGAATTTTTCTAGGCCCTGAACTGCAATCTCAGTTTCCTCTTCTGTGAAATGGGGATAATCACACCTGCCTCTGAGAGTTAGAGATTAAATGAAAAAAAAGTACTTGAGGATTTTTCACAGGGCCTGATAATAGTTATCTACTGCAGTACAATGAAACATGGCAAGTTGTCAATGTTCATCAAATATTGATTCAAATATCAGTGGAACTTGGCCTTATTCCATCATGGTATATTAAAATGGTGTGATTGTAAATATCTTTCAATGGAGAATACACTTTCTAGTTTTCCACACTCCCCCTTTCCACATTGTTTATATCTTATAACTTCACACAGTTGAGCTTAGGTTCTAATGGCTTTGAGTTTGGAATATCTATTCTAGAATGTAGCCCCATACTTATTTCTTTCCCTTCCTCGTGGTGCAGTGGTTAAGAGCTACAGCTGTTAACCAAAAGGTCAGCAGTTGGAATCCACCAGCTGCTCCATGGAAATCCTATCGGACAGTTCTATTCTGTCCTACAGGGTCATTATGAGTCAGAATCGACTTGACAGCAATGGGTTTGGTTTTGATTTGGCCAGGTAAGTAATTCTGTGTTTTCACAGTTTTGAGTATCAGTTTTTAAAATTCCTTTGAGATAAAACCCTTCCAGCTCCGTGTTTAACCTTTTCAAACAATGAAAGGTAAAGGAATAGTTTCTACTCCCTTTAGTAGAATAATCCAAAAATCCGTGAGTGAAAATGCTTTTTGCATTAATTTGGAACATTTAGAAATAGAAAAGCAGGCAAAAATGACTACTACATTTTTCTTTAAAGTATTTTTAAACATAAATTTTGCATGATTGAATTTGAGTATAGTAGTAGCTTTGGGGAATTAAGTCCATTTCAACATTTTTTTTCCAGAAGTATACTCTTTTTAATTTTTGCCATATTTTCATTAGCATTAAAGGTACCCGCGGCCCTGCCCGGATGCACTAGTTTTTTGTTGCTTTATTTGGTGGCTGTTCTCCCTCAAAGGAGCCCTGGTTGCACAGTGGTTAAAGCACTCATTGCTAACCAAAAGGTTGGCAGTTCAAACCCACCAGCCGCTTTGCAGGAAAAAGATGTGGCAGTCTGCTTCTGTGAAGATTTACAGCCTTGGAAACCCCATGGGGCAGTTCTACTCTGTCTTAAAGGGTCACTATGAGTTGGAATCGAATGGACAGCAGTGGGTTTTTAGGTTCTCCCTCAATTCTTGGCCAATAAAATCATGCTAATAAGGATTGTATAGAAGTTTTCTGCTCTTGTATTTTTGAGGAGTTTTTTGTTTGTTAGCTATTTTTATTCAGGAAACATTTTCTAGAGTAATGAATCATAGAATAATCAGGTGAGGTGCTTTTTTCATAAAAAACAAAATGCTTCCAGATGGTGTTAGACATGTGAAAAAAAATGTGTTAGCCAGCCTACCCAGAATTTTCCTAAATAGCCAATTCTGGTTTTTGCAAGTCAGTGTTTCCAAGGTTGCCTCCTGTTGTTCCAAGCTTAAGGCAGATAGACTTATGGAGTAGGAAGTATGTAAGTACTAGGAACATCTGGGACTAACTAGATGTTGTTAACAAAATAGATTAAGCAGACTTAAGAATAGGTTAACCAGTTCGTAAATCAAGCCATGGGAGTATTAGGTGTAAACCATAGCTCTAAGAGGCTCATGCCAAAAAGGGTCTCTACTTACCTTATACAGTATACCAAAAACAAAACAAAACCAAACCAAACACCTTGCCATCCAGTCCATTCCGACTCATAGAGACCCTATAGAATAGAATAGACCTTCCCTATAGGGTTTCCAAGGAGCAGCTGGCGGATTCAAACTCCAATCGTTTGGTTAGCAGCTGAGCTTTTAAGCACTGTGCCACCAGGGCTCGTTATACAGTACATATGTATAAAACCAAACCCACTGCTATTGAGTCGGACTCATAGTGACCCCATAGGGTTTCCAAGGGTGTAAATCTCTGTGGAAACAGACTTCCCGGTCTTTCTCCCACAGAGCCACTGGTGGTTTCCAACCGCCGACCTTTCAGTGAGCAGTCAGTTGCTTTAACCACTGCACCAACAAAACCTTAAAAAAAAAAAAAAAAAAAAAAAAAACCTATGGCTGCCCAGTCGATTCTGATTTATTGTCCCTATAGGATAGAGTAGAACTGCCTCATAGGGTCTCCGAGGAGCGGCTGGTGGATTCAAACTGCCAATATTTTGGTTAGCAGTCTGAGCTCTTCACCACTGCACCGCGATGGATAGGAGTTCCAAAATCTTGAATCTCCTCTTGGATACCTGGAGTAATCTCTCTCTTATTGGATGCAGTGTGCAAAAAGAACTTTTCAGGAAAACAAAACCCACATTTTCAGGTATTGCAGATAAAAGAAGGAGCCCTGGTGGCACAGTGGTTTAGTGCTCAGCTGCTAACTAAAAGGCCAGCAGTTAGAACCTGCCAGCCGAACCGCTGGAGAAAGACGTGGCAGTCTGCTTCCGTAAAGATTACAGCCTTGGAAACCCTAAGGGTCAGTCCTACTCTGTCCTATAGGGTCACTACGAGTCTGAATTGCCTCAATGGCAGCGGGTTTGGGTTTTTTTTGCTTGTTTTTTAGGTAGAAAGAAGCAAATCAAATAGTCTGAAATGCCCTGTGTGTACAGTTAAATTCTGTGTCTTCATGTTAGGTAATCCGTCCCCATTCCTTAAGGTTCATACCCAGTTTAAGAGGGGGTCCCGATCACGTGCCTTGTCGCCGCTTATCTCTGTCCTAATGGTATGCCTCGACCCACTCTCACTTTGGTTACAGATAGGTTTCTGACTTTCTCAACACCTGTTCCTTGTTCAAATCCTCACTTCACTCCATGGACTTAATCCTGGGCATTTCTCTGGCTCTGACCCTGGCTTCCTTCTCTGCAGTCACACTGCTTATTGTGTTCCAGGCAACTCTGAGGAGTACTGCATTTGGCCAGCCCTGCGCATAGAATCAGTGCTCTAGGCTGAGGCTCCCATGGTCACGTTCCTCCAGGGTTAGCTCTGGTCTCATAATTGGGTCACCATTTTCAGTATCAGTGTCTCTTCAGGGTATAGAAGGCTGGGATCCCACAGTAGCCTACCACACTGAGCCCAGATTTGTAAAGTCATGTATAGGGAACTCCTTTGTGCTGATGTACCTATTAGTGAGCATCTTTCTTGCCAGCTTGCTTCGTTTGCTCTCTGTCGATGGTTTACAGGAGGGCAGTGGTGGGGCAGTGGTAGAATTTCCACCCTGGTTTCATTCCTGACCGATGCACCTCATGAGCAACCACCACCCCTCTTGTCAGTTGGGGCTTGCCTGTTGCTCTGATGCTGAATAGGCTTTAACAGAAGGTGTAGATTAAGACAGACTAGGAAGAAAAGCCTGGCTATCTACTTCCAAAAATCATACAGTGAAAACTCTTTGGACCACAAGGGTCCAATATGCAACCAATCATGGTGATGGCATGGGATTGTATTTCTTCTAAGACTGAGTTGTTCTTGTCACCTGGTGGCTACTTATCAATATTCGCTCCATCTCAGGCATTGGCATGCATTGTGGAAACTCCCAAACTAATCTTTTTTGATACGTTATTTTACCAACATGCTGGCCTCTGACAAGGAGCTGTGTGGGAAGCCTCCATCAACCTCACTGAAAGCGGCTAAGACTGGAGGTTTAGGTACACATCCAGCCCCAACTTTATCTAGCTATGTAATTGTGGTCAAACTATGTAACTTCTTTGGCCCTTGGCTTCCACATCTAAGAAGTGGAAATAATAAAAGCACATTCTTCCTAGGTTTGTTTTGAGGGTTCAGTGAGTTAGCATACCTAAGTAGATGAGGACAGCACTCAGCACAATGTAAGTTCCAAGAAAGTACTAGGTGTTTGTGTTGGCTGACCTGATCCATGTGTAGATGGGACTTCTGAGGCATGTCTGATACAAAGTTCCCATGTGTATTAGACTTTTTTGTGAACTTGAGGCTAGCATAAGGGGATTATAAAATAGAAAAACAAAACAAAACAAAAAAACAAACCCAAAACTTTAATCTTAGTACTGTATATCATTTCTTCTAAGTCCCTGAATCCCATTCCCTCTCAAGGAGTCTGTCATGGATTGAATTGTGTCCCCGCAATATATCTGTCAACTTGGCTAGGTCATGATTCCCAGTATTGTATAATTGTCTACCATTTTGTAACCTGAGGTGATTTCTCTATGTGTTGTAAATCCTATCACTATGATGTAGCAAGATGGTTTAGCATCAGTTATATTGATGAAATCTGCAAGATTAGATAGTGTCTTAAACCAGTCTCTTTTGAGATATAAAAGAGAGAAGCAAGCAGAGAGAGAGAGGAACCTCATACCACCAAGAAAGCAGTGCCGGGAGCAGAGCCCGTCCTTTGGACCTGAGGTTCCTGAGCTGAGATGCTCCCAGAACAAGGGAAGACTGATGACAAGGACCTTCTTCCAGAGCCAACAGAGAAAGCCTTTCCCTGGAGCTGATGCCCTGAATTTGGCCTTGTAACCTACCAGACTGTGAGAGAATAAATTTCTCTTTGTCAAAGTCATTCACTTGTGGTATTTCTGTTATAGCAGCACTAGATGACTAAGACAGAGTCCCTTCTGGCCATCATTGTCCCAGGCCTACTCATCTCAAACTTCAGAGCCTTTTGTCCTCCAAGTCTGAGGAACCCCAAAATCTTTCTCTCTCTCTCTCCTTCTAATGCAGAGAAAACAAAAAGAAATCTATTAATATTAGAAACAACCTCAGATGAACCTCTTCATCTAAGAAAAACACCTGTTCACTTGGTGGAGAAGTTTAGCTTCTGAATCTCCATATTAGGTTTTTTATAACCCAAAGACCCAATGATACAATTTCCCAAAACATACAGGATTTTTCTACCTGTGGTGAATGCTGCTACTACCCTTGATCACAAAAACAGTGATGATTTAAAAATACCTCTTTGCTTTTTTTATCTACTTAGACATTGAAAAATATAAGAAAAAGAAAAAAGGAAGTTTTTTGTTTTTTTTTTAAATTGTTTTTCCAAGCCTGGGAGAGGAAGTTGTGCATATTTCACTGGCCTTGACAGATTATTATGAGCTTTGGAACTTGAGAGGCCAGAATTAGAATCCTGGCTCAATTATTTATAAGCTGTGCAATTTGGAGCAATTCACTTACTTATACTGTGCCTCAGTTTCCATTTCTGGGGATAATTCTGACTTCATGGGTTTGTTTTTATAATTAAACAAAATAATGTGTGTAAGTGTCTGGCATGTGGTAAATGCTCATGTTAGCTTTACTTTCTGCCCTGAAACGGAGAATTGGTTTCATGCGTGGCCCCTCAAATCACCTGGTTAATGGGATCATACTTGGATATGTCTCAAGTTTAATTTACAGTTACAGTTGGTGTAATTGTGCCCAGTCAACTGGGTGATTGCTCGTTCTATTAAGAACATATTAAAAACAGAAATACTCAGGGGATCAGACCTAGGTCCATCCAAGCCAGATTTATGAATATTTGACATGGGATTTCAAGATGCAAGTATCAAGGATATTTGAGATTGTTCTTGTGTCTCTTAAAAACTCTTCATGGATGGGTTGATAGTCTTTGACCTTAGTATAATTTAGAAGAAATACCACATCTTGTGCATAATGACCATTAACTTCAGTACTCAGTAGAAATTCCATAGGTATACTCTCAATTTACCTTTCTCAGTATCCACAACTTTTCTTTAATTCTAGGAATTTGGAATTCAGCGGAAGTCCTGGAGATCATAAGTGGTTATTGAATGAATTATTTTCATTTGTTCCACAGAGCCCCTCAGCATTAACACATAGTGACTAAGGACGGAGCTCTTGGAACAAAGAGAATTGAGTTGGCATCCCTCTCCACCACTAACTGGCTGTGTAACTATGCAGCCTTTTTAAACTTCAGTTTCTGCCACTATTAGTTGGAGAGTGTACGTGTCCCTACTTCTTAGGGTTGTGAGGAGTAGGTGAGATCATACACAAAGCATGGTGCTTGGAAGCTAATAGTGATTCTCATCCTCCTTCTCATCTTCCTTCTGTAATCATCTTTCCAAAGAGCAAGATCTTTGTTATTTATTTTTCTCCCATAAAATTGGCTTCTTATGGCTGTGATCATTTAATTTCTGATTATTTCTTTCTTAAGGGAAGTTGATCTGGTCTACATGTGCTATGCCAAGAAGGAGTAATAGGGTGACAAAATTTTATACAAGAGTAGATAATTTTTTTGTGTTCTATTATGGTAGTTTCTCTGTTGAAATGTGTAATACTGCCATTTTTTTAAAGGAAGGTGGTAATGTCACGTTGCTTTGATTTTAATGAGATCTGTTCTGAAGGTAGAACCCTTTGAGGGCTGCTTTATGAAACACCAACCCCGGCTGTTTTATGTTCTGCAGGTGCTATGTAAATGTCAAATATTAATGTTTTACTATCTAGTAAAAGAGATGAAATGACATTTTTGTTGCTGCTTGTTTCATAGGCTGCAAATAAGACTGGGTCATTGTCCTTTTGATTATTCAGCTGCTAAGTTTCTTTGCTTTAAAAAAGTACAGTGAAAATAAATGCCAGGAATGTTGTCATATTAATAATAAGAGCAGAGTTAACATTTAGAGTGCTTATTAGGTACCAGGCTCTGTCCTAAGCCTTCTTCATGTATTATATCTTTTAGTCCTCACAAAAACCTATGAGATGGTTGAGAGTTTTAGCTTCATGTTGCAGAGGAAGTAATTGACATTTAAAAACATTTAAGAACTTACCTGGGAGTACAGAACCAGTGAGTGGCTGAGTGGAGAATTAGATCTAAGTTAACTTCGATACCCAAGTCTGTGTTCTTAATCATCTATACTGTCTAACCCAAGAAGAATCATAAACCCAGTTCCCAGTTACCATATTTCAAAATAGACAAAGATAATTCCATAAAATAAATTATAAAATAATGCGAAGGTTGAGAGGGGATAGATAATATCTAGCAGGGTGCATTAAAAAAGTATTTATGAAGACATTTGCTGTTGCTGGGAGATATATGACAGGATCACCTATGTAGAGGGGACAATTCAAACAATTCAGTTGTGGCAGAAAAATCTGAATAATAGCAGATTGTCCAGTTTGGCTGCAGTTGGGGCTTCAAACATAGATGTCTACAGAGCCTTAACAGGGAATGAAAATGAGTAAGGCTCGTGGGTGCAAGAGTCATAGAAAGTGATGGAACCGTAAAGTACTGCAGGGGGCAGACCCACCCAAAGGGGATAGCTGCTGTTTGACTACAGTGAGTGTTGTCATACAAGATTGAAGACCTAGTGTTGCCAGAGATTCTGAATTTTTTAAGAAAGGCCAAAATCCAAATTTTTGTGTGTTCTCTTCTGATTTTTCAAATGTTGACAACTCACACAATTTTCTTAATGTTGTTGTGTGCCATTGAGTTGATTCGGACTTACAGAGACCCTGTATGATGGAGAACTTTTCCGTGGGGTTTTCTAGGCTGTAATATTTTATGGGAGCAGATCACCGTGTGTTTTCTACCATGAAGTGGCTAATGTGTTGAAATCAGGACTTTGAACCGTGTTTGTTCCAGTTCAAACCCCTTCTGAGAATTTGCATTTCTAACAAGTTCCCAGGCGATGCTAATGCTACTGGTTAGGGACCAATTCTGAGAACCACTAGTTGAGCCCCCTGCCTGTTGCCATAGAGTTGATTCCGACTCATAGTGACCATATAGCAACCCTATAGGACAGAGTAGAACTGCCCCATAGGTTTTCCAAGGAGCTGGCTGGTGAATTCGAACTGCCAACCTTTTGGTTAGCAGCTGAGCTCTTAACCACTGTGCCACCAGGGCTCCACTAGTAGAGCAAGTGGTTCTCAAAATTTCTTGTATGTAAGAATCACCTGGGGATCTTGTTAAAATGTAGATTCTGATTCAGTGTATCTGGGGTGGAAATGCAAATTCGCAGCAGGAGTTCAAACAAAAATAAACCAGTTGGAAGCCCTGGTTGGAACTGTTGACCTTTCAGTTAGTAAGGTCAGCCAAGGGCTTAACAATTGCACCACCAGGGCTCCTTAAGTTTCTTAATAGTAGCAACTAAATTAAACTCATTTAAGGGCCAGTCAAACCTAGAGACTGGTAGTTTGCTTTTCAGAAGTTAAATGTGAGAAACTGAAAAGTCAATTGTGTCCAGACTGTAGAAGACACTGAATGCCAAGCTAAAGACTGTCCCTACGTTATTAGGCAAAGAGAAGCATCGATTGAAGGCTTTTCAGTAGAAGAATGGTATGGAGTGTGCTGTGCTCAATTTGTGCAAGATCAATTTGGCCATAGTCCACAAGTGGTTAGAGGTGAGAGAAAGAGCAGGCAACATGGCCTTGGTGGTACAATGGTGAAGGGCTCGGTTGGTAACTGAAAGGTTGGTGATTTGAACCCGCCCAGCTGCTCCACAGGAGAAAGACCTGGTGATCTGCTCCCATAAAGATTGCAGCCTAGAAAACCCTATGGGGAAGTTCTTCTCTGTCACATGGGGTTGCTGTGAGTCAAAAATTAACTCAACAGCACCTTACAACAACAACATTCACAAGGAGAGGTGAATGGAATTGAAACATAAATGACAGTGATTTGTATAAATACAAGCCATATTTATCTGGCTTTTTAGAGTACGTTAGCGGAAGAAAAACTTGTCTGAGAGCAGGGTCGTCCTACTTTAAGGGATTCTTTCTGTACTTAATGGACTGATGGCTTATAAAAGAACATGGATGACCTTCATCTCCAAGTTCCTAAAATGCATTCCCTGCCTCCTCATCTTCCTTTATCCTGATGTGCCTTCATGGTTAGACTCTGCTCTCAAGCCCCATCATGCCGTTGCTAACCTGCCCTGAAAACAGCTAAGGGGAGGTCTATTCCTTCCACTTAGGAACTCTCTATGAAAACTGAGATGCAGGAAAGATGAAAAAGACTGCCCACGCTGAAGTAGCCCACACATAGGGGATAGGATGAGGTTGTAAAGTCAGACCCAGAAAATTTAAGTGTTCTTTACACTTGAACATGTTAGATTCAGTTATACAGTCAATATATATTTCATTGAATGCCTATACTGTTCCAGGTACTATGAGGAATTCGAAGATAAGTAAGACAACAACTCTGTTTCCTAGGGGGTATACAGTTTAAATATCTGCTTATTTATGTACTCGTGAATTTATGAGAATAAATTAGTACAATACAAGGTAATAAGTGATACATTATATAATGGTGACTAGATATAATTCTGGTCTTGTGCACTTCAACAGAGGGAGAGATTAAGTTTACTTGGAAGAATTAGAGAAAGCTTTAAGGAAGAAGAGATATTTGAGATAGGCCTTGCGAGATCAGTAGGATTTAGACATTACAAGAAAGTGAGGGTAATGGCATTCTAGATGGATGGAGTAGCATAAGGATGAGGTCAGAGGTGGAAAAGTTTATAGACAATGGGCAGCTTGTCAAGAACATAGAGTTAGTAATGAATAGTACTGGCAAATAAGATTGGGAATATGGGCTGGGACTCTAAAATCCAGTCAGCTATTTGATTTTGTTAGCATGGGACACAATCTGCTCAAGAAGTTGATATGGTAGGAGCTGGACTTTGGATATGGAGCCCTGCTGACATAGTGGTTAAAGCGCTTGGCTGCTAACTGAAAGGTTGATAGTTCAAACCCACCAGCCACTCCACAGGGGAAAGATGTGATAGTCTGCTGCTGTAAAGATTTACAGTCTTGGAAACCTTATGGGGCAGTTCTACTCTGTCCTACAGGGTCACTATGAGCCAGAATGGACTTGATGGGAATTGTTTTTTTTGAGGGTGGTGGTGGGCCTTTGGATAGGAAGGCCATATGATAAGAACTGGTTCCTAAAGTGTTAGGTGAGTATCACTGGTGATATGCAAGATGATTTCAGGTGGCACATGAATGAACATTTATTCAATAGGTACATGTGTGTTTTAATGTGTTAAATTCATAGACATACTGGGACATAGTTACATAAAAATGTGAGTTCTGATTGAGAAAGAATGGGATCTCAACAGTTGGAATGGCTAGATCACAGAAGATTTAGGAATGTGGAAAACCCTGAAATTCAAACCCCCACTAAAGTACTCCCATTTGTATCCCCTTCTCTCAAGAAATAATTACTTTCTTGTAGGAAAAAAAGTTGCATTTATCTTTGCAGAAAAATATCAGGCTTTTTCTCATGTTCCATCCCTTATTGTCACTTAACCTGCAGTCAGAATCCTAGTTTGTACTATGTATCAGGTACCAAGCTAGATGCTGGGGTGAGCAAAACCAGGCATGGTGCCTTCCTTCATGGAGCTTCCGGTCTATTGGAGAAGACAGAAATTAAACAAAGAACCACAAAAGAAATGTAAAATGGCAACAGTGCAGGGCGCACAAGGAAGTGCTACACAGTGATTTGAGAGGTGGGAAAATTTGTCTTAGGCACAGAGACAGGGCAGTCTTCCTGGGGGAAGTGACCAAAGGCTGAGCAGAAATGTGGCAAGGGGATATGGAAGAACCTTATTCATAGGCAAAATAGACTGTGAAAGCCCCAATGAAGGAGAAGAACCAAGGTAACGACAGACCAAAGATGTTCAGTGTGTCTGGAGTGGAGCAAGTAAGATAAGAGTGTTGGGAAGGCTGAAGAGATAGATTGGTACAGCGTGCTCACACAGGTTTTAAAAACCATGTTAAAGAGTTTTGTATTCCTCATTTTAAAAGTTAATGAATTTAATTAAAAATTAAATCTAGTAGCAAAGATTTGGTTTTATTCTTTATTTTATGGTGTACCTCTATTTATGACTCACTTTTTACAACAGTGAATAATTGTTTTAAAGAAATTAATGAAGTGAAAAGAATGTTGTTTTTGGTAGTTGCTGCCAAGTTGATGTGGACTCAGAATAAATCTATTTAAATAAAAATATGGAATTCACAAAATTCCTGAAGGTGGCATGTGGATAACTGATATTTGGAAGACATGAAACAGTGGCACATCACAATTTTGTACCAAAAGTTTAGAGAATATATCTTACCAGGGCACTCCTAACATTGGATGTCGTTTAGTCTTAGCTAGATGCTGTTGCAGGCTCTTCCAAGCAGTGTTATCTGCCCTTTGACAAAATGAACTCGTGTATTAAACTCTTTTTTTTTTTTTTTTTATTGTTGTAGTTAAATTAAGTTTACATTACAAGTTAGTCTCCCATACAGAATTTTTTTTTTAACATACATTGTTATGAGACCCCAACCACTCACCCCATTCTGCGACAGCACGCTCCTCCCCTCCGCCCCTGATTCTCCATGAACATTCAACCAGCTCCTAACTCTCTCTGCCTTCCCTCTAACCTCTGGACAGAAGCCACCCCTTTGGTGTCTTATATCTACTTGTCTAAGAGGCACATTCTTCACGAGTATCACTTTATATCCCACAGTCCGGTCCAATCCCTGTCTGAAGAG
>NW_004443958.1:9380412-9414831 GCF_000243295.1 Trichechus manatus latirostris
CTTTTATCTGATTTTCCCTCAAATAAGTTGGGGTCAAGAGGTTTATCTTCAATGTCACTATTTCTAACTTCTACTGTTTCAATTCTGTTCCTATGACTTTCTCTTGAGTTGTCTAATTCTGAAATTTTATTGTTAATCTTCTGGATTTCTGATTGCTCTCTCTCTATGGATTCTTGCAGCCTATGAAATTTGGCACTATGTTCTTGAATAACTTTTTTAAGTTCCGCTACTATTGTGTCTGTATGTTGCCTGGCTGTTTCTGCATTCTGTCAAATTTCCTTTCTCATTTCTAGAAGAGTTCTGTATATTAATCTTCTGTATTCTGCCTCTGGTAATTCCAAGAAGTTCTCTTCCTCCAGAGAATTTATTGATTCTTTATTTTGGGAGGTTGCTGAAGCCATCATGGACTGCCTCTTTATGTGACTTCATATTGACTGTTGTCTCTGACCCAGCAATAATTTATTATAATTTTATTTTGTGTTTGCTTAGTGAGACCTAGCTTCTAATTTTGTTTTGTTTTGATATGCCCAAATAGGCTGCTCGTGTGCACTAGTTTGATTTTTGACACCTTTTGATCTCTAATGTCCTTTCACAAGGTAGTTGGTTCTGTAAGTATGTGCACTCCGGAGTTCGTTAAAATTTCCTATATGGGATCAGCTCAGGTGTGCAGGCAGTCGATCTCCACGTATGTGATGTAGGCTCTCACCCCCAGTCCTAGAGAGGCATGGGTGATTGGTGCAGGCACTGGACTCTGGCTGTGGTAGGGGATCACATGCTGAGCCAGGCAGGGGGCAGACGGCTGCCCCTGAGAGTCTGAAAGAGAAGCGTGTCCCTATTCTCTAGGGTGAATAGGTAGGTGAGTTGTGCAGCCGGGCTAAGAGCGCCCCACTATGTTGGCTGCAAAGACTCGAGGGCACCACTTTCTCTTGAACTCCTGAAGCAGGTGACTAGGCACTTTAGGAACTATCACCAGTCCTCAAGACCCTGCTGCAGATCGATAAAAGTACCTACCTGAGGGCAGGGCTGTTTCGAGGATCACAAGTCTGCCCGTTCACAGCTGAAGCAGTTGAAGTTAAACTTCAGATGTTTGCCCTGTTGTACTGTGGTAGTGAGGGCTAACACTGTTGAGATGGGTCCCCACAAGTCTATACAGGGGTGTATGGCCCTCAGAGTCTGCGGACCCCTGATTTCTACGTCCAGCAAAGGAGTTGTGCCGACCCTGTGTTGCTGGCCTAGGGGAGCCAGCAGCTTATTTGTTCCCTCTCCAAGGCCAGGAGAATGGGTCAAGGTGCCTTTTGGGATCTATTTATGGCCCAGTGGACTCCCGGTGCAGACTGTGGAGGGAAGCGGTAAAAGGAAGAGAGGTTTTACCCAAATCCGGTGGAGAGCGCAGAGATAGGAGGTAAAAGGGAGAGAGGTTTCTCCCAAATCCAGTGCAGAGCACAAAGGTAGGAGGTAAAAGGGAGAGAGGTTTTTCCCAAACGGGTTTTTTTTTTTTTTTTAACTCGCCACAAAAGGGTGCACGCATGTACTTATCCTAGGCTCTTGGGAGCTGCTCTTCACTGGTTCAGACTGTCCAAGCAGAATCTCTGCTACTGGGTCTCTCTCGATGTGGAAACTGCTTCTCAAGCATGTGCACAGCGCAGTTGTTTGCCTGCTTCACCGCGCCCTCGCGTGGCTGTGTCTCTGTTGTGTCCCTGCTGCAGCTCTAGCGCTCCTCACCTCTTCCAAATGGTCTTCCTCTCCGGTATGACTCAGATGGATTTCTTAAGCTTGCCTTGTTCAGGACTTCCAGATGTTCACATAGAATCAAATCACTTGTTTTTCCAGGTCTTTGTTGTAAGAGGGATATAGGAAGTGTCTAACTAGTCCGCCATGTTGACCACGCCTTCTCGTGTATTAAACTCCTATATTCTGTATACAGTGGTCTAACTTATTTTGCTTCAGACACGATGGCCAAGGGCTCACCATGGATGGTTGTCAATATATTGGCTCTTCCACATATATGAACTTTGACAATAGTTACACATGGAAAAGATAGGGGATCAAGGAACAGAACAATAGTGATCCAGACATCATCATACTGATAGCAATCCTGAAGACACAGCTTTGCCAAGAGGAGGAGTTCCATGAAAAATATTGCTTGCTATCATATAGACTATTAGAGCTTGAGAAAAACTCGAAGTGTATCTCATCCCAACTCAACCAATTTGCAAATGAAAGACTTGAGACCCTGAGAGGGAAATGACTTAACCAAAGTTGCATAGTCCTGAAATAACCTTCCATTTCACACCAAATCAGGCAAGAAGAGAGCTAACAGAACCTAGGAAGGAGGATTGGAATTGACATTACTGTTAGACTTGAATGGAATCATTAGACCAGCATTTCCCTGATCACTGGATTCTATGCTTTTTAATACATATGCAACCATTGTGCTTGGTTCATACTAGATACTGTTAAAACCCTGGGACAACTTCTTACCTCCAGAAAAAGTGAATAAACACATGATCAAACAAATTAGAGGTTTGCTTCTCTTCCATTCCTGAAAGATGTGCAGTTTGTCCATCCTCACCACACACCTGCTGCCATTCAGGCCAAATATCACCTTGGAAAAGATGGCCTGTATGTAGAAAGGAGCCCTTATGGTTCAGTGGTTAAGAGCTTGGCTGCTAACCAAAAGCTCAGCAGTTTGAATCCACCAGCAGCTCCTTGGGAACTCTATGGGGCAGTTCTACTCTGTCCTGTCAGGTCCCTATGAGTTGGAATTGACTTGACAGCGATGAGTTTTGGCTTTGGTACGTAGAAAAGCCATCTGGCTCTACTTATTAAATATGGAGAGCTCCTTTAAGAAATCATATTCAGCTTTGGGAAGAAACTTCATTTGCTTCCCAAAATGCAAATGATGTGGTAATTTAGGCTAAATATCAAAATGTGTTTCCTGTTTAAAAAGTGGCACAGAAGAGAGTGTCCTTTGAGATTTTTTTCCTGTAAAGAACCAAAATCACTTATCTCTTGAATTATGATGCAGACACAACCAGACTCCCATGGCAGGAAGGGAATAACAATTTGATTTTCCCAGGAGCCATCTTTTGTCCTGAGGCAGAGAGAGAAGTAGCTTCATCACAGTGTCAATTATTTAACTCTTCTATTTTGGGTACTTTTTTTAAAAAAAAGAAAAAACAGGAAATTCCAGGGGCATAATTGCACTCCAATATACTATATAACCAGGAAACGACATACTAGTAATGTGTGGTAATAGAAAAATATTTCTTTGTTACAACTTTAGATGAATGAAGTGAATGGTTAACCACATTTTTAAAAAAAGATTCTTTGTTTAACAGAAGAAATAAGTGCATTTTCCCTTAACTCACAAGCTTTCCTAGTGCCTTAAAAAAAGACACTAGTCTTTTTCTAAATCTCTGTTAACAGCCAAATCTGCATTAAATAAGACTGGGCAATGGGGAAGTTTTTATGCTTTGCATTTGGACGAGAGCATCCTGAATTTTCTCCAGTCCTCTCCTTTTCACCGTGGCTGAGAGAGTCAGTCAGTGTGAAAACTCATTTGATCTGTCCAAAAACCACACTTGTTGCCGTTGAGTCAATTCCAACTCACAGCGACCCTATAGGACAGAGTAGAACTGCCCATAGCTTTCCAAGGAGTGGGTGGTGGATTTGAACTGCCAATCTTTTGGTTAGCAGCTGAGCTCTTAACCACTGTGCCACGAGGACCTGTAGGCAGGCTTACGTAAAGAGACTTTCTCCCTTATTCTCCTTGCAGGAGTCTATAGACATATAATAATATAGCTTTGTCTGTGTTCTGGGCAGCTACTCAAAGGGAGAAGGCACTAAGATAAATGAGCAGCTGACATTTTTGAAGATCATTTCCTCCAATTATTTTGAATCCCGCACAAGTGTCATCTTTAGGGGTTACAGTGATGACGATGGCACCAGACATAATTGGTATTATGGACTGAATTGTGTCTGCCCCAAAATACACGTTGAAGTCCTAATCCCTATACCTGTGAGTGTGATCCTGTTTGGAACTAGGGTTTCTCTGTTGTTAATGTTAATCTGGTTAATTAGGGTGGGTCCTAAACCTAATCCCTCCTGAGTGGTATATTACAAAAAGGAAAAACAGACAGGAAGAGACATACAGGGGGAAGAGACCACATGAGGCACCATCTACAAGCCAAGAAGCACAAAGGAACGCCTGGGTCTACCCACAAGGAAGGATCCTCCACTAGAGCCAATGCCTTGGTTTGGACTTCTAGCCTCTTAAACTGTGAGACAATAAATTTCTGTTCTTTAAAGTCTTTCACTTTGTGGTATATTGTTATGGCAGCACTAGGTAACTAAAGACACGTGGATCCAAATCCTAGTTTTGTTACTCATTAAGCATGCTATCATAGGTGAGATATACTTAATATCTCTGAATCTCTGCTTTGTTTCATTGATAAAAGTAGAAATAATGGCTACCTTGTAGCATTTTTCTGAAATTTAAGTTGAAGGTCTAGTCCAGTTCTGGAACATAAAAGGTGTGTCATAATTGGTAGTCACCAGTTCAATAAAAATGTTCTGATAAGTTTTTCATTCCTGATAACAATAATTTAGCTCTGAATTCTCAACATCACCCAACAATGTGCTTTTGCACAAAATTGCAGCTCAATAATATTTATTGCATTCAATTCAATTCCCAAGTCTAAGTGAGCAATAAAACTGACGTGTTGTGTCTGCCAGGAAATACACTGGCAGAGCTCAGATTGTTCACATGTGTTATGATCACAGATGTTAGGAATAGTCTAAGAGGGGAGAGAAGCCAGGCCCTTAAAACAGCACTTTGGAAGCTGTCAAGCTCTCAGCTTCACTTACCGTGCAGAAAAGCATAGGGCAAGAGACTGCCTGCTTTTGAGCTGTTCAGTAGCCGTCACCAAAACCAATGTCCAGAAAGGCTGGTCAAGAGAGTCTGTTCTGTAAAGAAGGTGGGTCTTGTAAGTCTGATTTATTTCTTATTATGAGTAAAGAAGGCAGAATCTAGAAAGGTACTCTCAGAGAAATAACAATCAATACAAAATGTTACTGTAATTAAATGAGAATAGTGATTCTTTCATATTAAAAAGAAAAAAAGAACATATATATCTAAAGAAGTATGGTTAGGGCTTGCCTGATACAGAGTGAGTACTGGAATCTCTCAGGTACAGGTAGGAAACAAATGGTACTCTCAAACTGGGTTACTTGAAGAGAGTTCAACAGGGCGTAGAGAAACCACAGGTTGATAGCGTAGTGTCCTTGGGATAGTGCCGTCAAAATGCTGTTAAGTCAATGGTATCAGGAATGGGAATGAGATATGAAAGGCGCTGCCTCGGTAGGAGCTGTGTCTTTCATTCCAGAGATACAGTCAATACAGTCAACCTCTCAGCCACAAGTTGAGAAGGAGCAGGGGAAAAATACCTTGATCTTACTTCCCTCCCTCTTATCTTCTGCCAGTGTTCCCACCCTGAGCCAGTTGGCAGAAAATTTCGCTGATGTAATCCATACATGGAAGGAGAAAATGGTGCATAGGTTTAAATTGGCAAATGGATTGAATTGTCTTTCAAATTGGCTCTACTATAAGTGAATGTGGAGTGACTTGAGGGGAGTTGAATATCTCCCCTTTAAAGTGAAAATGTACTTATTTGTAGTTCTGGTGATTGCTTTCTTTCTTCCTTCTTTCCTTTCTTCCTCCTTCCCTCCCTCCTTCCTTCCTCCTTGCCCTCCTTGAAAAGAAAAAAAAAACAAAACCAAATCCATTGTTGCTGAGTCGTTCCGACTCATAGTGATCCCTCCTAGAGAGTTTCAAAATAATGACCAGTTGCTTGACTGTCTGCTACTGTAACTCCTCCTCCTCACCAAAACAAAACAAAAACCAAACAAACAAAAGCAAAAAACCACCATACTCATCCCCCACCCCTATACTGCCAAACCTGCATTTCCAAGAATTATTACCTGAGCTGACCTGACCAAGTTGGAGTCCCTACCTGGTATCAGTTGACATTGTTTCCATATTTGTGGATCTCAGGTAGATATCACCTGCCTATCCTTCCTTTTCTACACAAGAATGTGACGTGGGGTAGACTAATGACCATTAAATGAAAGATTACTTTGGTAAATGGTATAGAATGCAGTTTAACTACATGGCCAGTCTTTATGAATGGAGTATATCACAAATACATAACTTTTATAGTCTTTTAGAGTTTGAAAAATGCTTTTCAAATTATCTTTGCTCCATTTGTAAAACATAAAGACCCAAACTCAAAGAGATTACTGCCCCAAGGTTACAGAGCTACTACAAAAAGGAGTGAGGACTTGAAGCTACATTTAATATATGCAAATCCAGAACTGTGTCCACTACACCATGTTGGTGTATGCAGTGTGGGCTGAGGACTGCTGAGCATCATCTTTCAACCTCCAAAATCTCTTACCTTCATGTTTGCTGATGTGGTAAATTCCCCATCACTTACATATTTCAGATAAGCCCTTGACGGCTCCTGTTAAGTTGACAGTGCTGTCGGGGAGGGGAAACCTTGTATATATTAGTTTATCATATTTATTTTCCAGGATTTCCACCTTTACAGGAGGAAATGGAACACAGGAATGTTAAGTTTGCATGGAACAAATGAAAAAGGAATTGGGTGGCAGCTGCTGTGTAGCCACAGAACAGCATTAGACCCTCTGACATCTCAGGATGTTTTTTATCAATTAAACCAGAGGTGACAAACTCATCCTAGTTTTCCTTGGACTCTCCCAGTTTTAACAATAAAAGTTCCATGTCCTGAGAAACCCTTCAATCCAGGATAATCCACAGTGGTTGATCATCCTACACTTAAAACCAAAACCCACTGCCACAGAGTCGATTCCAATTCCTAGAGACCCCATAAGGTTTCCATGGCTGTAAATATCTACAGAAGCAGACTGCCACATCTTTCTCCTGCAGAGCTGCTGGTGGTTTCGAACCACCGACCTTTCAGTTAGCAGTTGATTGCTTTAACCACTGAGCCACTACGGTTCCTTCCCTACACTTAAGCCCTGTATTATTGACTATTTGGGGAATATTACTTCCATGAGGGAATCAGAGCCACTTTTGCCTACATTTCCTTGGTCAAAGTAAGTCACACGGACACTTCTGGATTCAGTCCGTTGGAGGTATATAATTATGCTGCTGAGAGTGGCAAAACTTGACCATTTGGTCAAAAGTAACGCTAATCTACCACTACTGGTAACTGGTACATTTAATGATCCAACCTAGACAGGCTGTTGAGGAAGCATAAGGGAAGCTTTCAGAGCTCTGTCTTCTTCTTATCACTGAGGTCCAGGTTATCACCCACCTGCATCCTTAACTGTTTGCCAGAATTTAGATTTGGATTTGAGAACTGGAAAAGACCCCAGAGAATATCTGGTTTATCGTTCTGTCTTTGGACTGGTAAGGTGTTACTATCTCTGTCTTAAAGAAGTGGCATCCAGGCAGGTAGATCCTTAAGGGGTCTGAGGTAGGAAGTAGTAGAGGAAAAGCTATGGCCCAGTCCTTCTGTTTTATAATCCTTTTCCCTTCTCTCTCCACTGCCCCATGGATTGGAACCTGACTCAGTGTCCTTTTGTTATATCTCCAATATTCTTCACTTTTAAAGTGAAGCCAGTAACATCAAATCTCATAAAACCAAATATCGTATTTTTATGCAAAAAATGCACACCTGCTATGTTTGTTTGCCAACAGTGCCCTGTCCACATGAGGTATTTTTTTAAGTAGGCTCTGCTTTTTTTTTCTTTTTTTAAAGCAACATGCACTCCAAATTATAGCATTCCAAGCAAAGGTTTGTCTTCTTGGCTTACTGAAGTATCCTAGTAGTTGTACATGTGAAAACATGATTATATCAATGAGTTCATCTTCTAGTTAGAGTAGAAAAATTTCCTCCCAAGGAAATGGTGTCAGCTATTGCCCTGATACCATCATTGGTCTTGGACATAAAATTGATTATTGGACCTTGCATGAATGTTTGTTTAGGTGTCTCCACTTTATTCTTGAAAAACTTCCAAATCATATTGTCTTGAACTAGGTCTAGAGGAGTAATGAGAAACTCCAAGGTGGTCAGGACGTATGTTGCAAAGACTGTTGTGAGTTCCTGAATTTAAGAGATGAAGACCAGAGGAGAAAGACTACTTATTCATTTTTTTGGCTGGATCTACAAGCCAAAGTAAGATGACATGGTTGCATATTTGACCTTTAGTCTCATCCAAGTACGCTAAAAGATCTTTTCAAGTAGGATAGCTAGGGACCATGACCAGATTAAACTAAATCCTCTCTTTTTTGATGAATTTGGATGGCAGAGGGTGGGGAGGAGAAGGAATGAGTGATAGGCCATGTACTAATAACACCCTTCTAAATCTTCTGACTGATTACATAGAACTGCTCCCCACACCCTTCTATTTGCTCCAATTCCAATTCACTTTCCATACTACTCATCTTAAAAATATTCCCTTGCCAAAGAACCTAAATGGCTCTCTGTTTCATTATGTGGGTTTCAAAAACTACTCTGTGTGAGTTTCAAAAACTTCATAACCTAATTTTACCGTACTTATTGATTGTTTTTCTTAGTGTAAGTAGGTGAGTGTGTGTGTGTGTGTGTGTGTGTGTGTGTGTGTGTGTGTGATTATTCTTATACTTTAAATGTTTCCATAGATAGGGATTGTGATGGCTTGACTATGGTGCCCCAGTTGTTTGGTCAAAGACTAATCTAAATATCACTATGAATGTATTTACATGT
Source organism: Trichechus manatus latirostris (assembly GCF_000243295.1). Lineage (NCBI taxonomy): Eukaryota > Metazoa > Chordata > Mammalia > Sirenia > Trichechidae > Trichechus > Trichechus manatus. Next base: position 9,389,208 of record NW_004443958.1, read on the forward strand.
GATTAATATTTAAATCAGTTGACCTTAAGTAAAGCAGATTTCCTCCCATAATGTGGGAGGAACTCATCCAATCAGTTGAAGGTCTTAAGAATAAAAACTGAGGTTTCCTAGGGGAGAATGATTCTGCCTCAAGATCCTGCTAAAATTTCTAGCTGGCTACCTGACCTACTGCTTTCAGACAGTCAGTCACCTGATCTATGGATTTTGGACTTTCCAGTCCCCACAATCGCATGAACTAATTCCTTAAAATAAATCTCTCTCTCTCTATCTCTCTTTCTCTGTCTCTGGCTCTATATTGGCTTCGTTTCTTAAAGAACCCTGACTAATACAGTGATGCATTGGAGAGAGACTGCCATTAGTGATTTTGATCACTCTGTCACCACATCCCTCTCCCTGTGTCACTCCTCTACATGGAAAGAAAACTGACTTACCTATTTAGTGAGATTATGGAGGGTCTGGCATTTATTAGACCACTTGTTCCGGAAGGTGGATCATCACATTGAAACATGGCAGTGTAGGTCTCTCTCTTTTCTTCTCTTACCTTTCAGTCCTCTAGTGCCCTCTCCTCTTCCACGTTCTGACCTCTTGAAGTAAAACCACTGAGATAGACTATCCCTTTTGCAGAGAAGCTCTGCCATTCTATAATTACGAAGCATTTAAATTCAACTTAATGTGGGATATAGGAGACTCAACCATGTTCTTAAATCCAGCCATTGCCAGAGATCCTATACAAAGCTGATTCTATGAATAGGGTTTGGGTCAGTTTTGGAGAAATAGAGGAGAGACTGAAAATCCAAAGGTACAATCTATACTTGCAAATAGGAGATACGTCATATTAGTCTTTTTCAGGTATCAACACACTTGTTTTAACTGAGTTTTTTTTTCTAATTGAATTGATCAACTTTGGCTAAATTCACTGAAGTTTGCTCTTCTGGAAACATAGCCTCCAATTTCCTTGGAATTTTGAGAAGTGCAGTACTGAAAAAAAAATTGTATATATATATATATATATTTGAAAAATTACCTATCTTATGCTCTTAGCGCAAGCAAGCATTTCATTTCTACTGTCAGAGATTTTAACATTGTGTGTGTGCGTGTGTGTGTGAAGAATTATACTTTATTCTCTTAAACACTTGAGAATATCTAAGGTGGACTTGAGTAAATACAGATGTATAATGAATGTGATGTTGTTGTTGTTAGGTGCCATTGAGTTGGCTCTGACTCACAGAGATCCTATGTATAACAGACTGAAGCATTGCCCAGTCCTTCACCATCCTCACAATCATTACTATGTTTGAGCCTATAGTTGCAGCCACTGTATCAATCAGTCTCATTGAGGTTCTTCCTCTGTTTCACTGATCCTCTGTTTTACCAGACATGATGTCTTTCTCCAGGGATTGGTCCCTCCTAATAACATGTCCAAAGTAGGTAAGATGAAGTATCGCCATCTTCACTTCTCAGGAGCATTCTGGCTATACTTTCTCTGACATATTTGTTTGTTCTCCTAGAAATCCATGGTATATTCAATATTCTTCACCAACACTATAATACAAATGTGTCAATTCTTCTTCAGTATTCTTTTTCATTGTCTAGCTTTCACATGCATATAAAGTGGTTGATAATACCATGGCTTGGGTCAGGTGCACTTTAGTCATCAAAGTGACATCTTTTAGAGAGGTCTTTTGCAGCAGATTTACCCAATGAAGTATGTCAATTGATTTCTTGACTGCTGCTTTCATAGGTATTGATTATTGATCCAAGAAAAATGAAATCCTTGACAACTTCAATTTCTTCACCATTTATCTTGATGTTGTTTATTAGTCCAGTCATAAGGATTTTTATTTTCTTTATGTTGAGGTGTAATCCATACTGAAGGCTGTAGTTTTTGATCTTCATCAGTAAGTGCTTCAAGCTCGTCACTTTCAGCAAGTAAGATTGTGTCATCTGCATATCACAGGTTGTTCATGAGTCTTCCTCCAATCCTCATGCCCCGTTCTTCATATAGTCCAGCTTCTCAGATTATTTGCTCAGCGTACAGTTTGAGTAAGTATGGTGAAAGGATACAGCCCTGATACACCTTTCCTCATTTTAAATCACGCCGTAACCCGTTGTTCTGTTTCAATGACTGCCTCTTGGTCTATGTACCGGTTCCGCATGAGCACAAGTAAGTGTTCTGGAATTCCTATTCTTTGCAATGTTATCCATAATTTGTTATATTCACACAATTGAATGCCTTTATGTAGTCAATGAAACATAGGTTAAACATCTTTCTGGTATTCTCTGATTTCAACCAAAATCCATCTGATATTGGCAATAATATCCCTTGTTCCATGTCCTCTCCTGAATCTGGCTAGAATTTCTGGCAGTTCCCCGTTGATGTACTGCTGCAACCAGTTTTGAGTTATCTTTATAAAAATTTTGCTTACATGCAATGTTAATGATATTGCTTGATAATTTGTGCATTTCTTTGGGTCACTTTTCTTTGGAATGGGCATAAATATGGACCTCTTCCAGTCAGTTGGCCAGGTAGCTGTCTCCCAAATTCTTTGGTATAGATGAGTGAGTGCTTCCAGAGTTGCATCCATTTGTTGAAGCATCTTAATTGGTATTCTGTCAATTCCTGAAGCCTCGTTTTTCACCAATGCCTTCAGTACAGCTTGGATTTCTTTCTTCAGTACCATCGGTTCTTGATCATATACTACCTTCTGAAGTGGTTGAACATTAACCAATTCTTTTTAGTACAGTGACTCTGTGTATTGCTTCCATCTTCTTTTGACACTTCCCATGTCATAATGAATGTACCATGTTGGAATTTGACATAACAGAATTTTAATTCTGACACCTCTACTTATTTCTGAGTATTATTTTTGTAATCTGTAATATGAATTTAAAATACCACAAGCATATATCAAGCACCTAGAAGACAAAGAAAGGAACTGGAGTAGTAGCAGCTATAGCAGCAGCAATAGTAGCAGTGATAGTAATAGTAGAAAAATCACTAAATGGAGTAGCAAATGATGATGCCCCAGTCAGCTAGGAGAAGGGCTATGTTATAGCATAGGTTGCTAGCTGATTACCAAAAGACATGTTATACTCTTTTTCCTGGATGCACAGCTAGGCCATATTTACCATCCTCCCTTCTGGTTAGATGTGACTGTATGAATAAGTTCTAGCCAATAAAATGCGAGCAGAAATGATGTATACCTCTTCTAGGCCTGGATCACAAAAACCTCTGAAAAACCTCTGTGCTTTTTTCAACTTTTGGATTTGGTGAAATAAAAAAGACTCTAAGAACAACTTACACCCATATCTCAGCCTTCAACTTATTTGCCTGTTGAATGTGCTTGAACTATTATATATTTAGGGGAAGCTTTGTTAAAGCAGCTAGCCCACACCTAAAAAAAAAAACAAAAACCCGTTGCTGTCAAGTTGATTCCAGCTCATAGTGACCCTGTAGTAGTACTGGATTTGAACCTTGAAGTAGAATGTTGTTCGTTGCTCATGGTTGGCCCTGACTCATGAATGAAATGTTACCTGGTCCTGCGTCATCTATATAATTGTTGGTATGCTCAACTCCATTGTTGTGGCCTGTGTGTATTTTGAATGCCTTCCAACCTAGGGGTTGATCTTCCATCACTGTATCAGACAATATTCTGTTTTGATCTATACAGTTTTTATTGACTAATTTTCAGAAGTAGATCGCCAGGCTTTTCTTCTTAGAAAACTTGTCAAAACTGACAGCAAGAAAAGAGATATTGAAGACTGTAAATAAGAACACTTCTTTCATGCAAAATGTATCAGGTAGCTGTTGCTGCAAAATAAATTACTCCAAAACTTAGTGGCTTCAACAATCTTTCTTTCCCCCCTTGCTTACACATCTGTAGGTTAGCTGAGAGACAGCTTTCCACGGTTGGGTTTGTCTGGGCCATTCTGTTTCAATATGTCAGCCTGGCTGGCCTTGGTTCCTTGTTACAGGTTACACTCAGGTATACTCCATGGGCAGTCATTCATTCCCAGACTAAAAAGGCAGCAGCTACTCAGAGGAAGCTCTTTCCATGGTAATAGGCAGGGGGCAAACCCAACAGCAAAGCACGTTTCAAGGATCTGCTTGTGTCACATCTGCTAACACCCTACTGGCTAGAGCAAGTCATGTGTTCATGCCCAACATCAAAGGGCTGGAAAATCATATTCCTTACATGAAGGTAGAGGAAAGGGAATGAATATTTTGAATAATTGTGTAATCTACCACACAGGGGAAAAATATTTGGTAAAAGCTGCTACCAGAAATTACTTGAAAAGCAGACCTAGTACCTACTGAGGGTTCTAAAGGAAATTACTGGAATGAACAAGTATTTTAGTGTTTATAGTTCCTTTTTTTTAAAGTTTTCTTCTTTTTTTTTTTTTGCTGTTGTAGTTGTTTAGCAAGGAAGTATAAGAGTTGAGCTCAGAATTTTCTAGTTTATACATAGAAATGAAAGAGAAAGACAGAGTCCAGAAATGTGAGTCCTCAATGGTTAGAAAATCTGACTGCTAAAGACCTCATACTGTGGAGAAAGTAAGACTTAAAAAGGCTTTGAGCACCAAAAGCCCATTAAGACTTCTCAGAGTAGCTTAGCCTCCTTGCAGCAACATTTGGACTGATGGTATTACCTTCCCCCCAAGCATATTGTTTCATGGGCTTCAAAGGAGTCACCATTAATTTGAGAGCAGTGGCATGGAGTCCTAGGAGGGCATATCCAGGAAGAAACATTGAGTTTGGTTTTTGGCACTTGGAACTGATCCAAAACACAGGCCTGGCCTCAAAAGACTGACTGTTAGACAGCCTTGAGCCTCCAAGCCTGCAGGAGCTGGAAGCATTCTGTGAAAGCTGCACAGCCCTGAAGACTTGCTTACACCCCAACATTCCCTTTATACTTGGCCATGGGAGATAATGGAAGAACCTCCCAGTGAGTTGAACCAAGACCATTGAGCACAGTGTTCCTAGGAGCTTCCTCTTCAAGAGAGGAGTTTCCCCTGCTGCTGGGGTAGGGGTGCTACATAATGCCTGCCCAGCAGGATTTCTTCATTGCTGTGGACCAGTGGGAGTCCCTGGGTGTTGCAAAGAGTCAAGCACTCAGCTACTAACTGAAAGATTGGTGGTTCAAATCCACCCAGAGATGCTTCAGAAGAAAGGCCTGGCAATCTACTTCCAAAAGATCACAGCCATTGAAAACCCTATGGAACACAGTTCTACTCTGAACATGGGGTTGCATGAGTCAGAATCAACTCGACGGCAACTGGTTTGGTTTTGGTTTTATGAACCAGTGGTCTCTGGATGGATCTCGTATTCCATTTTCCAAATAGGAGATTTTATAACAGTTATCCTGTCTTTGTTCCACCATTGTCTATTGGAGGTGTGTGTTTGTGGTGGTGCAGATAACGTGTCTCTTTAGTTTGTAGTTTAGTGGATCACGAGAAATCACATCCAGACTTGATAGAAGGAACTTCCCGCTGCCCAAAGACCGCAGACTTTGACGTGGATACAGTAGCTTGACGAGACTTTGGATTATGTCCTTGGGGGGATGGTTGAGCATGAACCATGTGTGTAAAGTAGAATGCTCATGGACAGATGATAACTGGAGATGCCCAATGTGGAAGTAACTGCTAGCTGATCACAGAAACCCGTATTTTCCTCTTTTCTTACTGAGCACACAGCTAGACTGCATTTTCCACCCTTTCTAATGTGGCCTAATGTGGCCTTGTGACTGACCTGCAGCCAATGGAATGTGAACACAAGTGATAAATGTCTCTCTTGGGCCTGGACTTATAACACCTCAAATGCACACTCCCCAGGCTCTGTTTCCCTTCTGGCTGGCCAGAAGGGAGAAAATCTCCAGGGTGACCTCGGAAGCCATTTGTTGAAGATAGCAGATCTCATCAGCTGTGCCCTGATTTACTATGTAGAGGAGGGTAACCCCACCAACCTGTTTACCTGCCCAGAGCCGTTTCATGAGCAAGAAAAAACAAAAGTATTGTTTTTGAACCATTATTAGTATATTTTGTTAGTCCACCCAAAATAATACATTTGGAATTATCAAGTGATTTGACATCTACAAGTATATTCTGTCCTTCAGGCTGGGACCATGCTGTTACTGCCCTGGTTTTGGGAAAAGCAATGCATAGTACAACTCTGTTGTGTTGGGGAATTTTTGATTGTAGCCATATCATAGCACACGTGGAAGGTATGATTTTATTTTACTTGCCAAATCTATGGTACAATGAGGCACCCTACAGCATGGTTTTTCTACATATATATTTTTTGTGATGCTTCCCCTGATATTTGAATTAGATAGAATACAATATGTCAGAGCATTGAATTAGAAGTGTGTTCTGGTTTTCTTATGAATTTAATTCCCATAACATAAGTACACACTGACTTTCTAGAGAAGTAGAAATTCCTTTTTGTTTTTCAAAAAATAAAAGTAAAAAAGATATGAGATCAGGCCCATTATTAATGTGCTACTCATCTTACTAGATTTATGGAAAAGTCAGCTCTGAACATCCAGATCCTCCTGCAGTTTCCATTTGTGATTGCACAAGCTCTTTGTTATTCTAAAGTTACGGGAATTATTTTAGGGATTTCAATGTTTTTTTTTTTTTTTTAACATCAGAAGGATTAAATTTTCTTAGTAGTTTGGTTGCCATCTGTGATCACACATGTAGATATAAATATTTTACAAGTGGAATTATGCACCCCAGTGTATATTCATGGTGATGAGTTGTATGTGGTTCTTGGCCTTACCCTGCCAACAGCAGCAGACTTCTATAAATATCTCACTAGCTTTGCATGCCCTCTGTAAATTTGTGTAGTGTTTCTCCTGTCTGTGCATTTCCTCAGATGGAGGATTTATTTCCATCATTCCTTTATTTTCTTAATTATTTAGGCTCTTTAAGCCTTAGTTTTTCTGTATGTAAAATGGGGATGTTAAAACTCTCTCTAAGGTTTAGAACTAGTATAAACCAGTTGCTGTCTAGTGGAGTCTGACGCATGGCAACCCCATGTGTTTCAGAGCAGAACTGTGCTCCATAATGTTTTCTATGGCTGTGATCTATCGAAAGTAGACCACTAGGACTTTCTTCTGAGGCACCTCCTCAAAACCGCCAACTTTTCAGTTAGTAGCCAAATGCTTAACTATTTGTGCCACTCAGGGACTTCTAGAAGTAGTTTACCAAACCAAAAACCAAACACATTGCCATCGATTCAATTCCGACTCATAGCGACCCCATAGGACAGAGTAGAACTGCCCCACAGCGTTTCCAAGGCTGTAATCTTTATGGAAGCAGACAGCCACATCTTTCTTCTGCGGAGTGGCTGGTGGGTTCCAACTGCCAGCCTTTTGGTTAGCAGTCGATAGCTTTAACCACTGCGCCACCATTTCCAGCACACTTCCTGACATGGTAGTAACTGCTCAGTAAATGGTAGCTATTATAATCTTGTATTTCAAAGAGTCAGTATGTGGTATTTTAGAGCGGGGGCTCTGGAGGCTGAAAGACTTATTTAAAAATTCTGGCTCTACCATTTACTAGCCATAGGCCTGATGCAAATTACTTACATCCTAAGACTCAGTTATTTTCATATATAAAATGAGGCATAATAATGGGACTAGAAAATAGGGTTGTTATGAAGATTAAATGATTTTCCTCTTAAGAAAATCAAGTGCTCAGCATAGTGCCTGGTATATAGTAAGGGTTCAATATGTGGTAACTATATATATTTATATATTATACACACATGCGCACACAAATACATATGTGTATCCATATGTTTCTCCATATAATCAGTCACTCAACTTCCCATAGAGTTACATTATATACTCAGATCCCAGTTTTGTCAGTAACTCGTCATAGACTCAATGCTTTCTACTAATAATGCCTGCTAGCTGCTAGTGTGTCTTTCTTTACATGCATGCATAATCCCAGGTCACCATGAATTGCTGGCCACCAGAAAAGTATTTCAGAGTGTGCAGATCATTAGATTACTAATTTCTTTCTCATTGGTGAGACAGGATCCTTAGTCTTTGCAGGTCGTTGGGCATGTTAGGAATTTTACCACTGGTTTTCTTTTCTTATTTGCAGCTTTTTTTCCGAAATTTATTTGCAAGGGCATGATTTCCATTGTAGATACGAGGAAAAAGAAACTCAGAAAAGCAAAATGACTCATTCGAGACCTCTATCTGGCAAGTGAAGCTCAACGACTAGAGCCCAGGTTTTGAATTGAATCTAAAATGATCTTCACACCAGCATACAACCTCTTAAAAATCCAAAGAAGTTACACAAGATACCAGTACAAAAGAGTTAGGATTGTTTTGTACGCTGAGTGCAATAATTTTTAGGTCTAGGGGAAAAGTATCATGAACTAAAAAAGCCATTGAGCTGCTTTAATAAAACATACATTGAGTGCTTTTTCTGAGTCAGGCATTGTGCTAGGCACTTACATTATTATCCCACCTAATCTTCAAGAACTCTGGTTCAAGAACTTTGGTGTTAATTTATGCCCATTATACAAGTGAGGCAGCTGAGGCTTAGGCGTGTTAGGTATCTTTCTCCAGGTAACTCAGCTGATAAAGGGTGAGTCTGACCTAGGAATTTAAGTTCTATTCATGGGTAAGAAATGCGTGTATCTTCTTGGATGGAACTTTCTGGAAATTGATTTCTTTTAGAAATTTACAGTCAAATTTGGCCTGAAAGTATTAGGAAATGCAGAAACAAGGAGGCAATGATTCCAAGTCACAGGAATTTCTCTTTCCATTCCATTCAATTCAGCAATGTATTGTATCCCGAACCGAGGGCACATTGTTGGAAAAACCCTAAAAAATAAATAAAATGATGGGCAGACATATTCAAATAATCTGAAAAAAAAAAATCTGCAAGGGCTTTACTTCTTGACTGTTGAATCAGTTGCCTTTTGTATTTTTTGGTGAAAGCACAGTTCTATATTACACTTTATACATTCCTTGAAAACAGCTGCAATGTGTGTTCAGTTCATTCCCCAAGGTAAGGACAAGGCCTAACACTGTAATTGTGTCCTTACATGGATAGCATGTTGCCTTTTTAATAGCTTCAGACTCAGTAAAAGAGTGGCCCTGATCCAATCTCTGCCTCTGTGTACATTTCCTTTAGCAGATGATTCTGCTATGATAACTTTCTTTCCTCACTTTCCAAGAATATTCTAGAGAGAGCAATTCCATCTTGGCCGAGTGTAAGGTAACCGAAACAAACTTTTCTCTTTCTCACGTCCTTGATATTCAGTAACAAATTGGAGGCTTTGTAAATGAAGTAGACACATTGCAACTTCTTCTACACTGTCAGAGTGAATTGTTATTGATTCTCCTTCTTTTTCCCCTTCTCCTCCTTCTTCCTCTCCTTCCTTTTCTTCTCTTCTTCTTCCTCCTCCTTCTTCTTCTTTCCCTTCTCCTTTTCGTCCTCTTCCTTCTTCTATTCTATTTGTACACAGATGAATTCTGTAATTGCTTTTGAGGTATATTACTTCCTTTGAAGGAAATACTAGCCTGATTGGGGTGTTAAGTTCAGTGGTTAACTCTTTGTCAAGTTCACCAACCTCTTTTAACTTCTTTTCATATCTTTAAAATGATCTGCTTCAGTGAAATGTTCATAATGTTTCTACAGCAGGAAATGTTTCTTATTTCTATGAAATAGTTCATATTTACTATAATGCCCACTTAAAATGGATCTTAATGAAAATGGCTGCACAGATAAGCTCTCTTAGAGACGGTCCATCCTTTTCTACACTGTTGGCTTATCTCTAGTTATCTTGAAAACTGTCGTCAGTATGGCCTAGTGGTGCTCTGGAGCCAGAATGCCCAAGTTCAAATTTGGACTCTATCATTTATGAGCTGTATGAATCAGGTCAATGACATAACCTTCCGGAACCACAAACCCTCCTCTGTAAATGGATAATAATATTAGTACCTATCTCAAAAAGTTACAAATAAAGTACTTGGCTAAAACCTAGTGAAGAGTAATTGCTTGAGCAATGTCACTTATTATTGTCTATATGAAATAAAAGATATTGTAGACTGATAAATTATTGAAATCCAACTCAAACACATCTGAAAAGACAAACTTTGCATTTGGTTGGGTTGATTTGTTCAGTAGTCATATATTTGAATATTCATTCACAAAACCAATGATAACCAGGTCTTGTGTCCATTCTTTGTTTCTATTATTCTCATCATTCTGTCAATGTCTCTCCATTGGTTAATGGAAGCTTGAGCTTAGTGTGCTAAATAATAATCATTCCTGGAATCATATAAGCAGTAGTGAAGGGGAAGGCAGTCTGTTTCTTGAATGAAGAGCCACCTCATCACTTATAGGATCCAGATAAAAGCCAAATGTGCTCTCTGAAGAAAAATTTGCTGGGTAAATGAGAATTTCATGGAAGAGTCCCGTCTAATCAATAGAATATAAAACCAGTTGACCCCATATGTGTCTGAGTAGAACTGTGTTCCATAGAGTTTTCAATGGCTGATTTTTTTGGAAGTAGATCTCCAGGTCTTTCTTCTGAGGTGCTTCTGGATGACATCTAACTTTCAACCTTTTGGTTAGCAGCTAAGCCATTACCTGTTTGTACCACCCAAGAACTATTTCATCAGCTGGCCCCTAATAGTGCTCATATAATTTATTGAAAATTTATTCTGTGCAAGAAAATGAATTGAACTATGAAATTAATCTATAGTATTTATCTCATGTCATTCTCCCAACAAATTTATGAAGATAGAATTATTTAGTCATTTTCAGATTATATAAACAGAACCAGAGAAGTGAAGGGAGTTGCCTAAGATCATACTGTTAGTTGGCGAAACAGCTTAAATTAGAACTCAGACCCCTGGTTCCCAGTTTCTTCCTTCCTTCTTTCCTTTTTCCTCCCTCCCTCCCTCCTTCTCTCTTTCCTTCCTTTCTTCTTAAATCACATCACATATGGGATAAGTCACTGAAGTAGGAATTAATTGACATGCTTCAGTTGTTCAGCTTGGGGCCCTGGTTTTTGGTGTCTGAAGGAAATTCCTCACTTCCAAGTTTTGGTAGGGCTTTCCTGAAGAAATGCAATTTTTGGAAGGTAGAAGGGGCATGACATAGCTCTGGGAAGTCCCCTCAGAAGGCAAACATCAGGAAATAAATTTAAAATGACTCTCAACCACCTACCTGCATAGGCTAATTGAAATCAATTGAAGGTACAATTTGCTTGTAAACCAAATTAGGTTGACGAAATAGTCAGAAAGCTCAGAAAGGGAGGAAAATTGTCTTTACAAAAATTGGCTCACAAACTATGAAACTTCCACTTATAGTTAATGCTTGGAGCATGTGTAATGTGACCCTTTGTAATCATATCTTTTATATTTCTAAGGAAAAACAAAGAATTGGTATACAGGGTCATGCCAAACCTTGGCTATATTGAAGGAGCATGACTGTAGTTTAATTCCAGCTGAGTTTCTGACTTCTTTGTGACCTTTGTCTTGAATATACTGCATTTAGTAGATGATGGAGTGTTAGGTACTTACCAGTCTTGAGGCAACATGACAAGGAGGCCAGCAGGCCTGTGGTATTTCAGATCTCAAATCCTACACTTTATAGCTTTGATGCGTCGTTTAAGTTCAATGACATTCAGGTTTTTCATCCTTGTTTGAGAACAAGAGGCACTTGAGAAAATTCTTTGCTTTATTCTTCTGGAACTCTGCCCCCAGGAGCTCCTCCACGTTCTCAAATTTCCCTTTGGTTTAGCATCGCAGAGGATGTTACATCCATGGACAGTGCACCTGAGAAAGATTTCACGTGGAAAGAAGGTGTGAAAGAGAGGTGGGAAAGGTGAGTTCCTAGAACTTGGGCATCTCCTTGGGCAAGGCAAGTCAATTTTAGGAGAGCGTATACAGAGCATACGATCTGGAATGTGATTCTGCTAAAACTGACCTTAGTGGAGTCTTCCCTGGGGAATCTTTGTAAATCCCAAGTGGTCCCGGTGGACTCAAGGCTCTCTAAGGTCTCAGAGCTATGACATCATTTGGTCCTAAGAACTGACTCAGGTAGAAAGCTCAGGATAAGGAGGGATGAAACCCACTCCTCCTGGGCTCTGAAACCTCCAGGGGGGTGCAGATGCAGATCAAGAGCTCGGGTCTCAGTGGTCAGTGTGTTGATACAAAGCACTCTTAGGTTTGTGGGGCAGCCACTTTCTCTGCAAAGCCCAGCAGAATAAGCTGGCATCCTAAAATGCTCAATTGGGAGTTGAGAAGCAGAGCAGCGATTCCTTCGCTTCATCTTTGAGAGCAGGAAACACAAATTCCCTTTGTGATTTCTAAGGATCCAACTTATCATCCAATGGTTACAGCTGCTTGAAAAGGATTCAAGGACCTTTGGTTCAGTCAGCTCCAAGTGAGAAAGGCCTGCCTTTAGTTTTTCCATTTTTCTTTCTTAAATTTCTCCAGAAAAAGAAAAGCAGTATGTTGAGAGATAAATCAGTTAACTATTGAGTGGGTGTGTTGTTAGGTTCTGGTGTGCTGTCTCCTAGAGCATGGATTTCAGCATGTTCAAAATCATAATATAGACTTGATTATTTTCAGCTATGGTTTATTCAAGAATATTAGGAGTTGGCTGGACTTTACGTTTTGGATCATTCGGACACCTTGGAGCACAGGCTTGCGATTCTTATTTGATTTTCCTGATTTTCAGTATCTTCAACAAGGAAATAGGGATAATAAGAGCAGCACAGATTTCATGGAGTTGTGGGTATTAGAAAACATAATGCAAATGAAGGGTTAAGCATATTTCCTGGCACATAGGAAGAGGGCCTTACTCACACTCAAACATCTCAGAATTTCAGGAAATACATAATAAAAGATCTTTGTGAGTCAAGTTAAAATTTCTGCAAAGTCCTTCTCTCTCTCTCTGTCTATTCCCCCCTTCTGCCCCACTCCCCTTTCTTCCAGGCAGCACCATCATTGAAGCTAATAGGGAAGGGATGAGGCCATTGGGCAGCCATTAAACATTCTAGGCTTGCCATAAAATAATGTGCTTTGAGGTTAATTCTGCAGTGAAAGAATGCTATTCACTTTTATCCTGCCGATATCAGCTTGCTCATAAAGATTCTCAAATAAATATTATTTATTTTGAGATACTTCATGGATAGTGAAAAGAATGTATGTAACTAGAATAAAATAATCCTGCTATCTGCTTTATTGTGTTTAGCTTCATTAAAATACACACACACATACATATAAAAGCACTTGTCGAATATTTTGATGTAATGGAAATGCTCTTAGTATGTGATCATCTCTACATGTCCTTTGTTACTCTTAAGCTCTACTGGTGAATCTGTGAACAATTATTCCTTCCAGTGAAACCTATGATGAGAAAGGCAAAGGAATAGCACTATTTCATAATATTGTTGTTGTTAGCTGTCTTTGAGTTGGCTCTGACTCATGGTGACTCATGTACAACAGAACGAAACGTTGGCCAGTCCTGCACCATCTTTGTGATCGTTGGTATGCTTAAGTCCATTATTGCGGCCACTGTGTATTTTGAGTGCCTTCCAACCTAGGGGCTCATCTTCCACAATATTCTGTTGTGACTGTAAGGTTTTAATTGGCTAATTTTCAGAAGTAGAGTGCCAGGCCTTTCTTCTTAGTCTGCCTTTGTCTAGAAGCTCCCCTGAAACCTGTCCACCATGTTTGACCCTGCTGGTATTTGAAATACCAGTGGCATTGCTTCCAGCATCAACATGCAAGCCACCACAATATGACAAACTGACAGATGAGTGGTGAATTTCATAATAAGTACTTATTATTAGATAATAATAAATACAAGTAAGTGATAGTATATACATTCTAAAATAATAATAATAAATATAATAAAACTAGGCGCAACTGCATTACTGTACTTTAGCACCAAGGCTTTGTAGCAAAGCATTACTTTAAGTTGGATGCTCAACATAAATTATGCATTAAAAATCCATCAGCACTTGGAAACTTTCACAATTGGATCCAATCATTTGCTTGGAATGTGTGAAGTGTTACAAATGCCGCCTAATTCTTTTTGAAGCTCAAGGCAAAGGCAAAAAATCTTGTAACATACTGGAATGATTTGAATGATTGTACCATAAAATGGCTTGAATTTGCTCATCTGGCTTCAAGTTTAGAGGGATGACCAACAAACTGACTTATGTTCTCAGCAGTGTAGACTCTGAAGGGCCTGAGCAGATGTTGAAGGCTTACTCCAGGCCAATGCATGAGGTTTTTTGTGGTTCTTCTTAAGTATTTGCTAATATCTACCACATTGCAAACTCAATATCCCTTTTCAACTGGCCTGACTGTTCATAATACAATACAGATGATTTCATCTCTCACGGAGCCTGTTTGCTACAGTGAACTAAAGTCTGCAGGGCTCAGACCTCTCTAATAACATCCATGTTTCTTTAAGAACAGGAAAATCCCTTCCCCTTAAAACGTTTGCCCCTCAGTGTTGGGTTCTATAATATAATACAATATCATATGTAATTCCTGTTTCAATAATGTCTACTTTTCCTCCAAGTATTTATTTAGGCTTCTGCTATATTATGCTTTTTTAAATATGCTGTTCCTTTGGTAAACGCAAAATATCTCTCCTATCAGAAGACAATACTATCACTCAGATGGTTTAGGAATGTTTCCTTTTAAAGTAAACAGAACAGAAAGGCTCTCCTTATTCTGTGTTAACTGCCAAGTAAACAGTCCTTCAGCACCGGCAATGAAGAAAATTGTGGGCTACTTGTACCCTTAGAGAGAAGAAAGAAAATTCATAGACAATGACTGCCTCAGTTCTGACTGACCTGCTGTTCATTGTCTGTCACCTTTTCTCCTGTTGGACAAAATCATTTGATTGATTTGTCTGTTTGTACCTCCTCCAAGTTGAAAGGCTTATCTGAAGTAGACATGGCCTTTTATTTTAGGATCTGAGAGAGTCTTAGAGGGTTCTGATAGTATTTCGTAAACATTTCTTTTCAGGTTATTCAAATGATTGGAAGAAAGGGACCATTGACACCTGGGAAAACTTCCTCTTTTCCTTTCAACCCATACTCCTATAAGCCTTGGTGACTGTTAGCCACATCTGTGACTGCCCCTGAAATATGTGCCTCTACCTTAATGCGGTCAAGAACATGTGTGCCACAGGATATTAAACCTGGCCCTTCCTTTGGTTTAGGAGTTTTTATGGAGGCCGTAAAGGTTAAGAAATACACAATGGCTGCCAGATAACCCATCATCCTAAAGTAAAATGCTAGTGTTGTGTAGTAAGGCCACAACATCTTCATCAAAGAATTATTATTAGCTTTCTGAGAAACACCTCCTGTCATGGGCCTGGTAGAGAAAAAAATGCCTGACCACGGGATATCAAGTGACCATGTAACCACAACTTCCCATCATGTGCAGGGTTCAGCCAAACTCACCACATTTTGGGCAGGGCCAGTAGTAATCCATTGTAAGAGGGAAGTGGTATATTTGGGGTCAGACAAAAGCAGGGCCAAAAGGCACAAGTAAGGCTCACTAGTAGGTAGCCCAGATACTCATGCCATCCACCACTCTTGTACCACCAGCCCTCTCCCTTAGCTCATACCTCAGGACGTATTGGGGCTCCTTTGTGACCGATGGACAGAGGAGGAAAATAACCAAACTTAGATCCTGGATAGGTCAACTTGGTATGTAGGTGCAAACTGAAAATGAACTGTGGTGCTTACAGCCCACACAGGAATGGCCCTTAAAGCAGTAGTAAGGGAACATCTTCCAACAGCCAGAGCTTTGGACAGTGAACCTGACTATCTACTTTGTGTGGAAAGAGAAGTGGTCTTGAGTAATAATAATATAGACATATAAGAAAATGGCTTGGCTGGTTTGTCAGGGGCTTGGGAGAAGAAAGAGTAGAAGATCAGGAACACAGAGTTCTGGGGAAGAGGTGTTTGGGTAACGTATTGGTAATGGGTATGAAGAGTGATGGATTTTCTGTTGCTTAGTAATGTTCACCAGAGACTATCCAACTTAAAAGTGATACCGCTGAGTAGTGAACAGAGCAGGCTGTTGGTATGGATGGAGACTATACATGGCCCAGATTGCATGGATTCCCATTCACCAAGGCTGATCTAGCTATTGCCATTACCAAATTCCAGCCTATTAGCAACAGAGATCAACTCTGAGTCCTAAACATGGCATCATCACTTGAGGATACTGACCAGTCCTCTGGTGGCAAACTGACTATATAGGGTCCTTCCACCCTGGGAAAGGCTACCATTCATATTGACTGGAATACACAGTATTTTGGGTGTGGGTTTGTCTTTCCCGCCAGTAGGGTCTCAGCTAGCACTATGATGTGATAACTTACATAACATTTGGTTCATTGACAAACAATTCTATATAAGGTGACATCAGAATAAGTGATCTGCTTCACAGGAAGTGAGGTCTGGCATTTACCTATCACCATGGACTCCCTTGGTCCTATCACCTGCCAGAAGCTTTTATATAATGGCGCAATCTGTTGAATGAACATCTGAGGTACCAGCTTGGAAAGGACACTCTGGGAAATGCTGCATACACCCTAAATGAGTCCTAGGATGAAGCAGTAGAAGTGAGAGTGACCTATTTAACCATCACTCACAGTGGACCACTTAGGGAATTTGTGTTTCTCATCTGGCAACTCTTGGCTCTGTGAGTTTAGAGATCCTCAAGCTCCTACCAGGGAACTCAGCAGAAATCCAATTAAAGCTCAAGCTTTGACAGCTATTCAGTTACTTTAAGCTTCTTGTGCCACAAGAATAGTAGGTAAGGAAAAGAAAGGAGTCCCCAACCTGGAGTGTGATTCTGATTATCCAGAAGAGGTAGGACTGCTCTTAAATTATTGGGCAGCAAATAATATTCTGGGCACCCAGATGATCCGCTTGGAAATTTCTTGGTGCTCCCTTGCCTGATTCTTATAGTGAATGGACAAGTTCACCAGCCAGAGCTTGAGAAGGGCATGTTAACCCATCAGGGATGAGGGGCTGGTTTCCTCTACCAAGCCAGCCATCAAAGCTAACAGAGATCTTAGCTGAGGATGAGGGGCATGTTGAATGGGTGGTGAAGAAAGGGTGCGATAAATATCAGGTATGGCCTCAAGACTACCTTCATTGGTGGGGACTGTAGTTCATCCCATGAACTGTCCTCTTGTGAGATTCTGCCAGGACCAATGAATCTGCTACCAGAACTGATTATATGATGTATGTGCATCTCAATGGCACAAAATGGATTGTTGCACCCACTTACCCATAGGTGTTAATCCCAAGACTACTCCAGAACATTTCCTGCAAGCAAATCATCCTCTCAGAGTCTGCTTCCTTGGGAACTTGACCTGGCAACATCCTTTTTAAGGTTTAGGTTGCTGTATCAGTTAATAAATTCTGTTATTTCTATTAATATTTACTTCTTATGGATTTTTAAGTGTGTGTGTGTATGTACACGCACGCGTGCATGAATGTTTTAAAGTCCAAGGGCATTGCTTCCCCTTAATAGAAAACATCCTTAGTTTTATTTCAGTCACTGGGAAACAGGATTAATTAGATAGAAATTAAATCTCCAGTAATTCCTCCTTGACAGACATGCAAACCTGAAACCAAGCCCGTTGCCTTAGAGTCAATTCTGACAGAGTAGAATTGCCCCATAGAGTTTCCAAGGAGAGGCTGGTAGATTTGAACTGCCGACCTTCTGGCCAGCAACCAAGCTCTTAACCACTGTGCCACCAGCGCTCCTGACAGACATATAGGAGAAAAACATCTGCATTTCCCATAGCACTGAGCACGTGATAATCTGGTGGTGACGTTGAGGCTGAAGGCCTGTGAAATGAATCTCTCTAGTGATGACAGAAAACCCAGATCTACCTTCTGGCTCCCAAATTTCCAGGACAAACAACTTGAATTACTACAAAATTACCCTTAAAAATTGACTGTAGCTCTTTCTAATAATCATGTTTTGCAGCAGTGTGAAGAAGAAGGGCCACTTACCTCTCTGTCGTGCTTTGGGACTTATGTATAAGATGTCACAACAACCTGGGAAGTAGGTAAGACAGTTATTATTATTTCCTGTTCCATATGATAAACCTGGGCTGCAGAGGAACCAACTTTGCTAGCCAAGTTCATACAGCTTAGAGGTGGCAGGAAG
Organism: Trichechus manatus latirostris; assembly: GCF_000243295.1. NCBI lineage: Eukaryota > Metazoa > Chordata > Mammalia > Sirenia > Trichechidae > Trichechus > Trichechus manatus. The sequence continues at coordinate 9,407,411 of NW_004443958.1, forward strand.
ACCTCAGAGGTCTGGAGTGGCCTGACTTCCTTTTAATGCCTTTAGAATTTTATGAAGAAAGAAGGAAAAAAGAAAGAAAGGAAGGAAAGAAGGAAAGAAAAAAAAGGAGCTAAAACTGGGCTACACTTCAGATGTTTATATTTAATGCATTTTCCATGCCAAAACAAAAAGAAAAGTTTAACACCCTACAATGTGTAAATTAATTGGGAGCTATTGTCATTGTATAACTTATTTGCAGATAGTATAAAAGTACATATTTGTGCCACCTTTTATGGATTGTGGTTCTGGTCAAATAGCCTTCATACGCTCCTCTTGCTACCCACCCCCCCACTAAATTCCAAGTTCTGACTCTAAGCCCAGTGCTATTTCTATAACACTCCACTGTATTCTTCTCTGAATTAAACTTGGGTTTTCATTTTGACCTCTACTTTCCCTTTTCACTTAAGCTTATTTTCTTAAAAGAGGATTTATTTATTATTGGGGTTGTGTTTTCATTCATCCAATGAAATATGCATTTTTTCTCTACCTTTAAGAAAATGAGTCCTTCACCCTCTTCTCTCCCGCACTTCCCCCATTATTTCTACACAAGCACACACACATTTCCTATTTTGGGTAGGTTTATTCTTTTGAATGGCTCTGGCTACGGGGTACTTTTCTTAAGACATTAATAATTCTTGACAAGGGCTTCTTTTGTGTTTTAGCTTTGAAAGGAAAACTTACTATGCATAATTGCCCAGTTTTTAACTGTGTTATAGATTGAAAGCAGCAGAAGCTGATAACAAACAGCTTTGCCTGAAATATACAAACTTCAGGTCTGACTGTTTTCCCTGCAGAATTCAGCTTTTACCGATACGTGGAGAAATACTGAGTAAAATTATGCTTGGAATGGATGAAAGAACAGGGAACAGAGACAATTTAGAGTTGGATTTTAGTTCCCAGGAATCAGACATAGTTTTCCTTACACTTCTACTTAAAGAATAAAATAAAAATATTAATTAAAAACAAATTACAAAAAGCAGATTTGGTGCTTTCTATTTGTGGGCACTGTAAGAGATTCAAATATGGTGAGGGAGAAAATTATTATTTTCAGATCTAGCACAGAATTCCCTTCAGGAAGACAATTGCCTTTGTTTAAAAACACAATTTAGTAAATGTGTTTATAAAAATAAAGTCTTCTGGGAATAAACCCAAAACCAAACCAGTTGCTGTTGAGTCGATTCCAACTCACAGGAGTGTTGTTGTTAGGTGTCAATGTTGCCCTTCCCTGTGCCACCTTCATGATTGTTGCTATGTTTGAGTCCATTGCTTCGACTGTTGGGTCAGTCCATCTCATGGAGGGTTTTCCTGGTTTTTGCTGACTCTCTACTTTACCCTTTATGATGTCTTTTTTAGTGATTGGTCTTTCCTGATGATGACTTATTTGAATAACAGAGACTGTTTAATGAGGGAGATAAAGCTATCAATCAGTTATTCAGTTAATCAATAAAACAAACCTGATCTGTCCAGGAAAGGTTACAAGGCTCTTGGGATTGGAGGAGATAGAACAGAGAAGGGAAGGAGAGACGAGAGAGAGAGGAGGATGGAACGACAAGGCGGCAAAGCTGAGAACTTGAGCAGAAATATCAATCAGTGAGTGATTATGGTAGCACAGACAGACTGGCAAATTTGTGAAAATGGATATCATGTGACAGAGTGAATTTTCTAAGATGGTTGCAACAAGATCTCTCCCATCATGTGCTCTTTAGCAAGATGACTTTGTCCATCTGCTGTGATGGAAGTGATGCTGTGCTAGTTCCAGCACAGGCCTTGCATGACCCAGAGCCTGTCTATTGGGAAGTGTTGGGGGGTAAAAAGCAGAAATCAGAACCAAAAGGAACATGCCACTTCATAAACACAGAATTGGCTGAATTTATTATTGAGCAAAGCAAATACTCCAGATGCATGCAGATTACCAGCAAATGGCTACAAACTATAGTGGGTTTTCAGCTCTATTTGTATAGAATTAAAGCTACAGTTGTTATTGTCATCCTACTTCAACAGCAGATATTCAATTTGCATCTCTAGTTACATTGAACTTACTTTGATGCCTGTTTTTCATAATTCTTTATCATTCTTAATTTGACTTTCTGTTCGTCGTAATTCTTTATCGGTACCTCCTGTGGTTGCCCCAGACAGTGTGTCTAGCTCGTATGATTACTGTTGTTGTTAGTTGCCCTCAAGTTGACTCTGACTCACGGTGACCTTTTATGTTCAACAGAATGAAGTGTTGCTTGGCCCTGAGTTATCCTCACCATCGCCAGCATGCGTGAGCCCATCATTGTACCTATTATGTCAGTCCATCTCACCTAGCATCTCCCTTGCTATAGCTGGCCCTCCACTTCACCAAACATGATGTTCTCCTCTACTGACTGATCCTTCCTGATGACCTCTCCAATGCAAGTGAGTAGGACACTGTGCTGTTGTGATCCACAAGGTTTTCGTTGGCTGATTTCCACAAGTAGATAGCCAGACCTTTTGTCCTAGTCTGTCTCAGTCTGGAAGCTCTGCTAAAACCTGTCCACCGTCGGTGACCCTGCTGGTATTTGGAATACCAGTGACATAGCTTCTAGCATCACAGCACCACACAAGCCACCACAGTGCAACAAGCTGACAGATGAGTGGTGGTGCATGAATGATTAGGTTAGACTAAGTACAGTTTTCCCATAGAAGGTATCTGCTATATAAAAAGTGCAACTACTCTGAGGCCACTTTGCTATGGAAAGTCCAATCTTCATGAAGAGGACCCAGAGGATATGACTCCATGTGAATAGAGAGGCCAAGGAGCATCAACGTGCCAGATATGTGAGTAAAGAAACCATCTTGGAAGGGGATCTTCCTGCCCCAATTGACTCTGTGTGGATCAGAGATGAACTACACAGTTGAGCTCCTTCTCCATTCTTGGCCTAAAGTATTGCAAGCAGATTAAAATGGTTGTCCTAAGCCGCTGGGACCCTGGGCGGTGCAAGCAGTTTGTGACTGGCTACTAATCTAAAGACTGGCTGTTCTCAGTCACCAAGGAGCTCCATGGAAGAAAGTCCTGGCAATCTGCTTCTGTAAAGATTACAGCCAAGAAAATCCTATGGAGCAGTTCTATTCTGTAACACATGGGGTCGCCATGAGTCAGAATCAACTTAATAGTAATAGTTTAGTGTTTTGATTTTTTTCTTAAGTCATTAAATTTTGGGGTAGATTGGTATGCTGTAAGGGATAAACAGAACAGTTTAATATATTAAGTTTGTTGTTATGTAGTGCAGTGAAGTAACCCTGCTCTGTTACCCAGTATACTCAGCAAGGTCTGTGGTGCTGTGCAAAAGGCCTGGCAATCTGCTTCTGTAAAGATTATAGTCAAGAAAACCCTATGGAGCAGTTCTACTCTGTAACACATGGGGTCACCACGAGTTGGAATGGACTTGACAGCAACGAGTTTTTGTTTTTGTTTATACTCAAAAAGCTGAGATGCTACTCGAACAATATCTGAATACCAGAGGAAATGCCCAGTCTTCTGTTGGTGGAGGTATAACAGCCATCTTTTAAATTTTTTTTTTATTCTTGTTTTAAGAGATAATAGCCTCTCAGGGGTTTGGTGGGTTTTTCTGAACACAAACTAGCAAACACTTTCTGATGAGAGCCACCTGCTAGCCCCTTCCTCATAGAAGCGTTCTTAGAAGGCTCCCGCCATCCATTCTGTTGTTCATTATGTGGCCCATGCACCCTTGAACAACAGTGGAGATCTTCCCCAGCTGGTACTTCCTGTTTTAATTGTCTGGGTCTTTTCTTTTACTAGCTTGGAAGAGTTTTATAAGCGTCTCTCAGGGTGGTCAAATGTGACTGTTTTTCCTCTAAGCATACAGTCCCTACTGAAGGAGGCCTTCCCTTACCAGTTGCCTACCGCTGACAGTGGATGAGAAAACTCACAAATGTGCTGAGCGTTTATTCTTTTTCTCTTCACACTCCTTAGCTAGAACCACTGAATAATTTCTGTGTCTTGCTTGCTCCCTCTTCTTTCTTCTTTTTTTAGGTAATTTTCCATTTTACTGACTTGGGATTTTTACTTGGTACATGATCAACGGCTAATTTTGAAAAATTACACTCTTCTCCAAGGCTCAACTTCAGTATGAGCTTTAGAAAACTCACATGATTTCTACCTGATACCCTCAGCAAAGCAAAATTATTAAGATAAAGACCAGTATGTTTCCTTTTGTTCCATGAAAACTATATAATAAATCATGCTCCTTCCTTTTGCTGTTATTTCCAGAAAGTTTACAGCTATTTTTTTTTCCCCCAAGTACCTTATTCCAGAATTCTGGCTCAACGCCCTTTCAATTTATTCTCTTTCTGTTGTTGTTGTTAGGTGCTATCGAGTCAGTTCCAACTCATAGTGACCCTGTGTACAGCAAAATAAAACACTGCCCAATCCTGCGCCATCCTCACAGTCATTGCTATGTCTGAGCCCATCGTTGCAGCCACTGTGTCAGTCCATCTCATTGAGGGTCTTCTTTTTTGCTGACCCTCTGCGTTACCAAGAATGATGTGCTTCTCCAAGGACTGGTCCCTCCTGATAACACGTCCAAAGTACATGAGACAAAGTTTCTCCATCTTCGCTTCTAAGAAGCATTCTGGCCGTACTTCTTCTAAGATACATTTGTTTGTTCTTCTGGCAGTCTGTGGTATACTCAATATTCTTCACCAGCGTTATAATTCAAATACATTAATTCTTCTTCAGTCTTCCTTATTCATTGTCCAGCTTTTACATGCATATGAGGCAATTGAAAACACCATGGGTTGGGTCAGGCTCACCTTAGTCCTCAAAGTGACGTCTTTGTTTTTCAATGCTTTAAAGAGGTCTTTTACAGCAGATTTGCCCAACTGCAGTATGTCCTTTGATTTCTTGACTGCTGCTTCAGTGAGTGTTGATTGTAGATTCAAGTCAAATGGAAGCTTTGACAACTTTAATCTTTTCTCCATTTATTGTGATGTTGCTTATTGGTCCACAATGGTTTTTAACATTTTCTGGGTCTTAGAAATCTTTGAGAATCGAAAGAAAGCTGTGTACTCCTGGAATCATGTGCATATGCACACACATTTTGCATTTAACTCAAGATCTTCTCATGTTCTTCCATGCAACTCTGGGTTCTATATGCTCTCTGATTTTATTTTCAAATTTTCTTATTGTGTGGGAAGATACTATTAACTTTCTGAACTCACTGGAGTCAGTATTATAAACTGCTTCATATCTCTTTGTGAAATAGCCAGAAATATTAAGTAAATAAGTTATTTTTTTGAAAGTTAAGGACAATTTAACATTTTGAAGAATTCACTTCAAAATTAAAACTGAAGCCACTCCTGAAGTCCACCTTTCAGCCGAAGATTGGACAGGCCTATAAAACACCCGTGAGGAACGTGCTTCTTAATTCAATCAGGTATATGAGACCAAACGGACAATACCTGCTTAAAAGCAAAGATGAGAAGGCAGAAAGGGACAGGCAAACTGGATGAACAGACGTGGCGAACCAGGGTAGAAAAGGGGAGAGTGCTGGCACATTGCGGGGATCGCAACCAACGTCACAAAACAATTTGTTTATAAACTTTTGAATGAGAAATTAATTTGTGCTGTAAACTTTCACCTAAAGCACAATAAAATTTAAAAAAAAATTAAACTAGAGGAATTACTGTGGGCATATAAACTGATAATCAATGCTCAAATATGACATTATCTTATAAAAGTGGATTTTCAAGGTCCCTAGATGGCACAAGCAATTTACACTTGACTGTTAACCTAAACATTGGTGGTTTGAACCCACCCAGTGGTACCGCAGAAGAAAGGCCTGATGATCTGCTTCTGTAAAGATTACAGCCAAGAAAACCCTATGGAGCAGTTCTATACTGTAACACATGGGGTCGTCACGAGTCAGAATCAATGGCAGTGATTTTTTTTTTTTTTTTTTTTTAATTCTGATACCTTATACACAATTCCATTGTAGGGTATAAACCCAAGCAAAAGAAACCCCTCACGTGTGTACTGCACTCTGAATTTTTTATTTGTCACAAAGTATATGGTATCCTGCATCTTTACCTTTTATATTTGTCTTTGTCTTTTCTCAAATGAATTATGAATCCTTGAGATCCGAAACTATGGTCTTATGCTTTTCCATACCCTTAGACTATGCAAGACACTCTAGTGCTTGCTTCATGATTTTTTTTTTTAAATAATCTAGATCTTCAGTAATATCCACTGTCACATCCTTTTTCGTATTAGAGGACCACAGAAAGAACATGATTTCATCTGATGTGAATGCAGAGTTGATATCTGAATTATAACCTTTGAAGGTGACATTAGAGCTTTGCTGAAAGTAGATAAATAATAGCAGTGCAAAAGTGCAGACTTAGGGACAAATAATCTCCTGCAACAGTATTCTAAAAGGGGTAGTATAGCTTGAATTCAGGTATTTGACTGTGGCTGGAAAGGACCATGTTTAGGGAAAGAATATGCAATAAGTTTGGACACATCCACACACTTCACATCCACCTATTGTCACTCCCCTCCATGCAACAGTCTCTCAAATGTCTCCACCACATTTGTCTAGGGCAGGGCTGTCCAGCTGAAATATAACGTGACTCTGCAAATGCAAGCCACAAGGAAATTTAATTTTTTTTAGTAGCCACAATAAAGTACTAAAAACAAATAGGTGAAATCAGTTTTAATAATAGAGTTTATTTAGCCTAATGTATCTAAAAAATTATTATATATTCAGCTTGTGATCAATACAAAAATTAAAAATGAGATATTTTACATTTGTTTTTCTCACACTGAGTCTTCAGAATCTGGTGTATATTTTATATTTACAGTACATCTCAGTTTGGGCTAACCCATATTTTAAGGGCTCAAGAGTCCTTGGACAATGCAGTTCTGTAGACTGATTTCTACAGCTGGTAGTTCTGGGGTGTGTGTGTGTGTGTGTGTGTGTGTTTCTGTCATATGTGTTTTTACATTGTTTCCCTACGACCTCTTTTTCTTTTTAATGATAAACTCTTCCAGTGCAGGAGCCACTGGTCATGGCTACAATGTCTGCATATTCTGATGGCATTATGTATAATTTTCTGATAATTGACTGCACGTTCTCATGCAGAAGGTCCCAGGGCGGCGCTAACCGTAAGGTTGGCAGTTTGAACCCATCCAGCAGCACTGTGGAAGAAAGGCCTGGTGATCTGCTTCCATAAAGATTACATCCAAGAAAACCCTATGGAGCACACTTCGACTCTGTAACACACAGGGTTGCCAGAAGTTGAAATCAACTTGACGCCAAAAAAAAAAAAAAAAAAAAAAAAAAATTGCCTATGCAGAAATAAACAGCCTTCCGTATTAAAAAATAATAAAAACTAAA
>NW_004443958.1:9414931-9436451 GCF_000243295.1 Trichechus manatus latirostris
TTTTTTTTTTTTTTTTAATCTAGAAAGCTCTCAAAGAAATGGGAACCCTGGTAAGTCTTCCAGGAAACTACATTTTTACAAAAATTAGGTTTTATTCTTTTTGTTTGTTTTATCCTTCTCGGCGCTTTGTTGTAAAATTCCTAGGAAAAATGATGTATGCTTGAAGGCTCCTTATTTCTTAATTTCAGAGCTGGACAGAGCATGAGTCCATATGAACTTCTCTGTCCTTTCCTCTGTATTGTGGAGGTGGATTGTTGTACTGGATGAGACCAAGGACTTTGGAATCAGGCAGACTAGGGATTCAATCCTAGATCTTTATATACTAGCTGTGTGACTTTTGGAATTATTTTTTTATCTCAGTAAACCTCAATTTCCTTATTTGTAAAGCAGAGGTATTTCTGTTGATTTTTACTCTTAAAGGTGTCTTTAATCCAATTGTTTTTCTCAGACTCTAACACCACCCACTTAGTCTAGCTACCATCAACTCTTTGATGACTTACCTAAAACTATCATCTTTCCTTTATGTAGTTATTCCTCATCTCTAATACATTCTCTACACAGTAGCCGGAGTTTATTTATCAAACACAAATGTGCTTTTTACACTATTTATTACGGACTTTTTGTTGAGATGGAGACACTTGTTTCTACTGATAATGGGTTTTCATTTTAGCCACCAGGAGGTGCCAGTGATCTTTCAAGCGCACCGTTTAAACCCCAATTGGCAAACAAACAAAACAGAAAAAGGCAGTTGGCTTTTCTTCACTGACATCTTCCCTTTCTTCTTGATTATCATTACCAGTCTCAAAAGAAGCAACATTGCTTAAAATCTATTTTTAACTCTCTGTCTTTGACTAAGATATCCTTTAAAAGAATCACAACTTGTTAATTTCCCTCTAATCATAGAATGCCCAATAGTACTGTATTTTGATGAAAATAACACACACCTTCTACGTTTGCCAACCATGCCCTCCCCCTGCAAGTGATTATTGTAAGCATGCTATGCTAATTAGTTTTTTTACGGCAACACGTGAAAAACTTGGCATAGTGCACTTGTGAAAATACCTCACAGGGGGAGGCATGGTTGGCAAACAAACGTAGAAGGCAAACAAACGTAGAAGGCACGCGTTATTTGTGTAAACATAAGGTATTCCTTTATTAAAAAGAAAACTCCAGATACATGTTTAGGGCCAATAGTTGCATTATTTCACTTGTCTGCAAGGAATGCACAATGGTCACTTATACACTACCAACTTTACCTCCTTTGGTCTCATTTTTTGCCTACCCACCTCATCACCACCTTCGCTGAACACACGTTTCATATTCCTCCAAGCTTATGTTTTGCTTTACCCTAACCAAGCTGCAACATTTATCAATTGTTCTCCATCAATTATTCCTTGATTCTGTGCTTTTACTCTGATTTCTTCTGTTTTAAATAACTTCTGTAACTTATTGCTTCATGGCCATTTACCTTATATAAAACCTGATTCAAATCATCCATGCAGGAAGCCATCCCTGAATTAAGCCCCATGGCATCTTGTTACCCATCTCCAAACCCTCTCTTTAACTATTTTAATACACTGATGGGGATGTTACACTTTGTTATTCTTAAGTCTTTCCATGCGCTTATGTTGTCTCCCCAAATGAATGATAAATTCTTAAAGAGAACAGAGATTTTTTTTTCCCATTTTATTTATTTTTGTCACGTGAACGATGTCTTGGAGACTCTTAGTATAAGTGCTTTTTACTTAGGAAATAAATGAATGTGTCATATCTAATATTTTTAAGCAATCACTATTCCATGGCACATGAATATAGAGTCTTCCCTTCCTTCTCCCCTTCCTCATTTCCTACCTTTCACTCTTCCTTCATTTTCTCCTTGCACATTGTGCTACATATCTCAGGCTAATGAGAGAACATATGTTTTTCTTTCCATGTAGAACATGGAAAATCAGTAACGAATGACTAAGAAACTATTAAAGTGACAGATTTGGGCAAAACAGAAAGACCTGGTAGGCAGAATAATGGTCCCACAAAGACGTCCAGATCCTAACTTACGTATATGTTATTTTACATGGCAAAGGGAACTTTGTAGGTGTGATTAAATTAAGGATATTGAGAGGGGAAGATTATCGCATATTACCTAGATAGGCCCAATGTAATCACCAGGGGCCTTATAAAAGGGGGGCAGATGTGTCAAAGTAAAGAAGGAGATATGACGATAGAACCAAAGGCTGGAGTGATGCGGGGTCATGAGCCAAGGAATGTGGGAAGCCTTTAAAAGCTGTGAAAACTAGGGAATGGATTTTGCCCTGGAGTCTCCAGAAGGAAAGCAGCTCAGCTGACGCCTTCCTTTTAGCACGTAAGCCCCCTTTTGGACTTCTGACCTTCAGAACTTTAAGATAATAAATGCGTGTTGTTTTAAGTCACTAAGTTTATGGCGCTTGTTACGGAGCAATAGGAAACTAATACAACACATAATGTTTAAATTTTAGGTTTTTTATTTGTATTTATTATAAAAATAATCCACCCTCATGGCAAATGAAGAGGAGTCCTGGTGGTGCAGTGGTTAAGCGCTAACCAAAAGGTCGGTTAATGCCACCAGCCACTCCACAGGAGAAAGATGTGGGAGTCTGCTTCTATAATGATTATAGCCTTGGAAACCCTATGGGGCAGTTCTACTCTGTCCTACAGGGTCACTTTGAGGTAGAATCTACTTGACACCAGTAGGTTATGGCAAATGAAAATAACAAAACAATAAAATAATTCATCAGTACATAAAGTAAAAAACAAAAATGTCCTTTCTCATTTTCAACCATTGTTATCACTCCCCAAAGATCATAACTAATTCAGAAGATATAATGCATATAACTATATCAATACACATACATATATGTAATACATATATAAATATATATGTTCTTTTGCACAATATATATCAAAGCGTTCATTAGGGCTTCATAATCTCGTTTTTTTATTTCAGAATATATTGTGGACAATTTTCCATATTAGTAACATACTTCATTCTCTTTAACCGTTACATATTATTCTGTAATGTGGAGGTAACGTAACTTTATTAAATCGTTTTTTCTATTGGTGATCATTTAGGTTATTTTTAACTTTTTCAAATGATTGATGATTAACATCCTATGTAATGGAAAATTTGTGTAATTATAATCAAGGAAAATTTGGTAGCTGTGAGATTTATGCTTGAAAGAGCGAAGTGGCAATACTTATTAAAAAAATCAGTGGTTTTAGAGTTTGCATGTCTTTCAGGTAGACATCAGGACCATACAGACATTTAATCCTGGGAGTGAGTGTGAGTGCATACGTGCGTTCATATTTCTAAGTCTTTTGTGACAATAAATTGCTTCTTTATTGGCTCATATTGTCCTACAATTACCTTTCCTTTTGTTCTTTTATTCTCCCTTTTCTCCTTCTTTTCTTTCTTCCTTTTTTCTTATTTCTCCCTTTCTCTCCTTCTTTGCAGCATACTTTATTGTTGTTGTTGTCATTAGTTGTCACTCAGATGGCTCTGACTCATGGCTACTTTACGTATAACAGAACACAACATTGCCTGGTCCTGTGCCACCCTCACAATCTTTGGTATGTTTGAGCCCATTGTTGCAGCCGCTACGTCAATACATCTCACAGAGGATTTCAATTTGTCCTACTATGGTGGCTTGAGTGTTGCTGTGATGCTGGAAGCTGTGCCACTGGTATTTCAAATACTAGCAGGGTCACCCATGGTGGACAGGTTTTAGCAGACTTTCCAGACTGAGATAGACGAGGAAGAAAAGACTGATGATATAGTTCCCAAAGTTAGCCAATGAAAACTTTATGAGAATCAATAGAACATTGTCCAATATAGTACTGGAAGATGAGCCCCTCAAGTTGGGAGGCACTCAAAATACGAATGGGAAGAGCTGCCTCCTCAAAGTAGTTGACCTTAATGATTTATATGGAGTAAAGCCTTCAAGACCTTCATTTGCTGATGTGACATGACTTTATTGTCGTTTCCAACCACATTTCCCTGTTAATAAGAATGGAGAAGCATAGAGCCCCTATTTTTTCCTTCCATTTTGGCATTAACCATATAGCCCTCAGAGTTTTATAGTAATCTGTTGTCTTCTGAATTACTTTGTCAGATGATACCTTGACAATATCAGCAGAGCTGCAATATATAAAGAATAAATGTAATAAAAACCAGATTAAAGCCAATACATATATGGAAGCTACGTAGATGCAACACTGGAAGTGCTCACTCATCTATGTGAAGAAATTTGGAAGACAGCTACCTGGCCAACCAAATGGAAAAGATCTATATTTGTGCTCATTCCAAAGAAAGGTGATCCAACAGAATGCAGAAATTATTGAACAATGTCATTAATATCACATGCAAGTAAAATTTTACTGAAGATAATTCCCAAAAACAGTTGCAGCAGTACATCACAGAGAACTGCCAGAAATTCAGGACTGATTCAGAGAAGTTAGTGGAATGAGGGATATCATTGCTGATGTCAGATGGATCTTGGCTGAAAGCAGAGAACACCAGAAAGATGTTTACCTGTGTTTTATTGACTATGGAAAGGCATTTGACTGTGTGGATCATAACAAATTATGGATAACATTGCAAAGAATGGGTATTCAAGAACACTTAATTGTGCTCATGAGGAATCTGTACATAGATAAAGAGGCAGTTGTTCAAACAGAGCAAGGGGAGACTGTGTGATTTAAAATCAGGAAAGGTGTGGGTCAGGGTTGTATCCTTTCACCATACTTATTAAATCTGTATGCTGAGCAAATAATCCGAGAAGCTGGACTATATGAAGAAAAATGCAGCATCAGGATTGGAAGAAGACTCATTAACAATCTGCAGTATGTAGACGACACAATCTTGAATGCTGAAAGCAAAGAGGACTTGAAGCACTTACTGATGAAGATCAAAGACTGTAACCTTCAGTGTGGATTACACCTTAACATAAAGACAACAAAAATCCTCACAACTGGACCAATAAGCAACATCATGATGAACTGAGAAAATATTGAAGTTGTCAAGGATTTCATTTTACTTGGATCCACAATCAATATTTATGGAAGCGGCACTCAAGAAATCAAACAATGTATTGCATTGGGTAAAACTGCTGCAAAAAATCTTTCAAGTGTTAAAAAGCAAAGATACCACTTTGAGGACTAAGGTGTGCGTGAGCCAACCCGTGATATTTTCAATCACTCATATGCATATGAAAGCTGGACAATCACTAAGTAAGATTGAAGAAGAATCGATGCCTTTGAATTATGGTGTTGGTGAAGAATATTGAATATACCATGAACTGCCAGAAGAACAAACGAATCTGTCTTAAAAAAAAGTACAGCCAGAATGCTTCTTAGAAATGAGGATGGCGAGACTTCCTCTCATGTACTTTGGACATGTTATTAGGAGGGACCAGTGCCTGGAGAAGGACATCATGCTCGTAAAGTAGAGGATTAGCGAAAAAGAGGAAGACTTTCAATGAGATGGATTGACACATGGCTGCAACAATGAGCTCAAACATAGCAACAATTGTGAGAATAGTGCAGGACTAGGCAGTGTTTTGCTCTGTTGTTGTGCATAGGGTCGCTATGACTCAGAACCTACTCGACAGCACCTAACAACAAGTAGATATCAAAACTATCCTTCTTCTATTTCAACCTTTAAGAGCAACCCCAGAAGATAGAAAGTTTCACCTTTGTGCTGCATCATAGCATAGAATGAATCCATTCAAAGATATCTTACTGTGTCATTTTTTGCTGGAAGCTTAGGTATTCTCAGCCCAGCATTTAGATGTATCTTTGTGAAGTTCCAAGGTGCTTAGCTAATCAAACTTGTCTCGTTAATGGCCTGTGCTCTCACAGAATTCTTTCTGTCCACATACCAGACAACTTTTGCTTCATCATTTTCTTTTATGTTTCAATTGCAAATACTAGGACTCGGTTGTCAGACATACTGGACTTATTTCCACATCTGACACGCATTGGATGGTCTTAGGCCAATTGCTCAACCTCATTACACCTCAGTTTCTGCCCAAGTAACCCAGGAACTTTATTGTTGTTTATAATAGACAGTATAAACTCCCAGCAAATATAAGGAGGATGGAGGAAATGTCTCTGATTTTTCAAAAATTGCTCTTAGCCATCATTTATGCAGAACACGCCACTGAGCCATGTCTGGAGCGTGGCTGGATAAGAGTTTACTATTGCTTTGCCGTTTTCACCCAAGAAGTACTCATGGCATACTCTCCCTCTTTCCCTCCTTCCCACCCTGATCTTGTGCAAAAGGTATATAAAGGCTATAATACAGAGAATAAAACTTTACCTGGAGCTTATCGTCTATAACATTGGTGTTTTCATTGCCTGCTATTATTGAATCTATCTCATCTGTAAGACTGAACTTCCATAAAGAGCTGGCAAGGATACCTTTTGGACCACCATTTGGGACAAACTATGTAGTAATTATGAAGGCAGTGGTGGTTCAATGGTAGAATTCTCACCTTCCATGCTGGAGAGCCAGGTTTGATTCCAGGCCAATGCACCTCATGCACAGCCACCACCCACCCATCTGTCAGTGGAGGCTTGTGTGTTGCTATGATACTGAACAAGTTTCGGTGGAACTTCCAGACTAAGATGGACTAGGAAGAAAGGCTTGACGATCTACTTCTAAAAGTCAGCCAGTGAAAACCCTATGGATCACACTGGTCCAATCCCCAGCCCATCATGGGGATAGCACAGGACTGGCCAGCATTTTGTTCCTTTGTACATGGGGTCACCATGAGTTGGGGGCCTACTCTATGACAGTTATCAACAACAGCAGTGTTGTAATTTTACTTGACTTGCCACACACAATCTCTCACACCCCAGATCTTACATTCCTCTACCCCTTGGGGTCAGCATCTTTCACTTAGGATGCAAACACTTGAAAGAAAAGCTGAACTTACAGTGTATGAGCAAAACCGAAAATAGTCCAGTACTTGAGTTGTGGACATCTATACAAATATGTCCATAATTATAAGCCTAGTTTATTATGAATCGTTTCATAGATGTGGGCAGAGAGAATTTTTAAAGGTGGAAGCATACGGAAAACAGATGCTGAGCAGTCAGGGTTTCTGGGTCCTGATAAAAGCTTGTGAATAATTAACTACAGTGACCTGTTCGTGAACCCAAAATGAAGGTAATGAGAGTAACGGTCAATATTTATGGTTTGTTTAGTAAGTGCCAGATCTGCGCCACACAATTTAGGAGTAGTTGAACCCACAGTGATTCTGGGAGGAAGGCACTCTGATCATTATATTCCCACTTTGTGGAAAGATAAATTGAGACTCAGATTAGATAATTTTGTCACAGTCACAAGGCTAGGTAGCGTAGCTGGGATTCAAATTGGGCCTTTTTCTCCCCAGTGCTAAAGCATTTAACTGACTATGATACCCTGTTGGCGTCAAGTCAATTCCAACTCATAGCGATCCTAGAGGACAGAGTAAAACTGACCCACAGGGCTTCCAAGACTGTCATCTTTGTGGAAGCAGACTGCCGCGTCTTTCTCCTATGGAGGGCTGGTGGACTTAAACCGCATACCTTTCAGTTAGCAGCCAAGTGCTTAACCACTTCACCACCAGAGCTCCTTGACTATGATACTGAATTCAAAAGGAAAGAGAGAAAAGATGTGAAAGCTAGAAAGATGGGAGAGTGAGAGGCCAGAAACCTATAAGAGCAATCTTGTCATTTTTCTTCAAAACAGGATCCTGTTTGAGATGAAATGTTTGTATGACAAATGTGAGCTGCAATTATAAGAACAAAGGCAATGTAGGATTAAGAAGAATGATTTAATAGAGGATCAGGGATTTAGCAACATCAAGAAACTGGCCACATCTTACAAATAACAGGATAGAGCATTTCCCAAAAGAATGCATTGAAACAACAGAAAGGATGCTAAAGAACCGTGAGCTCGGACATGAGTGAGTGGTGGAGTGACTAAGCCATTTCAGGGAAGGCACACACATGGGGCCAGCTGTAGAGAGCAGTATGTCATTGATTAGGGTTATTCCCAACTTGTATTAGAAAAAGCCCTGACTCTTTACAGCAAGAGGGGTAAAACATGGGACCAGCTCTTGAATAGCCAGGGACCAATGGTGTCTTTGGTAGATTATCCAGGTCTCTCTTTTGTGCTTCATCCCTTTTGTTACTTATTTTCTTTGCCCTTCTTCCAACAAAGGATCTGATGAAAAAACAAAAATCCAAGTTGCAAGATATTTGCTTTTTAGAAAGTATACACACTTGATAAGTGAATTCAGGACCTATCAATGGTTTACCTATTGTAAGTGAGAGATGGGGGTGTGAGTCCACTGAATACACAGGGTTTTCAATGCCTGATATTTTTCTGCGGTACCTTTCTTCGGAGGCACCTCTGGGTGGGCTTGAACCTCCAACCTTTCGCTTAACAGCCAAGCTCATTAACTGTTTGCATCACCCAGGGACTCCAGCATATAGTAAGGCTTCATTAAAATCATTCAGTAAATATTTTTGAGCATCTACATTGTGGTAAGTCCTCTAAATACAATTTAGATTTGGGGGGATAAAAAAGAAAATATTCTACTGTACTAGAATCTTCATTTTAGCAAGATAGTGTGGTGATTTGTATACACATTAAAATTTGAACAGCACTACTATAGAGCAGTTAAGAACCCTAATATTTTTACACTAGAACATGCAATGTCTCTACAGAGAGGTTCTATGTTTTGTTGGAAAAGCTCGAAAGATATTTTCAAGTCTAATTCTCTGATTCCGAGCTTATCTTGTCAGGTTGATGATGCCGTGGTGTTCTTAAATCCCTTTGGGAATTATAAGTCTTGACTCAATTTTTTAAGTATTGCCTGAAGATTTTCCTGCCTCTTCTCCTAAATTGGCTTCAGGAAATGAACCATCCTGGAAGCTGAGCGACCCAGAGAATGAATAGACCCAAAGCAACAAAAGCAGAAGCCATAGAAACAGACTTCACCAGCAGTTTATTCCTTTCTTACTTAAACAACTGTAACTAATATTTGTACAGTGCTTTATAATTTGCAATAATTTTTCGCACACATACGTATACATTTACGAGTGTGTGTTTGTGTGTATATATATATAGATACATATACATACATACATATATTTACCTTGAGGTTGAAATATTTCAAATTGGAACATTTATTGAGGACTTCAAAATTCCTTAGGTTAAGTCCTATATTTGCTTATGAATCACTTCACTGCCTTTACATAAACTAACTGGCAATGAGCAAATTGAAGGGAATTTATGTGGCTGTGATCTTCAAGGAAATATTTCAGAAGGCAAAGGAAATCAGGGTAATATCACAGAAAAGAAAGCTATATCTGCCATTTGAGATCAAACCTTATTGTATATTTCCAGTTTTTGGAGTTTAGGATCTTGGATCAAAATTTACACAAACTATAGGGCGTGCACTGAATGAGGGCATGTATTAAATAACTTGTAAACACTGATACACTCAAAGGTGTAAGTGAATGTTCTGAGATGTCTGCAGAGAGGAATTCAGGGAAAATGTACCAGACAAAGAGGGATCAAGAGGAATTTTTTTGTCAATAAGGTAACTGATACATATTCATTAGGTAATTCCTTCTATGGTATAAATTGAAATTCTTCTTATTGAAAGTGAAGTCTATATTCACCAAGTCTATCCTAAGTGAGCTTTGCAAGACCAGAGATTAATCGAATAGGACAAACCCACCCTTGATCCCTAGTTCCCACTGTTCCTAACTTTAGAAACTTGGTTGACTGTTTAACATTTCTAAGCTTCCATTTCATCATCTATAAAATGGGATCCTAAGAGTGTACACCTCCTAGGTTTGTTGTGGACATTAAATGGAATTTACTGTACCCATGGAGCCCTGCTGGCACAGTGGTTAAGAGCTCGGCGGCTAACAAAAAAAATAGAAGTTGGCAGTTCGAATCCACTAGCCCCTCCTTGGAAACCCTACTGGACAGTTCTACTCTGTCTTATAGGGTCACTATGAGTTGGAATTGACTCGACGGCAATGGGTTTTTTTTTTTTTTTTTTTTTTGACAATGTACCCATGACTGGCATATAGTAAAAAACCAGTTGACTTCTAGTCGATTTCAATTCCTGGTGACTGCATGTGTGTCTGAGTAAAACTATGCTCCATAGGGTTTTCAATGGCTGATTTTTTGGAAGTAGATCACCAAGCCTTTCTTCTGAGGCACCTGTGGGTAGACTCAAACCTCCAACCTTCTGGTTAGCAACCAAGAACATTAACTGTTTGAATCACCCAGGGACTCTGGCATATAGTGAGGCCTCATTAAAACAATTGAGTAAATATTTTTAAGCATCTCCACTGTAGCAAGTCCAAGCTCTGCAATAACAAGACAAAATACACACCATCCCTGCCCTCATAGAGCTTACCGTCTGACAGAGACCTTAGACCTGACTGGCATATTCATACAAGTGAATGCAAAATTGCTCTGAGGGCTCATATTAGAGTTTGACCTATTCACCTAATTAGAATTAGGGTAAATAATCTCAGAAATATTTGTTACCTCTTCTCAATGCCTCTGCCCTGTAAACATCCTGCATATGGAAAAACATCAAAGGTGAAAGGTGGAAGAGATACCTTAAGCACAGTGTCCATGTGTGAGCTCTGGAAATTTCTTGTGTAGGAGCTTGCCTCACTTGTCAGCCAAGCATCTAGCTATTATTACATAAGAAAGGAAGCATAGGTTTTTGCCAGAACACTGATGCAGTTTGAGATGAGGTGTGTTCTCGTATGACTGTGTTTCAAATGTGTGGGAAGGGGGAGGTGACTGATCCTTAACTGCTCTCTACTCACTTAAGGAACACTTGTATTATGTCTGCTTTTTCTGAGGATGTCATGTGGTGGCTACCCTCATTTTTATTCTCTTATATTTATGTTGTTTTTTTGTTTCCAATGGAAATGAGGACAGGAAGCCTGCCCTTATGAGCCCCTCTCTGTCAGAGGACTTCCAGGGATCTTCAGCATGTGGAGAAAGATCAGAAAGCCTCTGTGGAACTTCTGCCAAGCTGCTGAAGTCAGGGACACTTCCCACACTCCCCTGGGCCTCGTCAGTTCTTATCAAGGATTCGGGGTGGTGGCAGCAACCTTTTAACTTCAGAGAATGAAGCAAGAGGAGCACGGAAAAGAAAACTAACATTGGGAAGCACGAGGTTCCCATCAAGTGTCAGTTGTTCCGTTTCTGGCCATCAAAGAGGCTTAGGTTTGGGTGGAAGTGGGTATTGAAGCCAGCCGCTCTCAAAGGGTGCTGTAGAGGGGAATGTTTATTTCCATGTACGTTTTGCAAAAGGGGGATGAATGGGACCCAGAAATTTAAGGGAATAAGTTGGGTCAAATTTTCAAACCACTTGACCTTCCTTCTTTCTGTGTTTAAAACCTAGTTCCATTCATTCAGCATGTTAGGTGCCTGCATGGCTAACAAAGCCCAACCTCCTTGCTCAATACACTGAAGGCTTCTTGGAGAGCTTACAAAGCATTTTGAAGAGTTAAATGTAAATGAATCAGGAACACATGGATTCAATTTCCCTGGAAATTCACATGTGCTTGGAAATGAAGGGGGTTTGTGTCTGGCCAAATGTGCTTTGATTTATCTGACCCCAAAACATACCCCTCCCTCTCCCTTCCTCCCCTCAAAATCATTCAGAGCTTTGGCTCCTGTCAAACCATGGCTGGGTTCTTGAGACCCTTGAAAACTGGAGTGGGTTGAGTTCCTAGAATGATCCATTGAGTTACAAAGGGCATTCAGTGAGCCTCGTCTTTCGCTCTCCCCCATTGAAGGATCTCACATGGTTCTCTTCTATGTAATGGGGTTAAATTAAGGCAAGGATGTGATGATGTTAGTTCAGTCACAAAGCTAACCACCTACTGCAGTCGATAGACGTCTTCTGTTCCTGCAATCGACATTCTCTTGTACAGGATGTGCCCCTATAAAACAGTTTTGCTGACAAAAATTATGTTTGTTTTTTGAGGAAACCACCACTTGGATAAAGCAGTAGAATTATACAACCATCACCGCCATCACCGTCGTCATCTACGTAATATTGATTCAGTATGTTAGAATTTCAAAACAGCTTTTCTTAAAATGATCCCATTTAATGGCTATAAATGCCATTTGGTGGTGGTGGGGCATGTGTGTTCAAGACAGAATTATTTAGGGTGGCGTAGTGGTTAAATGCTATGGCTGCTAACCAAAAGGTCGGCAGTTTGAATCCACCAGGTGCTCCTTGAAAACTCTGTGGGGCGGCTCTACCCTGTCCTATAGGGTCACTATGAGTTGGAATCGACTCGACGGCAATAGGTTTGGTTTTTGGTTTGATTATATTATTTAAGCTTGTTGAGGAGCCCTGGTGGCGCACTGGTTAAGCGGTCAGGCTGCTAACCAAAAGGTCGACAGTTTGAATCCACCAGCTGCTCCTTGGAAACCCTATGGGGCAGTTCTACTCTGCCCTATAGGGTAGCTATGAATTGGAATTGACTTGACGGCAATGAGTTTGGTTTGGTTTTAGGTTTGTCGAGCAGAGAGATGCCTTAGTAGAGGAACTGGGGCCTAGGCATCGAAAGAACCCTTTTAGTTTTGTAAGTAAGTTTAATTAAGGGTGATTTCAACTCAAATGCTCTGCTCCTTTCTTCCTTGGGAATATTTGATAGGGTAGGGAAGGGAAATGCAACCTTTAATCTTGAAGTTTCATCACAGGGATCGGGCTGTTGCTTGTCAGAGGCTGAGTATTGGCTGCAGTAACTATCCGAAGACTAAAGAAGCAGCTGGATAAAGCAACTGTGCTTGGGTCCTTTGTTAGCATTAATTGGCTTTACCTTTGTTCTTCTGCCTCTTCATAGGCCACTTGGTGACCATAGCCTACCTTAGGCACGTACTCCCTCTTCCTGCCTTGCTTTCTCCCTCCCCACCTCATTAATGTTGTTTTCTTGGTTATCTTTAATAAAGATTTCTTCCATATGTTATGATTGTCCTATGAGGATGTGTGTGTGACAGCCAGTAGAGGGAGCAGTTTAAATGACTGAAAGTGGGAGCAGGAAGATGTTTCCTGGGCTGGTTCCTGGCTAACTCTTCAAAGATTGTATCATTCTCTTTTTCTCACTATGCCTCAGCCATATTTGCTCTTTTCTTTTCCTACCTTTTTCTCCCTTTACCAAGACTCTTTTCTCCCAGTATATCACATGACTGGTTCCTCATTGAATCCTTAAGCTTCTAGCTTCATTGCCACCTCTTCTGAGAGGACTTCCTTGATCACCCTATATAAAGAAGGCTCCCCACCACTGACTGCTCTGACCAGGATCACAACAGAGGGTTCTGGACAGAGCTGGAGAAGGATGTAGAACATAATTCTATCTCACAAAAATAAAAGACCAGATTTACTGGCCTAAAGGAGACTGGAGAAACCCCAAGAGTATGGCCCCAGACACCCTTTTAGCTCAGTGGTGAAGTTATCTTCGAGGTTCACCGTTCAGCCTGGGAGTGGACAGCCCCTTAAAACCAAATGAGACTAATGAGGTACAGTAGTCCAGTGACAAGGGCCAGAAGGCAGAAGGGGACAAGGAAGCTGGTGGTAGGGAACCCAAGGTTGAGTAAGGATATTGTTGATGTGTTGTGAGATTGTTAACCATTGTTATAGGGCAACATCTGTAATAACTGTTAAATGAGAAACTATTTTGTTCTGTAAGCCTTCATTTTAAGTGAGAATAGCTGCACAATTGGAAGAGCGTAGTCAATGTCACTGAAGTGTGCATGTAGAAATTTTTGAATTAGTATATCTTTGGCTATGTGTATTTTCACCAGAAAAAAAAGGTTGAGAAGTTAGAGGGTTGACATGTTGTGGGGTTGTTAACCAATGTCATAAACAATATGTGTACTACTGTTTGATGAGAAACTACTTGTTCTGTAAGCCTTCACCTGAAGTACAATTAAAAAAAAAAAAAAAGAAGGCTCCCCATTCTCCTCACTTTGCCAGCAGTATACAACCCCGGTGCGTTGTTAGCATAGACCCCCTGGCATAGCCCAAAGCACCAGGTAAACAAAGACTTGCCTAACAGAGAGGATATTCCAAGGGCAAAGAGGTTACCTCCCAGGAGTCAGGGGCAAAAGGACAAACCTTTCTTTGGACAAGATAAATTATTTAATGCACAGTATGCATGGTTGAAGGTTCTAGTCCACCCAGGTGGTAATCTACTTCCAAAAAATCAGCCATTGAAAACCCTGTGGAGTGCAGTTCTTCTCTGACACACATGTGGTCGCCATGAGTCGGAGTCCACCCGACAGCAACTGGAATAATTTAGTACAGAAGAGCTTCCCATGCACTATCTCATAGTTCTCATAACAACAATATGCATTAAATATTATCATTCCCATTTTCAAATTAGGAAACTAAGGTTTAGAGAGGTTAAGTAACTTGCTGAAGGTAGAATGGCTAATAAATGGCAGGAACAAGTTTGATGTTTAGGCAGTCTGATTTCAGTGATCACACTTTTAACTAGTATTTTCTCCAGTTTGATAATTATAGATTTTTCAAGGACCAAATAACTATTATTGAAACAGTACCATCTTGCAATGATGCTAAATTCCTAAGTGAATAAAATGATCACAAATCATATCAAACAAATTGTTGCTGAGCTCTATAAGAGTGTGTTAAGTACCTAATTAGTTTGTTACTTAATTAGTGATTATACCCAGGATGCATACATAAAAAGGATTAAACTGTTCAAAGATAAATGCAAAGTAATAAGATTTTCCTCCTAGTGATATATAAAGAGAAATAGAGAAATAAAATCAAGATAAATAAGAAAAAAGACAGGCATACGGTTTTTTCAGTACTCAAAATATAAACCATAGAGAATTGTTTGCTATTTTGCTAAAGCTGGGTTATAACTTGTCCTGTGATTTTCCTAGCAGCCACTGTAATGAGTAAAATATGATTTAGTGTGTGATTTATAGGCAAGGCCAGCTACATAATTTGTGGGTCCCAGTGCAAAAGGAAAATGTGGGGCCTCTTATTCAAAAAGCAGGAAAAATGCCGTTAAATGTAATAAAACATGAAACTTTTTCCTTTCTTCTTTGCTCTCACTTTCGATCCATCATGGTGTTTTTTATTTGCTATTTAATGCCACACTCCCTCGGGCATGGAGATACTTGCTGGGTGAGTGCAGACCCTCTTAGGTGCCTGGGAGATTTGCCCGGTGACTTGGGACACAGGGCCCACCTGATGTGGGATACTCTTTCCTAAAGCCACTAGACCTACACACTGTGGCTGTCCTGGAGATGGGGAAGTCAATCCACCCTTTCCATGGGCTGCCACCCAAGCCCACATTAGATGGGCAACCCCCAAGGAATTGCAGAATTTGTGCCAGGATAGGTTCCGTGCCTGGACTGTGGACAAGAGGCTTTCCCCTACTGAGTCACCCACCAAATGCATATGCTGCTGCCAAATGGGGCAGAGACGACCATGCCTTTCCTCCATGGCAGTTTTTTTCAAATGTATTCTTTTCTCCTCTGGAATAGCCAAGGGCACTCCAATTCCCCACCCATTGATTGCCCTGATCCCAGCACTTCTTTTGGAAAATTCTTATTTGTTCTAAAAATCTCAGTTCTTCAACATGATATTGTCTCCAATTCCTCCTTGCCCCCCAGATCCTTTCTCAACGTTGTCTGTACCTTCACAATTTCACCTACATGTCCTTTATCATACTAAACTGCGAATATTTACCAGCCTGAAATCGTTACCAGACTCCAAGTAATTTGTTATCTGGGTTTCTGTAAATCCATCATTTTATCAACAAAGCTTAAAATGCCTGCATATATAGTAGATGTTCAATAAATGTAAAATGAGTAGATGAAAGGTTAAAACAAAACATGACATAATATTATTTTTATATTTCTCTGATTATAGACTTCCACCACCTACTTGTCAGCATGTTGTACTATGGTGGCCTGCGTGTTGCTATGCTGTTGGAAGCTATGCCACTGGTATTTCAAATACCAGCAGGGTCACCCACAGTGGACAAGTATGAGTGGAGGTTCCAGGCTAAGACAGACATGGAAGAGAGGCCTGGTGATATACTGCCGAATATTAGCCAATGAAAACCCAATGGATCATAGAATATTGTCTGAGACTAAAACTCGCTTACTGTGGACATATCATCAGATCAATGGAGAAAGAATATCATATTTGGTAAAGCAGAAGACCAGCAAGGGTGAGAGAAATCCTCAGTGAGATGAATTGACAAAATGGCTGCAACTAGGGACTAATAGTTGAGTCCATGTGCATTAATTGCTCATATGTAAGTTCAAGTTGAAGCAGAAGAAGATTAAAACAAGACCATGAGAGCCAAAGTACAACCTTGAGTATACTCCACCTGAATTTACAGACCATCTAAAGAATAGATTTGACGCATTGAACACTAATGACTGAAGACCAGGTGAGTTGTGGGATGACATTAAGGACGTCATACATGAAGAAAGCAAAACGTCATTAAAAAGACTGGCAAGAAAGAAAAGACCAAAATGGATGTCAGAAGAGACTCTGAAACTTGCTCTTGAATGTCAAGTAGCTAAAGCAAAAGGAAGAAGTGATGAAGTAAGAGAGCTAAACAGAAGATTTCAAAGGGTGGCTCAAGAAGACGAAGTAAAGTATGATAACAAAATGTACAAAGACCTGGAGTTAGAAAACCAAAAGGGAAGAATATGTTCAGCATTTCTCAAACTGAAAGAACTGAAGAAAAAAATTCAAGCCTCAAGCTGCAATATTGAAGGAGTCTATGGAAAAAAATGTACGAAGCAGAAATCATCAAAAGAAGATGGAAGGAATACACAGAGTCACTGTCCAGAAAAAACTGGTCAACTTTCAACCATTTCAGGAGGTAGCATATGATCAAGAACTGATGGTATTAAAGGAAGAGGTCCAAGCTGCACTGAAGGCATTGGCGAAAAACAAGGCTCCAGGAATTGACGGAATACCAGTTGAGATGTTTCAAACAGTGGATGCAACAAGGGAAGCACTCAGTTGTCTATGCCAGGACTTTTGGAAGACGTATATGGGAGAGATGCATATACGTGCCTATTGCAAAGAAAGGTGATCCAACAGAATGCGGAGATTATCGAACAATATCATTAATATCACGTGTAAGCAAAATTATGCTGAAGATAATTCAAAAACAGTTGCAGCAGTACATCAACATGGAACTGCCAGAAATTCAAGCCAGATTCAGAAGAGGATGTGGAACAAGGGATATCATTGCTGGTGTCAGATGGATCATGGCTGAAAGCAGAGAACACCAGAAAGAGGTTTACCTGTGTTTTATTGACTATGCAAAGGCAATTGACTACGTGGACTCTAACAAATTATGGGTAACATTGGGAAGAATTGGAATTCCAGAACACTTAGTTGTGCTCATGAGGAACTTGTACATAGACCAAGAGACAGTCATTTGAACAGAACAAGGGATAAAATCAGGAAAGTTGTGTGTCGGGGTTGTAACCTTTCACTATACTTATTCAATCTGTATGCTGAGCAAATAATCCAAGAAGCTGAACTGTATGAAGAAGAACGGGGCATGAGGATTGGAGGAAGACTCATTGACAGCCTGCAATATGCAAATGACACAAGCTTGCTGCTGAAAGCCAAGAGACTTGAAGCACTTACTGATGAAGATCAAAGACCACAGCCTTCATTATGGATTATACCTCAACATAAAGAAAACAAAAATCCTCACAACTGGACCAAAAATCAATATCATGATAAACAGAGAAAATATTGAAGTTGTTAAGGATTTCATTTTACTTGGATCCAAAATCAATGCCCATGGAAGCAGCAGTCAAGAAATTGCATTGTGCAAATCTGCTGCAAAAGACCTCTTTTTAAAGTGTTAAAAAGCAAAGACGTCACCTTGAGGACTAAGGTGCACCTGACCCAAGCCATGGTATTTTTAATAGCCTCATATGCATGAGAAAGGTGGACAGTGAATAAGGGAGACTGAAGAAGAACTGATGCCTTTGAATTATGGTAGTGGTGAAGAATATTGAATATACCATGACTACCAGAAAAATGAACAAATCTGTCTTACAAGAAGTACAGCCAGCATGCTCCTTAGAAGGGAGGATGGCGAGACTTCATCTCACATACTTTGGACGTGTTATCAGGAGGGACCAGTCCCTGGAGAAGACATCATGCTTGGTAAAGTAGAGGGTCAGCAAAAAAGAGGAAGACCCTCAATGAGATGGATTGACACAGTGGCTGCAACAAGTGGGCTCAAACATAGCAATGATTATGAGGGTGGCACAGGACGGGGCAGTGTTTCATTCTATTGTACATAGGGTTGCTATGAGTCGGAGCCAACTAGAGGGCACCTAACAACAGAACATGGACTCAAACATACCAATGATCATGCAGATGGCACAGGACATTGCATTCTTTTGTACATGGGGTCACCATGAATTGGAGCTGACTCAATGGAAACTAACAACAGCAACTACACAGCTAATCCAGTTGATAGCAGATGTCAATCTGCAGAAGTAAAAGGAAGATCAAGCCTAGTACAGCCAAGTGCCTATTTTCTCCTATAGTTTAAATTCTTATAAAGAGGAATTAGCAGTTCTTTAATATATCAGCATTATAATCCCTTTTCCAAAGATGCTGGAGGTCATTTTGAAATAGAATGGCTGGCAAGTATAAAAATGTAAAAATAGAGGGACTTGATCACTGGATAGTTAACTGGATCACTGCTTCCATATTCTTGTTAATATGTTTTCTGGACCATAACAAGAAAGCATGGTAGAGGAACCATGTTTTGAAGGGGTTAATGGGGAAAGCAGATTTAATGATTGACTGTTATCAGTTCATCTTATAATGTGCTTCTCTTCTTCTGGTTTCCCTGCTTGTATTCTTCAACACAGTATCCTTTATTAGTGATAAACAAGAGTTGCATGTCCCCAGGTTTTGTGATGCTTGTTTTTCCAAATAACATACCCTTATTTTGATTCTGTAAACGCCAGCAATCACTATGTAAATCAAAAACCTCCAGAGTGTTTGAATGGAGTGGAAAGACCTTTAAATGTTTTCAAAAAAAAAAAAAGAAAACATGATACGAAATATGTGATTCGTTCTTTCTAATTAACCATTTGCCTCTGCCAGAAGAGCTGTCTACCTACAGGTCAAGAGTTTCCTTTCCATTTGTAGATAGAAATTTCCCATAAATGCTATTAAAATGATTTTTCTAGTTTGTTGGCCAATCATAGTGGGCTGAGGGAGTGGGGATAGGAGCTGAATTTCATATATACAACGTGGCCTAGGCTGATCTTATGTTAAATCTCAGCAGACTTAAGCCAAAGAAGAAAACTGAACTACAGCTATGAGTACTTTATGCAACACATTCTGCTGATAATTTGAGCTGAAATTATGAGACGTAGAGATAGAGTAGCTGCTTGATGATTAACTTTTTATTCACATTTAGTTCTGGCTATACTTCTTGTATATTTCATTTTACTTGGATCCACAATCTATGCCATGGAAGCAGCAGTCAAGAAATCAACGATGCATTGCTTTGGGCAAATCTGCTGCAAAAGACCTCTTTAAAGTGTTAAAAAGGAAAGATGTCATTTGAGGACTAAGGTGTGCCTGACCCAAGCCATGATGTTTGCAGTCGCCTCATTTGCATGTGAGAGCTGGACAATGAATAAGAAAGACTGAAGAACAATTGATGCCTTTGAATTATGGTGTTGGTGAAGAATATTGAATATACCATAGACTGTCAGAAGAACAAACAAATCTGTCTTGGAAGAAGTACAGCCAGAATGCCCCTTAGAAGCGAGGATAGTGACACTTCGTCTCACGTACTTTGGACATGTTATCAGGAGGGACCAGTCCCTGGAGAAGAATCATGCTTGGTAAAGTAGAGGGTCAGCGAAAGAGAAGAAGGCCTTCAAGGAGATGTATTGACACAGTGGCTGCAACAGTGGGCTCAAGCATAACAACGATCGTGAGGATGGTGCAGGACCAGACAGTGTATAGTTCTATTGTACATAGGGTCGCTATGAATCAGAACAGCACCTAAAAACAGCAGCATACTTCTTGTAGTTGAGTTTGAAGAAGTCCACCGCATCATCAAATAAATTTTTCATATTCTTGACTTCTTTGAGTAAGTGGTTATAACCAAATAGCAAACAATTTTAGTATGCCTATCAATTTTTTTAAGTTCTGAGAATTAACATTTATTAGGCGTTTACTATGCGCCAAGCACTGTGCTAAGAAGTCTGTATTTCATACACATATAAAATAAATATTAAAATGTATATAATACAGTCCTAAAAGTTCTCTTATGAGGCAGTTATTATTAACCCCACTTTACAGTTGAAGGAATTGAAACTAAAAGAAATTAAGTCACTTGCTCAAGGTCTTAGACCTAATAAATATTGGAGATAGAGTTCAAGTATTTTTATTATGACAAAAAAATTCATCAGTGTTACAAGGTTACCACCATTATCAAAATGGAAAATCTTGCAGGAAATTAAAAACAAACAAACAGAAAAATCCATTGCCTTCGAGTCAATTTCAGCTCATGAAGACCCAAGTGCTACAGAGTGGAACAGCTCTATAGGGTCTTCTTGGCTGTAATATTTATGGAAGCAGATTGCCAGGCCATTCTTCTGTGGTGTCACTGGGTGGGTTCGAACTGCCAATCTTTTGGTTGGTAGCCATAAGCAAACCGTTTGCGCCACCCAGGGACCTTCAATGAAAATACATAGAATGGAAAGCAGTAGAGAAATTAAAAAAAAAAAAGAGCATTGAGAAAAGAAGTTAAGTCCATTGTTCTAGATATAAAAGAGACCAAATTTTTAAGTGTGTTTGGGGATGGATGAGAGAGAAGGTGCAGAAGAAGAAGAGGAAGGAGAAGAATGGAGAAACAAGAATGGCCCTATCATGCCTGAACCAATTGCGGAAATTGTTTTGAATCCATATAATGAGGGGATTACCAAAGCTGAATTTTGTGAAATGCACTCTGGAAATGGTACAAAGCTACTTCCCCCACTTAAAATTAAATAACTAAATGTAGTCAGCATCACCACCTGATGCTTTAAGTTCTGTATTTTCCTCATTGTACTTTATAAAGCAAAACATAGGTTTCTCTATTTAAATTGTAATATGAACAACTTAGATAAATCCAATCCTGTGGTGATTATTGCATCTAATTTCCTTCATATTATCTCCTTATTTTAGGGTCCACAGCTTGCAAGTCCAGGTTCCTAAGGAGTTCCTTGTTTGCGTTGAACCTCCATGTACTTTCCACGAAGTCACTGTTACCAAATTTAGTTCCATAGATACATTTGGTAGGATTTTAACAAATGCATGGGTGCTATGACTATTTATGCTTGGAAAACACAAGGCTTAGCAAAGTTAGACTTTTTTTTTTTTTTTTTTTTTTAATT
>NW_004443958.1:9436551-9459144 GCF_000243295.1 Trichechus manatus latirostris
CCCATTCTGAAACTTCACATGAAGGATTTTGCAAATATTTTTGATCCAAGATTCTTCTCTTGGGGAAAAACCTCATGACACAATTTTATAAATCAAAAACCAAACCTGTTGCCGTCGAATTGATTCCGACTCATAGCGACCCTGTAGGACAGAGTAGAACTGCCCTATAGGGTTTCCAGGGAGCGGCTGGTGGATTCGAACTGCCAACTTTTTCGATTTAGCAGCTGTAGCTCTTAACCACTGCACCACCAGGGCTCCACCAGTTTTATGGAAACATATAATGGAAAACTCTATGCTTGATCAAGGTTCTATAATATTTAGACCTGAAATATCAGTTGCTCTTCAAACCTTGCCCACATATCTGCTGCTGCCTTTTGTCACTGCATCTTTTAGGGTGATTTCCTGTAGGAAATTTACATTAGTAAATTGCTCTCTGAGAACTCCCCATTTCTTCCCTTGGGATCCAAAAAACCAGAAATGTCCAAAGTAGCTTCTATTCAGGGAAAGTTTGAGAATTCCTCTTTTAATGTCAATGAGATATAATAGACTTTTATGTGAATCCTTTTAGCATCTTTTGGAAGCTCTATGACATCTGGCTTGTTATTTAACCTTTCTGAGGCTCAATTTTCCTGTCTGTAAAGTGAAGATAATATCTACCACATAGGGGTATAATAGGAATCTATGATGTACTGAACTCTTTCATAACATACCTAGACATTGATTTTGTTGTTGTTGTTGTTAGGTGCCATTGAATCGGTTCATAGCAACCCTATGTACAACAAAATGAAATGCTGCCCAGTGCTGCACCATCCTCATGATCCTTGTTTTACTTGAGTCCATTGTTGCAGCCACTGTGTCAATCCATCTTCTTGAGGGTCTTCCTCTTTTTCACTGACCCTCTGCTTTACCAAAGCATAATATCCTTCTCCAGGGACTGGTCCTTCCTGATAACATGTCCAAAGTATGTGAGACAAAGTCTCGCCATCCTTCCCTCTAAGGAACATTCTGGCTGTAATGCTTCCAAGACAGATTTGTTCATTCTTCTGGCAGTCCATGATATAGTCAATATTCTTGACCAACACCCTAATTCAAAGGCATCAATTCTTTGGTCTTCCTTATTCATTGCCCAACTTTCACATGCAAATGAGGCAATTGAAAACACAGCAGCTTGGGTCAGGGCACCTTAGTCCTTAAAGTGACATCTTTCCTTTTTAACACTTTAAAGAGGTCTTTTGCAGCAGATTTGTGCAATGCAATGTGTCTTTTGATTTCCTGACTGCTGCTTCCATGGGCGTTGATTGTGGATCCGAGTAAAATCAAATCCTTGACAACTTCAATCTTTTCTCCATTTATCATCATGCTGCTTATATGTCCATTTGTGAAGATTTTTGTTTTCTTTATGTTGAGGAGTAATCTATATTGAAGGTTGTAGTCTTTGATCTTCATCAGTAAATGCTTCAAGTCCTCTTCATTTCCAGCAAGCAAGCTTGTGTCATCTGCATAATCAGGTTTTCAACGAGTCTTTCTCCAGTCCTGATGTGATCTTGTTCTTCCTAGAGTCCAGTTTCTCAGTTTATTTGCTCAGTATTCATCATTTCTTCTATTTGCTTTAGCTACTCAATGTTAAAGAGCAAGTTTCAGAGTCTCTTCTGACATTCATTTTGGTTTTTTCTTTCTTCCTGTCTTTTTAATGACCTCTTGTTTTCTTCTTGTATGATACCTTTGATGTCATTCCACAACTCGTCTATTTTTTGGTCATTAGTGTTCAATGCATCAAATCTGCTCTTGAAATGGTCTTTAAATTCAGGTGGGATATGCACAAGCTCCTCTCGTGGACTTGTTCTAATTTTCTTCAGCTTCAACTTGAACTTGCATATGAGCAATTGATGGTCTGTTCTGAAGTCGGCCCCTGGCCTTGTTCTGACCGATGATATTGAACTTTTCCATTGTCTTTTCCACAGATACAGTTGATTTGATTCCTATATATACCATCTGGCAAGGTCCACATGTATAGTCGCCTTTATGTTGCTGAAAAAAGATACTTGCAATGAAGAAGTCATTGGTCTTGCAAAATTCTGTCATTTCATCTCTGGCATCATTTCTATCACTAAGGCCATATTTTCTAACTACTGATCCTTCTTTGATTCCAACTTTTGCATTCCAATCACCAGTAATTATCAGTGCATCTTGATTGCATGTTCAGTCAATTTCAGCCTGTAGAAGTTGGTAAAAATCTTCAGTTTCTTCATCTTTGGCCTTAGTGGTTGGTGCATAAATTTGAATAATAGTCATATTACCTGACCTTCCTTGTAGGTATATGGATATTATCCTATCACTGACAGCATTGTACTTCAGGACAGAACTTGAAATACATTTTTGACAATGAAAGCAACACCATTCTTCTTCAATTTGTCATTCCCGGCATAGTAGACCATATGATTATTCAATATAAAATGGCCAATATCAGTCCATTTCAGCTGACTAATGCCTAGGATATTGATCTTCATGCATTCCATTTCATTTTTGATGATTTCCCATTTTCTTTGCTTCATACTTTGTACATTCCACGTTCCGATTATTAATTGATGTTTGAGGCTGTTTCTTCTCATTTTGATTTGTGCCACATCAGCAAATGAAGGTCCCAAAAGCTTGACTCCCTCCACATGATTAAGGTTGACTCTACTTTGAGGAGGCAGCTCTTCCCCACTAGTGTTTTGACTGCCTTCCAACCTGAGGGGCTCATCTTCCGGCACTATATCAGACAGTGTTTTGCTGCTATTCATAAGGTTTTCACTGGCTGATTTTTTTCAGAAGTAGACTGACAGTTCCTTCTTCCTGGTCTGTGTTAGTCTGGAAGTTCATTTGAAACCTGTGCACCATGGGTGACCCTGCTGGTATTTGAATACCAGCGGCATAGCTTCCAGCATCACAGCAATACATAAACCCCCACAGCACGACAAACTGACAGATGCATGGGGGGTTTAACTAATTATTGAAGACATTGCTAGTTCAATGAAAATGCTATTTCCCTTCCCCTCTTTCTTCAGCCCTCTGTGTGTTAGGGTGCTGTATCTTGCTGGACTAATCCTCCAAGAACCTGGGTCACACCAGGATCATGGTTTCTCCACTGGCTTATGTATCTCTGTGAAAATATTGTCTTACGAATTTGTGTGTGAAAACAAAAGGTCCAGTCAAGTAAACAACCAAAACTAAACAAGAACTGAAAAAGTATTCAAACAAGGTCTTTCTTTCCAAGGAACTCATAGTATAGTTGAAAACACTTGAGAAATACTCACATGTAATGAATATTAATAGCACAAGGCAGTTTATAATACTCAAAAGAAGAAAAAAGAAGTAGTACAAAAAGAAAAGGGCTATAAAATTTTAGAAGAGGGAGAAAATCCTCATAAATGAGCGGGTGGGACTTGAGCTGTGAATTCCTGAAATGTTAGGGTCTTTCCATACAATCTTCAGGATGATTGAGGAGTCTGGGGGTGAAGTTAGAGATCGCTTTACCCCTACTATGGCCCTGTCAGTGTGTACTTTCCGGGTAGAGGTTCCTGCCCTGAGGCATAGTGAAATTCTGGGTGGTCTGGATATGAGTTCTAAGCCTGGACATTGTCAGAGGTGACAGCTGGAGAGAGGGAGGTTGTGGGGGACAGGGAAGAGAAATAACACCAATCAAGACATCCCTGGGATTATAAGTATACACTAGCCCCTCTATGCCACTCCCACCACCAGGAAGGAAATATCAGCAGTCTCAGAGATACTAACTGTTCCTCCCATTCCAGTCATTTTGCTTTTTTTTTTTCTGGTCCTCCAAACATGAAATACACAGGCAAGGCCGTGGAGAAGAGTTTGACTTCAGCCAATAACTGAGATATTTTCTAGGTTTACTTTAAAATATGGAAACCAAACAAAGCCTTGAGAAGCAAGAATCAAACAGCTCACAACAATGAAGTTTTAGAAGTCTCTTCAAAAATAAGTCATGCTAATTTAATACAACAGTATTATGGTGTTTTAGAGTTAAGAGCCATAACATATGGCGGTGAGAGCTTGATGCCAAAGGGAAATGTGAAAAGTCCTGCCATTCTCTGAGTCGTCACTAGAGGGGGTGGTTGCACACAGATAGGGTTCAGCTCCTGGGCAAGTGGTTCCTTTTACAGTGCAGACTTCCCACCTCCACTAGTGGGTAACAGCTTTTCGTTGCCACGGGAACCCCTAAACAAGGGGTAAATAGGTCGACAATAGCCATAGACAATTTTATTTTTCATCCTTTTTTAAATGCATGGCAGCCGCAGAGCGCTCCATCTGCAGCCTGATGTTGCTCACTGGCCTGTTAAGTCTGGGTAGCACAAGTCATCCATTATTGCTAAATGGTATCACAGCACGTAGCTCTGTTTCACACACTGTGGCGCATTGTAAAGGTCCCTGTTCTGTGGAGGGGGGAGGAATCTTTTCTCCCTCCCTCTTTCCCCAGCTTGCTCCCCCCTTCCAAGAGCAGCTGAATCTTTAAATGTGGATAATTCCTGAGCCTGTCTGTATCAGGCTAGTAGTTACAATGATTAAGCATGGAGAAAGCCCATTTAATCTGGTGCAGAGGAGAATTGAAAGAGGCATTTAATTCACTTTGGGGGCTCAAAGGTAGATGTTTGAAGTGGCTGGAATATAGTTAATTAATTTGACTTTAAATGGCATGTCTAACAGAAGTAAGACTAGAAGTATCAATGCCTGTGCCATAACTGAGCATGTACCCAGACAGTCCAGTATGTAGGAGATTGCTTTAAGCCATTAGGAAGAGCCCTAGCCAGGGATATAAATTAAGCAGAGAATGGAGCTGTATTACCAGTAGCAAGTTACCTTATTATCTCAGTCTTGTTTTCTTTAATTGTTCTCATCATATACTACATACTTTCTAGATGTTAGGCCCTCTTCTGGATACTTTGTTTTACAAGCATAGCCCCTGTCCTTGAGATGTTTGCAGTCAAGGGAGCTTTTACCCCTAAATACTGTATCTGACCCAAGGGAAACTGAGGTTGCTGTGGCAGCAACACAGATTCTTAACTCACAATTACATCTCCTCTCTACCAGACACTTTTCTCGTATTGAGTGAAGGAAAGACTCCCTCACAGAATGACTGGGAGGAGGACCAGGGCTTTAGACAGGCTTCCATGAGATCAAGAACAAATTCAACTGGTTCACAAAAGTACCCTCTATGGATAGGCCAGTGTGTGGCACATAAAACATAGTCAATACTTATGTGCTTATTAAATGAAAACAGATGAATGGATGGATGCATGGATGGATGGATGGATGGATGGAATGATGGAAAGAGTAATGAAATAGATGAAGTGCTGTGAGAATTCTTGGTAGATATGTTTAAAAGGGAAAATAATACTCAGTTTATCATAGAATGCCAAACTTAATTAAAAATAAAAACACTCATAATTCATAAGATTGGCCTTTAGTTTTGGCCTAATTTCCTATGTTGTATCTTTCAGTAGGCTAAAATTTCATTTATCACTCAAAACATCAGAATATTTAAAGCATAGCACAAGTAAATATCCATCTTTAGGATGATAAAAATTTATGTGTAAGTTATTAGGAAGGAGACAGGAAATGGAATAATCGTCCAGTTTTTGGGAATGGTGTTCCAAATACCATTCCTGCAGTGAATTTCTGATGTTTCCTTGAAAATTCCATTGACAATTTAGGTTCTTGGCACAGGGGAAATCCCCTAAACCCTGTGTGGGATTTCCCAAAGGATATATTCCCGACAGTTTCAAAGACACGAAACTAAGAAGGATGCTGAGGTCCCTAGATTGTGAGCTGCTGTCATCCAGCCACTGGTGATGCTGATGATGTTGGCCAGCATTGGCTTCTTCCCAGAGGGGCCTCGGGTGTCTGCTTAACTGGAAACATACTCGGCAGTTACAGCCAAGAGGGGTGACCTTTCCCCAAATGGTTCTTGTTTTGTGATTCAGCATGTGAGTCATTTGGTTAATAACTTCCTCTCTGCCCCAGACACCCCCTGGGAAACGAAACTTAGATCTCATCTGTCTTGGGGGGGAGCAGATCGTAGGGTCAGTGGCTAAGGCTGCTGGTTTGATATTACTTGTCAGTGAAGTGGAGACTCTGAAGACTTGATGTAGATTACTGAATTGCAGAAGAACTGGTGGCTGTATTGTTAAGAAAGCAGATGTTGGCATCAGAAGGCTGCCTGTCAGTGATCATTGTCTAGTAGACAATTTTGAAGTGTTGGCAGAAGAATGCCATGCTAATACTCTGCTAAAAATGAGTAGAAAAATCCTTTCGTTCTTTTCCTTTATACATATCATTTTGTTTTGTTGTTGTTGAGAATATACACAGCAAAACATACACCAATTCAACAGTTCCCATAGGTACCATTTAGTGACATCGATTATATTCTTTGAGCTGTGTAACCATTCTCACCCTCCTTTTCTCAGTTGTTCCTCCCCCATTATCATAAATTCACTGCCCCCTAAGGTTCCTGTCTAATATTTCAAGTTGCTGTTGTCAATTTGATCCCATACAGATAGTTCTTAAAAAAGCATAATGCTCAAGGTAGACATTTTTTACTAGTTAAGCTAAACTTTTGTTTGATTTTAAGAAGACTTCAGGGGATATTTTGGTTTAAAGTTTAAAGATTATCTCAGGGCACTAGTTTCAGGGGTTCATCCAGCCCCTATGGCTCCAGAAAGTCTGGTGCCCATGAGAATTTGAAATTCTGTTCTGCATTTCCCCCCTTTTGATCAGGATTCTTCTATGGAAACTTTGATCAAAATGTTCAGTAATGGTATCCAGGCACCATCCAGTTCTTCTGGTCTCATGGCAAAGGAAGCAGTCATTCATGGAGGCAATTAGCCATGTACTGCATATCCTTCTCCTGTTCCTGACTCTCCTTCTTCCTCCGTTGTTACAGGTGAATAGAGACTAATTACTGTGCCTTGGATGGCCGCTTGCAAGCTTTTAAGACCCCAGGCACTACGCGTTGAACTAAGAGGTAGAACAGAGGCACTAAACATGTTACTAGGCCAATTAACTGGGATGTCCCATAAAACCATGACCCTAAACCTCCAAACCAAGAAACCAAATCCCATGAGGTTTTTGGTTGTCCATAATCAGCCTCAGCAGCTACTCTTTCTTTCCTTTTTGTCATTGTTTTAAATTTATGTTACACAACTTTTGCCAATACAACTTTTTACAGGTGTACAATTTATTGACAGCAATTTCAATAATCAGCTATGCAGCCCTACCCATAATCAACGAGAACTTTCCAACACTGTTAACCCCTCCCTTTTCCCCTCCCTCCTGCCCCTAGTAACCACTAATAAACTTTGTTCTGTATGCATTTGTCTTTTCTTGTCTTTTTGTATAGGTGAGGTCGTACAATATTTGTCCCTTTGTGATTGACTAAATTCATGCAACATTATGTCTTCCAGCTCCACCCATATTGTAGTGTGTATCAAGACTTCATTTCTCTTACCAGCAGAGTAGTATTCCATTGTATGTATGTACCATATTTTGTTTATCTATTCATCTGTTGATGGGCATTTAGCTGGTTTCTACCTTTTGGCTTGTGAATAGTGCTGTAATGAACATTGGTGTACAAGTCTCTGTTTGAGTCTCTGCTTTCAAGTCTTTTGGGAGTGGAATTGCTGAGTTATACGATAGTTCTGGAGTCCTGGTGGTATAGTGGTTAAGAGCTCGGCTGCTAACCAAAAGGTAAGCAGTTCGAATCCACCAGCCATTTCCTGGAAACCCTATGGGACAGTTCTACTCTGTCCTATAGGGTTGCTATGAGTCAGAATCAAGTGGACAGCAATGGGTTTTTTTGGTTTTGGAGAGTAAGCATAGGTTCAGTTTTCAAAGAAACTGCCAGATAGTATTCGAAAGTGGCTATACCATTTGATACTCCCACTAAAAATGTTTGAAAGTCCCAAATTCAAATCCTTTTCCTATTTTATGATTGGATTATTTGTCTTTTTGTTGTTAAGTTGTCGAAGTTTTGTATATGTTTTGGTTATTAGGTTCTTGTCGGATATGTGGTTTTGGAAGATATTCTCCCAGTCGGTAGCTTTTCTTTTCAAATTGTTGGTAAAGTCTTCTGATGAACAAAAAATTTTAATTTTTATAAGGTCTCACTTATTTATCTTGTATTTTGCTTTTGTTATTATATTAGATAATCCATTGTTAAAAGCTAGGCCTGACAGCATTGCCCCTGCTTTTTCTTCTAAGAATTTTATGGTTTTAGTTTGCACATGTCGGTATTTAATCCATTTTGAATTTGTTTTTGTGTATGGTGTGGGGTTTGAATCTTGTTTCATTTTTCTGCATATGGAAATCCAGTTTTTCCAGCATCATTTATTAAAGAGACTCTTCTTTCTGCATTGAATGGACTTCGCACCCTTGTCAAAAATCAGTTGACCACAGATGTGTGGGTTTATTTCTGGATTCTTAATTCTGTTCCGTTGGTTTATGTGTCTATTGTTATACCAGTACTAGGTGTTTGATTACTGTAGCTGTATAGGGTATTTTAAAACCTGGAAGTGTGAGTACTCCTACTTCGTTCTTCTCTTTCGACATTGCTTCAGCTATTTGAGGCCTCTTGCTATTCCATATAAAACTGAGAACTGGTTTTTCTATTTCTGTAAAGAAGGCTGTTGGAATTTTAATTGGGATTGCTTTGAATCTCTAGATCACTTTGGGTAGTATTGACATCTTAACAATATTAAGTCTTCCAATCTATGAACATTGAATATCTTTCCATTTATTTAAGTCTTTTTTAGTATCTTTCAGCAGTGTTTTATAGTTTTCATTGTACAAGTCTGCCATGTCCTTGGTTAGATTTATTCCTAGGTATTTTATTCTCTTAGATGCTATTGTAAATGGAATTGTTTCTCTAATTTCCCTTTCAGATTTCTCATTGCTGGTGCATCAAACCCAACTGAGTTTTGTTTGCTTACCTTAATCCATTCATTCTTAATTCACACATATTGTGGACTTTGTTAATTACTGCCAACAACCATTCCACACCTCTTGCACATTGTATAGTACCAATACGGTTGAGGTAGAATGTATTCACCCACCAGTTCTAGGGGTGAGCTTTAAAGACATAAGCTAATCCTGTCCTTCTTGTTATAGTGCTTAGGTTAGGAATGGACACTTCACCTAGGCTTGAGTTACCTGGACAAGTCATTCTCCTGGCAGAGTCATTCCAATCAGAGTGAAGCTAAGGACTGTTCCTTGAATTGAGGAGATAGATGCTATCTTTTTCTGGATACAGCAAAGCATGCATGTAGCTCTGGAAGCTGTAACAGCCATTTTGTGACTACCTGGGGGAAGGGTGATGCACATACTGTAACTATTTAGGATAAAGTTGACAGCACACAAGGAAGAGAAGAGATCTGGAAAGAAACTGGTAACATCTAGAAGCTCCTGGATGAAACCAAAGACCATTCTTCTGCTATCCTCTTTTAATATGAACTGAAACAGTTCTTTATTATTTAAGCCAGTTTGAGTTTGGTTTTCTGTTACTTTTGACAATAAGAATGCTTACTGATATAATTAGTCAATTAATCATTTAATTCAATCATTTATTCTGAAAATGCTTACTGGCTATCTACTATGTGCAAGGCATAAGCACAGAGGTAGTCTTTTCCTTGAGAGAGGACTAAGTAGACTGGAAAGGCAGACATATAAACGAAAAGTAAATATACAGCACTGTTGTTAAGTGCCCTCACGTCGGTTTTGACTCATGGTGACCCTATGTACAACCGAATGAAACATTGCCTGGTCCTGCGCCATCCTCACCCTTGTTTCTGTTGGAGCCCATAGTTGCAGCCACTCCGTCAATCTATCTTGTTGAGGGTCTTCCCCTTTTTTTCTGACCCTCTGCTTTACCAAGCATGATGTTCTTCTCCAGGGACTGGTCCCTCCTGATAACAGGTATAGCATAGCAAATGCAAATACAGGCAAATATATACAAGGTATAGTGGGAACGTGCAAACATGCCTTGGTGGGTGATACAGGCAGTCAGGGGAGCTTTGTAGAGGAGGTCACACTTGAGATAACTATTAAAATGAGATGGAGGAGGGGAAAAGGCAAGTAAGAGAAATCCAAGAAGTGGGAAAACACCTACAAAGGAATTTAGCACAAGAAGCCGTGGCTTATTTGAAATAGGTGGAGCATAAAAGCAAGGTAGGGGAATGTCCATAGATGGGGCTGGACAAATGACCAGGGGCTGGATTTTAAAGTCTTTCATTTAACGTAGGAGACATGTTTTTTCCCTGTTGTAATGGGGAGCTATTCAAAAGTTTTGAGCAGACTTTTCATTTTGAAACCACATTGATTTTGAATTCTTAGCCTCTATGTAATACCAAACCCACTGCTGTCAAGTCGATTTCAACTCATAGTGATCCTATGGGACAGGGTAGAACTTCCGCATAGGGTTTCCAAGGCTGTAAATCTTTAAGAAAGCAGACTACCACATCTTTCTGCCACAGAGCAGCTGGTGAGTTCAAAACCACTGACCTTTCAGTTAGCAGGCGAGCACTGAACCACTGTGCCAGTTGGGCTCCTCCTCCTCTATGTAATAGAAGATGGTAAAACACGGTGGTTAAGAACAGGGGCTCTAGGGTTAAACTCCCAGGTCTTAAATCTTGACTCTGCTATCTCCTGGTGTCTTGGTTTCCTAACCTGAAAAATGGATGCAATTGGATTGTTGTGGGGTTTAAA
The DNA here is from genome assembly GCF_000243295.1 of Trichechus manatus latirostris. NCBI lineage: Eukaryota > Metazoa > Chordata > Mammalia > Sirenia > Trichechidae > Trichechus > Trichechus manatus. Next base: position 9,447,310 of record NW_004443958.1, read on the forward strand.
CAAGAACTTCTTGGTGTGGTGGCAGGTGCATGGTATACTTACAATATGTATCAGTTGTTTTGACTCAGATGCCCCTTTGCTGATTTCAAGTCCTAACAATACTATGAATAAGTTCCCTTTTGCGTGAAGAACAAACTCAGTTGTGGAAATGGTATGACCTAGTTGCTTTGTTACATAGTGTGTCGTTTCAGACCTGGGACTTTATTTCTTTTAAATCTCAGGCATTCATTGTTTTGTGCAGCCGTTTGTTTAATGGACTCTTTGTCCAGGCTGTTAATTTGAAGTTCAGCTATTTTTTATGTTTCTGGAACAATGTGTCCATACCAGTAAGTAGTCCATTTGAAGACAAATGTATTATACTCCCCCAAATAAAACATGCATGTGTTAAATGTACATGGGAAGAAGTGTGCAGTACAAGATCTCTGAGGGCTCAGGATGGTTCTGTGGAATAGGAAAAGTAGGTTGTTTACATAAGATTTTGCTTAAATGGAAGAGAGTAGCCTTGATATAGGCATGTGTCAGGGACAGCTGATACTCAGCCAGTATATTCACATTGTGGCCACACAGATTGTTTATTAGTAGAGTCTGTTCTGATTGGAGGAGCCCTGATGGTGCAGTGGTTAAGCACTCAGCTGCTAACCAAAAGGTTCAGTGGTTCAAACCCACCAGTGGCTCCATGGGAGAAAAGACTTGGCAATCTGCTCCCATAAAGACTACAGCCTAGGAAACCCAATGGAGCAGTTCTGAGCTGCGCTGTAGGGTCACTAGAGTCAGAATTGACAGCACATAACAACAGCAGTCATTCTGAGCCATAGTACGTATTTAGTATTTTGAATATTATCCTTTCAGGTAAGGTTCCCACTCTTTATGCCTAAAGCCCACAGACAGGGGTGTTGATAGGCAAAAGCAGTGGTCTAAGTCAGGATATCATGCTTGGTAAAGTAGAGGTCAGTGAAAAAGAGGAAGACCCTCAATAAGATGAATTGACACAGTGGCTGCAACAATGGGCTTAAACGTAACAACGGTCATGAGGATGGCACAGGACTGGGCTGTGTTTCGTTCTGTTGTACATAGGGTCACTGTGAGTCAGAACCAACTCGACCGCACCCAAAAACAACAACAACAAGTCAGTACTGGTTGTGTGAGATGAGTTCAGGGGAATAGGAATGACCAAATGCTAGGAGAAGGGCATGGGAGAAGGACTGGCAAGGCAGCAACACAACTCTATGCGGAGTGGGGCATCAGCTCGCCAAAGAAGCAGACAGACCTAGATTTGCATCCCACTTTCTCTTTCTAACTGCATGGGTTTGTGTGTTATTTAACTTCTCTGGGTCTCAGCTTAGATGGTGAATGCAGATAATGTTTCTTACTACAAAGAGATGTTGGGAAATAAAAAAAAAGATCGTTATCTAGCAAGGAATCTGGCACAAAGAGTGAATGCAGTGGTATTTGTCATCGTTATTTGTCTCTGGCTAGCAGTATTGTGAAGATTAGTCACTTTATATATTATAACCTATTTTGTCAAGGAGTACAGATTATGGATATCTATTAAATTTATCTACTAAAACCAGAGGAGTTTTAAGGAATTCCTAAGAAATATATCCAGAATAGCTCACTCCACCTTAGATATACTGTATTAATCACAGGCACTATATCACAAATTCAACAAACAACTATTCAGATTATACTTTGCCCTAGGTGGGAGCGAACACTAGTTCTAATGCATTGCTTTTCCTTAGGGATGTTTTATTCAGTCATTATATCCCTAGACCTTGCACAGTATCCAATATATAGTAAGTTCTCATTGAATGACTGTTGAATGCATGAAGAAATGGGTAGCCTGTCACTAATGATTAGTTTTAACAGCATTATCTATAAGATGTAGGTATTCTTCTCTTTCAATGATTGTGTCTTCATTGTAACCTCATTCTCGTAATCTTATACAGTTCTGCTTTGTCGTATAATTATTTTTTCTCTTGTCTTATTTCCCTTACTGGGTTGTAAGCTCCTTGAACTCAAAGTCTGGGTCTGACTTTCTCTTTTCTAAAGATCCCAGTGGATAATTGATTCTCAACAAATATCAGCTGGGTGCTGAAGTAATCTATAAAATACTGTATTCAGTTTTGAAGATGACATGTCCTTCAGAGAGCACGTATCATCTCCTTATTTGAGACGTGATACTTGCTCTCAATTTCAAACACTCTGTAGTGAGTCACAAGCGCCTTGCCTCTTGGACTGGCGTGGACCATGAGAGAGATGCAGGTCTTGTAGTCACACATCTCACCCTTCTGATGATGGTGCTCACCTGTTCTGAATCACTCTAGCCTTGGCTTCCTCCCCATGGTCAGTCAGTGCCACAGTGGGATGGTCATATGGCTTTCTAGGCAGGACCCAGCTCAGTGTTGGCCTCCTGTGATTTATACTCTCTGAATTGTACAGAGCATCTGGCCTGCTTGCATTTGCGTTGATGGAGCCTCCCTATGGAGTGTCGGCTATTCTGAAGTACGCAGTCATGGCAAGGGCACACGGAGATGTAAGGCTGCCAGCAGGTATGAAAGAAAGCATTTCACTTGACTAAAATGACATCCAGAGTCACATCTGAAACACTGCCTCTTCTTGTCCCTCCTCCTTCTTTGTATGTCATTTGACAAAGCACCTTGACCCGAGCTGTGATGAATAGAGAGGATCCTACATCCTAACACATCAGGGTCTTGTGAATTGCTTACACTTAGTTTGCAGCAGACACCGGTTGCCCAGTAATTATTTAATTTAAGCTCCCAGAGAAGCAAATGAGATGAGAGAGTGACTATTGATCTCAGGAGCCCTGGTGGTGCAGTGGTTAAGAGCTTGGCTGCTAACCAAAAGGTTGGCAGTACAAATCCACCAGCCATTCCTTGGAAACCCTGTGGGGCAGTTCTACCCTGTCCTATAGGGTTGCTATGAGTTGCAATTGACTTGATAGCAGCAGGTTTGGTTGGGTTTTATTTGATCTCAAGTCCCTACTTGCTGATTGTGTTTTCTAGATATCTATTATTTGACTTTTCCTTCTCTGATACTGCTTCTGTCAATTTATTTTCTTTCCAGAATAAGTTCCCTGCCTCTTGCTATGTTTTTGGATCAGATAGTGTCTTTATTTTGGATGATTTAAGAGCACATGGAGGCATCTTCTAATACTTTCATGCATTCCCTTGCCAAAGCAGGGAGTTTCCACTGTGCAGTTGTTTCAAAGAAGTTGGATCATAGCTGTAAACAAGTTGTGGAGAGAGGGGGGTTTCATATTGCTATTTACCCATTAAGAAAATCAGTGGGCAAATTGTTGCCTGTTCTAACCAAATTCAAAGAGACTTGGGTATTTTTTCATTTTCCATTCCATCTAGGAACAGTATGTTTTCAGTTAATCTGAGTTATACACAAGACAAATAGCTTTAGAAGATGTAAACCAGGAAATTCTGATACTGATTATGCTTTTGTATGATTTTTATCAAAATAAAACTTGTATTATCTTTTTCCTATAACCATAGCTTGCTTGCCTCATCACAGTATCTATCCCCACAAGTAAAATACTTTATTATAAAGTACATTTTATAGTGTAAAGGAGCCCTGGTGGCATAACGGTTAAGTGCTCAGGTGCTCAAATCCACCAGCCGCTCCTCGGGAGGAAGATGTGGCAGTCGGCTTCGGTAAAGATTACAGCCTTGGAAACCCTATGGGGCAGTTATACTCTGTTCTATAGGGTCGCTATGAGTTGGAATCAATTCAACGGCAGTGGGTTTGGTTTGGTTTTTGGTTTACAGTGTAAAGAGAGACAGAAAGATAGGGACTTTCTGTCTAATAGGGGGCTTCTGTATCTGTGAAGAGCATACTCAACTTGTTTTTGGCCAACATTAGCAGTAGTTTTGAGTCCTGAGTTAACAGGTAGGACATGTCAGGCTACAGTACATCTTAACCATCCACTCATCATAAACAGGAAGGCTACTTTGAGCAGAGGAAGCTGTGCTTTTAAATAGTGTAAACTCTTTGACATGCTTTATTTTTTTACAGAGTATGTTTTTTTTTCTTAATGTAGAAGACAGGTTTTGAGGTCTAGGACAGGGCCTGATAAGACAGGATAGAGTTGAATAATAAAAAAATAGAGTTTTTCAGACAAGATGTTGAAAGACGTCATCTTCCAAGATGAGAGAAGGCATGGGGGTCAGCCTGCCTGCTGGGACGTTTAGAGCATGTTTACCTAGAGCAACAGTTCAAGTATCTTTTTATGCAAAATATTAGTTGACACTATCTTATAATGGATTTCACTGAATGGTTCTCAAACTTCAGTGTGCATCAATCTCAGACAGGAAGTTGTGTGCACAAGTTTATTGGAGACTGGTCTTGGGAGATGTACCTGTAAGAAAGTAAATAAGGTTAAAAACAAGCCAAGGGAAAAGCTGACCTATAACGCAGTTGAAACTGTGCCCTCAGCTGAGCTCTTAGCTGGGATAACCTTTTAGGTTGTCCTAAACTGAGGCGAGGTGGCAGAGCCTTTGTATTCCTCATTCAGCCAGTAATTGGCTGCATTCCAAGCCCTGGGAGGGGTCATAACCTTGGAAGAGGCAAATCACTGAGGCTGAGAGCAATTTCCAGTGAGATCCACAGCTGTGAGTGGTCAGTAGCCAATATCTCCAGAAGTTGGGGGGGGAGTGAATTGGCGTTAAACAGAGTTTGAAGCACTAGAGTACTGATATTAGAGCAGTGCTTCTCAGAGTTGGTACTCAGACCAGCAGCAACAGCGTCATCTGGAAACTTGTTAGACATGCAAATTCTCTGGCCCCACCTACTGAATCAGAAACTCTGGGTTTAACAAACCCTCCAGGTGATTCTGGTACACGCTAAAGTTTGAGAACCACTGCATTGTAGTATCTATTGCAGGAACCCAACAAGACAATACCAACAGAAATATTTGTTATCAGAATACTGTGTTTGTGGTTAGACCTTTCTTTTTGATAATAATGTACTGATTTCTGCATCACCAACTGGAAAACCAGACATGATTTAAAGTTTCAGTCAGTTTGGCTTATGACAGGCGATTGTTACAACACCCCCATATCAGGGAAATGCAGTGTGGTCACCTCTGTCATGCTATGGAGCCTCACCAAAGGAAATCGCTACGAAGAATGAGTGGGGAAGACAAACAGAGATGCAGACATCATCTGCATCATTTCTCGGATGGGATTATGAAAGTTCAACATTGTGAAAACCTCTGACTTCCACCGGGATGGATTTAGATAGCTACCAAATGCCTGCCGTTTTGCTTTTGCGAAGAAAACAAATACAGTCTCCCTGTTCTTATAGAAAATTCATACAAACATTGATTGGCCATGAAGATAACACCAGTAGCCAAGAAAAAAATATGCCAGTGGTAAATAATATGGTATTTACAAAGTGTGGATTTTCTACAGACCACGAAAATCAGAACACATTTTTAAAATAGAAGAAAACAGGAAACCAAGATGAAAGTGCTCATTTATTAAATACTGTTTCTGGGTTCAGTTCCATAGTTCATTGCAAAGCTGACATCCCTGCCTCTAAAGCTGATTCAGAATACCCATGTTTTAAAAACCTCTGAGACTTTTCAAATACTTAGACAACACTTCAGTTTATCCAGTCTGTGTTTGCATTATCTGCCTCTAAGAACCAGTACAAACAGAATAGATACAAAGGACAAAAGCTCTGTTTTTCCTCTCCCATTCTACCTTGACCACCTCTTCGCCATCTGTGTGAATGATCACCTGTGCTGTTCACCTTACTCACCTCTTCTGGAGTGTCAAATGTCTCAGCACACTCAGCAACCAAGAGCTTAATGCTCTCTTCTTTCCAAGTAGCATTTGGACTTCATTTACTTTTCCAGCTACAGTTATTGGCTGCGCTGTTACAGCTTCCAAAAACCACTTTTACTGTGTGAGAGGCTTAGATAACCAGAAATACTTAAATGTTTTTTATATATATATATATATATGCATACATATATACACACACACAAATGCTACATATTAGATGTATAGCATTTGCTTATATGTATTTAGTTTTATATATTGTTTAGATATATGTAGCATTTAATTGTTTATATATATGTAAGTATGTTTTTATCCCCAATGAATCCTCTATGCTGCACTCATTTTTAATAGCATCTTCAGCTTCTTTGACTCTAGAAAACTGGTCTTGAATTTACTAGCAGGCAGATTCATCATGGAGACATGTTAACTCCGTTAAGTCCAAAGATGTTCTCGAGTGGCTCTTCACATCTGTTATTGTATTTTGCAACTTGAGTTTCCAATCAGTTGAGTAAAATGAAAACATCATCACTGCACAGAGGCTCTGTTATAAACTTCAATCTAAAGAGCTACTCAGCTCATTTCACAGAAGTCCCCTTGAAATACTGAATTCCGGCATCCTTCACTACAGAAAAAATAACATCCCCAAGGCTGCTTTTCTTCAGAGACTTTTACACAAAAAGATTTACTTTTCAATACATTAGAAGAAGACAGGATGTTCACACTTATCTCAAGAAGAAGTTATTTGAGTATTTATTGATATGGGGGCTCATGTCCCTTAGGCTGCAAGAAACTACCCTTCCATTATCAATGTAGATACAATAATAATAATAAAAATATTTGAGTTATTGCTAGTTAGAATTCAGGAATGAACTTTAAACCTATCTGGTATAGTTGCTTAGAGTGTCTTACAGCTGTATTAAACTGTGAATGCCTGGAGAAGAATAACGTTTTTGTCATCTTCTATTACCACCTATAGGTTAGTCCCACGAAGGTCTAAGTATGTATTTGCTGAGCTGGACTGAAGAGGTGAATGTGGCAAGCTATTGTTGTCAGCCTGGCATTATGACTACTCCTGTCTGCAGTTGGCTGTACATTCCAAGAGTAGAACAGTGCTCCATAGGGTTCTCAGTGGCTGATTTTTCAGAAGTTGATTGCCCTATTTCTCTTCTGAGGTTCCTCTTGGTGGACTAGCACTTCCAATCTTTGGGTTATCAGCCAAGCACCTTAACTGTTTTTCTCACCCCGGGACTCCCTTTCCTCTGCTAGAATTTGCCAACTGAGAGTCATTCTTGTGAGAGCTGCAAGGTAGATGACAAGGAGAAACCATTATTCTTGGCAGCTGCTGCAAAGATACGCATGGGTAGAGAACAGACGAGAGTGGCACGGTAGTTTCTGGGAGTCATGTGCTTCAGGGCTGCAAGCAGCTGACAAGGAGGGGAAACCTCCCTGAGGTGCTTAAAATTCACTGCAGGTGTTCAGCAGACTCCCGGGAATCACACACTTGGTGCTATGGGCACCTGAGATTATCACTTCTTTCCTTTTGATACTGACACTTTTGATTTCAGGACTTCTAGCAGAAACTTGGAGCCCTGGTGGCACAGTGGTTAAAAACTCATCTGCTAACCAAAAGGGTGGCAGTTCAAATCCACCAACTACCCCTATGGGGCAGTTCTATTCTGTCCTACAGGATCACTATGAGCTGGAATCGACTCAACAGGTTTGGGGTTTTTTTGTTTTTTGGTTTTTAGCAGAAACTTCCCCTGCCCCTCTGATTGTTGTGTACACCTTTGGTTTCCTGTATTATGTATTATCTCACTGGGGATCCACTAAATGAGTTTTGTTTTATTAATACAACCCTGCCCAATATACTGAGGAATAGACAACTAACAGAAGAATAAAATTGGTGATTCTCCAATGCTATACACCCAACATTGTGTAAAATAAAAAAAAAATTTTTTTTGTTATTGTTTTTTTTCCTGACAGATTCTTGCCTTTTAGCTGCAATGAATATCTGGTAGCTAATAACTAATACCTGTAAAGTTAAGCTATAGGCCAGAGAAGTGTGGAGTTAAATGCAGTGATGGTTGGTCTTGTCTTTCCACCAGCAGCCCTAACACAACTCTATAAACCTCCCATCTAAATTCCTTCTGGATTGCTGATTAACTGAGGAGTCATGCCCAGAGAATAAAAGAACACTGCATCACCTTGCTAGTCAGTCATTGTCATCACCTGGGTGCTTGTTAGAAATGCAGAATTTTAGGCATCTCAACAAGATCCCCAGGTGATTATATGCACGTGAATGTTGAGAACCGCTGCTATAGAAGATTTGTTAAAACAGAGGTTGTTGGGCCCTACCTCCAGAGTTTTGGATTTAATTTGTCTAGGGTGTAGCCTAGGACTCAGGGTGTTTAAAAGTTCATCAGTAGATTCCATTGCACAGCAAAGTTTCAGAGCCAGTAGGACAGAGCCCTCAAGGTATGGTCTAAATACCTGCAGGTGATTTGGCGTGGCTTGGTGAATTAACTGTAAGGACTTGGAATTTATTTCCAGGTGCATTTTATCCTAAATAGCTTCATTGAATCCAAGCCCTGGGCTCATCTGCAATGAGTGGGATGTGTGGACTTTTACCAGCGTTTTATAAGATTGGCCTGGCTAAGCTACCACTCCACTGTCTATGTCCTCCTGAGTATTGTGCCTGCAGTTCAATTATTAGCTAAAGTAGATGGATGCATTTTTTGGAGATGGAGAAGTAGTTTTGTAATTTAAAGAGCTAGTTTTTGAGAGGCATGGTGTGTTAGTTTCCTATTGCTGCTGTGAGAAATTACTACAAACTTAGTGGCTTAAAAAACACAAATTTGGAGGTGGGGCCAAGACAGCAGAGTAGTCAGATACTTCCAGTGGTCCCTCTTACAACAAAGACCCAAAAAAACAAGTGGATCGATTATGTATGACAGTCTAGGAGCTCTGAACATCAAAGGCAAAGTTGAGGAATCGGACTGAGTGCTGGGGGAGGGAGAGACAGTTTGGAAGCTGTGAGGAGTTGCCAGACCTGACCTGGCAGGAGCTGGAGCCGTTCAGCCCAGATCAGCTCGGGGAGTGTGGTGTGACAGGCAAGCAGTAGCACTCAGGAGGCATTTTCCACATTGGGAGAGACCCAGCAGCTGAGAATCTACTTGGCCATCCAGAACCAGTCAGAAGCAGCCCATGATCGGGAAAAGATAAGTACTTGCATCTGGCCTACCTCGTGGATCAAAAACACCCTTCTTAGGGAAAAAACTCTCCCATTTACCTCGCCACTCCCTGCTCTGCACTGAGTCCACGACGGCTTCAGCAATTGCCAAGTCCCCTGGGCTGGAAGCAAGACCTGTCACATGCCCTGAGCCATTCTCCTGGTCTTGGAGAGGGACGAACTTAACAAACAGGTGGAAAAAATAATCTGCAGGCTCCCTAAGCTAGGAACTCAGGGTAGGCACAGCTCCTTTGCCTAGGCACAGCCATAAGGGTGCCATAGACTTTGAGTGCCTTTCCCCCTGCATAGAATTGTGTGGGCCCATTTCAACAGCGTAGGCCCTCATTACCATAGTACAACAGGGTATATACCTGAAGTCTAACTTCAGCTGTTTCAGCTGTGAATTGGCAGGTTTGGGACATTTGACACTGCTCTGCCCATTGAGCAGGGTCTTCACCTACCCACATCAGGGGCCTGAGGACTGGTGGCTTCACCCATACCACATAGTCGCCTGTGACAGGGGCCGAAGAACAAGAGGTACCCCCCAGTCCTTACAACCAACAGCATTGGGTGCTCATAGTCCAGCTGCAAAACCCACCCACCTACATGGTCTGGGGAACAGGGGCACGCTTTCCTCCCAGACACTCAGGGGCAGCCATTGGCACCCTGCCTTGCTCAGTGTGTGTCCCCCTGCTGCAGCCTGATGCCTGTGCATATACCAATCACCCATGTCTGTCTAGGACTGTAGGTGAGAGCCTGCACCACACTCCTGGTGGCCAAATACCTGGACATCTGAGCTGAATCCATACAGGAGGGGTGGGCAGACTCCTGGGCTTACAGACTTAGTGGCAGATGTGGCCACCTGGTGGCAGGACGTTGTAGCCTCAGGGGCACCGGTGACAGGGCTAGCTCACACGAGCAGCCTATTTAGCTATATCAAAACAAAACAAAACAAGAAGCTAGGACACAGTAAACAAACATAAAATAAATAAATATAATAATTTATTGATGGCTCAGAGACAGCAGTCAATATCAAATCACATAAAGAAGCAGACCATGATGGCTTCGGCAAGCTCCCAAAATAAAGAATCTAGAGATTTTCCAGAGGAAGAAAATTTCTTGGAATTACCAGAGGCAGAGCACGAAAGATTAATATACGGAACTCTTCAAGATATCAGGAGGGAAATTAGGCAAAATGCAGACTCCGCAATATAGCAACTTGAGAAGAGCATAATGACAGATTTAACAGGCTGCAAGAATCCATAGAGAGACAGCAATCAGAAATCCAGAAAATTAACAATAAAATTTCAGAATAAGACAACTCAGTAGAAAGTCATAGGAGCAGAAGTGAGGCAACAGAAGTCAGAATTGGTGAGATAGAAGATAATGCATTTGACAGCAATTTACTTGAGGAAAAATCAGATAAAATGATTTTAAAAAATGAAGAAACCCTAAAAATTATGTGGGATTCTATCAAGAGGAATAACCTACGAGCAATTGGAGTACCAGAACAGGGGGGGATAACAGAAAATACAGAGAGAGTTGTTGAAGATTTGTTGGCAGAAAACTTCCCTGATATTGTGAAAGATGAGAAGATACTAATCCAAGATGCTCATCAAACCCCACAGAAGGTAGATCCCAAAAGAAAGTCACCAAAGACATATTAAAACAAACTTGCCAAAACCAAAGAGAGAATTTTAAGAGCAACTAGGGAGAAATGAAAAGTCATCTACAAAGGAGAGTCAATAAGAATAGCCTCAGACTACTCAGCAGAAACCATGCAGGCAGGAAGGCAATGGGATGACATATATAAAGCCTTGAAGGAAAAAAATTGCCAACCAAGAATTACATATCCAGTAAAACTGTCTCTCAAATATGATGGTGAAGTTAGGGCATTTCCAGATAAACAGAAGTTTAGGGAATTTGCAAAAACCAAACCAAAATTACAAGAAATACTAAAGGGAGTCCTCCAGTTAGAAAATCAATAACATCAGATAACAACCCAAGACTAGAACACAGGACACAGCAACTAGATATCAACTCAGATAGGGAAGTTACAAAAATCAAAGCTAAAACACTGAAAATAGGGAAACAGAGATGTCAATATGTAACAGATGACAACATTAAAACAAAAAAGAGGGACTAAAAAATGTACACATAGATTTTTCATATGGAGAGGAAGTCAAGACAACATAAATAAATAAAAGACTGGCTTAAACTTAGAAAAATAGGGGTAAATATTAAGGTAACCACAAAGGAAACTAACAATCCTACACATCAAAATAAAAAACAAGAAAAATATAAAGACTCAGCAAATACAAAATCAACAACAATGAAAAAGATGAAAAGAAAATACATAAAGAAAAATGACTCAGCACAGAAACTTAAGCAGAACAATGAAACTATCAACAACACACACAAAAACACATCAAAATGACAGCACTAAACTCATACCTATCAGTAATTATCCTGAATGTAAATGGACCAAAGGCACCAATAAGAGACAGAGATTGGCAGTATGGATAAAAAAACACAATCTGTCCATATGCTGCCTACAAGAGACAAACCTTAGATTTAAAGATGCAAACAAACTAAAACTCAAAGGATGGAAAAAAATATATCAAGCAAATAACACCCAAAAAAGAGCAGGAGTGGCAATATTGATCTCTGACAAAATAGACTTTAAAGTAAAATCCACCACGAAAGATAAGGAAGGGCACTATATAATGATTAAAGGGTCAATACACCAGGAGGCCATAACTATAGTAAATATTTACACACCCAACAACAGGG
>NW_004443958.1:9459853-9488920 GCF_000243295.1 Trichechus manatus latirostris
TAACAAAAGAAGAGATTGAAAAGGTAATTAAAAAACTCCCGACAAAAAAAAAAAAAAAAACCCTGGCCTGGAAGTCTTCACTGGAGAATTCTACCAAACTTTCAGAGAAGAGTTAACACCACTACTACTAAAGGTATTTCAGAGCGTAGAAAAGAATGGAATACTCCCAAACTCCTTCTACAAAGTCAGCATAACTCTGATACCAAAACCAGGTAAAGATACCACAAAAAAAGAAAATTACAGACCAGTATCCCTCATGAACATTGATGAAAAAATCCTCAACAAAATTCTAGCCAATAGAATTCAGCAACATTTCAAAAAAATAAATCACCATGATCAAGTGGGATTTATACCAGGTATGCAGGGATGGTTCAACATTAGAAAAATAATCAATGTAATCCATCACATGAATAAAACAAAAGACGAGAACCACATGATCTTATCAATTGATGCAGAAAAGGCATTTGACAAAGTCAAACACACATTCATGATAAAAACTCTCAGGAAAATAGGAATAGAAGGGAAATTCCTCAGTATAATTAAGGGCATTTATACAAAACCAACAGCCAACATCATGCTAAATGGAGAGAGTTTGAAAGCATTCCCCTTGAGACTGGGAACCAGACAAGAATGCCCTTTATCACTACTTTTATCCAGCATTGTGCTGGAGGTCCTAGCCAGAGCAATTAGGCTAGAGAAAGAAATAAAGGGCATCCAGATTGGTAGGGAAGAAGTAAAAATATCTCTACTTGCAGATGATATGATTTTATACACAGAAAAACCCAAAGAATCCACAAGAAGACTATTGGAACTAATACAAGATTTCAACAAAGTATCAGGATACAAGATAAACATGCAAAAATCAGTTGGATTCCTTTACACCAACAAAGAGAACTTGGAAGAGGAAATCACCAAATCAATACCATTTACAATAGCCCCCAAGAAGATAAAATACTTGGGAATATATCTAACCAGAGATGTAAAAGACTTATACAAGGAAAACTACAAGACACTACTGCAAGAAACCAAAAGAGACCTGCATAAGTACAACAACATACCTCGCTCATGGATAGGTAGACTCAACATTGTGAAAATGTCTATTCTACCCAAAGCAATCTACAGATACAATACAATCCTGATCCAAATTCCACCAGCATTTTTTAATGTGATGGAGAAACAAATCACCAACTTCATATGGAAAGGGAAGAGGCCCCAAATAAGTAAAGCATTACTCACGAAGAAGAACAAAGTGGGAGGCCTCGCACTACCTGATTTTAAAACCCATTATATCGCCACAGTAGTCAAAATAGCCTGGTACTTGTACAACAACAGATACATAGACCAATCGAACCGAATTGAGAATCCAGACATAAATTCATCCACCTATGAGCAGCTGATATTTGAGAAAGGCCCAATGTCTGTTAATTGGGGAAAAGAAAGTCTCTTTAACAAATGGTGCTGGCATAACTGGATATCTAGCTGCAAAAAACTGAAACAAGACCCATACCTCACACCATGCACAAAAAGTAACTCAAAATGGATCAAAGACCTAAATATAAAATCTAAAACAATAAAGATGATGGAAGAAAAAATAGGGACAGTGCTAGGAGCCCTAATACATAGCATAAACAATATGAACTGTAAGTAAGAATGCACAAACACCAGAAGAGAAGCTAGATAACTGGGAGCTCCTAAAAATCAAACACTTAGGCTCATCAAAAGACTTCACCAAAAGAGTCAAAAGACAACCTACAGACTGGAAAAAAATTTTTGGCTACGACAAATCCAGTCAGTGTCTAATCTCTAAAATCTATAAGATACTGCAAAACCTCAACCACAATAAGACAACGCAATTAAAAAATGGGCAAAGGATATTAACAGGCACTTCACCAAAGAAGACATTCAGGCAGCTAACAGACACATGAAGAAATGCTCACGACCATTAACCGTTAGAGAAATGCAAATCAAAACTACAGCGAGGTACCATCTCACCCCAACAAGGCTAGCATTAATCCACAAAACACAAAATAATAAATGTTGGAGAGGGTGTGGAGAGACTGAACACTTATACACTGTTGGTGGGAATGTGAAATGGTATAACCAATTTGGAAATTGATTTGACACTTCCTTAAAAAGCTGGAAATAAAAGTGCCATATGATCCAGCAATCCTGCTCCTTGGAATATATCCTAGAGAAATAAGAGTCATCACACAAATAGATGTATGCACACCCATGTTCATTGCAGCACTGTTCACAATAGCAAAAAGACGGAAACAACCTAGGTGCCCATCTAGGGACAAATGGATAAAATTATGGTGTATTTGCACAATGGAATACTATGCAACAATAAAGAACAATGATGAATCCGTGAAACAGAACATGGAGGAATCTGGAGGACATTATGCTGAGTGAATCTAGACAGTCACAGAAGGACAAATATTGTATAAGACCACTATTACAAGAATTCAAGAAGGTTTAAACACAGAAGAAAACATTCTTTGGTTACTTGCCTTGGTCAAGTTGTGCTGACAGCCCCTGTATTGAGTGTTGTCTTTCCCTTCTCCAAAGTGGACGCTTGTCTATAATCTAGTTAGTGATTTTCCCTCCCCATCACTCCCCACCTTTGTAACCATCAAAGAATGTTTTTTTTCTGTGTGTAAACCTTTTCTTGAGTTCTTATAATAGTGATCTCATACAGTGTTTGTCCTTTTGTGATTGATTTATTTCACTCAGCATAATGGTCTCCAGATTCATCCATGTTTGAGATGTTTTATGGATTCATCATTGTTCTTCATCATTGTGCATAGCACTCCATTGTGTGTATGTACCATAATTTGTTTATCCATTCACTGACTAGATAGTAGACAAGAATTATCTTAGGTGAAGGGAAGGGACAGCACACACTACAGGGGAAGTCAGCACAATGGACTAAACCAAAGAAGTTTCCTGAACACAGTCAAACACTTCGATGGACAGAGTAGCAGGGGCAGGGGTCTGGGGACCATGGTTTCAGGGGACATCTAGGTAAATTGCATAACAAAGTTTATTAAGAAAATGTTCTGCATCCTACTTTGGTGAGTGGTGTCTGGGGTCTTAAAAGCTAGTGAGTGGCCATCTAAGATCCATCAATTGCTCCAAACCCACCTGGAGTAAAGGAGCATGAAGAACACCAAAGACACAAGGAAAGTATTAGCCTAGAGACAGAAAGGGCCACAGAAGCCAGAGACTTCATCAGCCTGAGACCAGAATAACTAGATGGTGCCTGACTACCACCAATGACCGCCCTGACAGGGAACACAACAGAGAGTCCCTGATGGAGCAGGAGAAAGGTGGGGTGCAGAACTCCAATTCTAGTAAGAAGACCAGACTTAATGGTCTGACTGAGACTGGAGGATTCCCGGAAATCATGGCCCCTGGATTCTCTGTCAGCCCAGAACTAAAACAATTTCCGAGGCCAACTCTTCAGACAGGGATTGGACTGGACTGTGGGACACAAAGTGATACTTGTGAGGAGTGTGTCTCTTACCTCAAGTAGATACAAGACATTAAACCGGCAGCTTCTGTCCGGAGGTGAGATGAGAAGGCAGAGAACGTCAGGACCTGATTGAATGGACATGGGAAATCAGGGGTGGAAAGGAGGAGTGTGCTGTCACAGTATGGGGAGAGCAACTATGGTCACATAACAATGTATGTATAAATGTATGAGAGACTAACTTGAATTGTAAACTTTCACTTAAACTAAAATAATAAAAAAAAGGGGGGTGGGTAGAGAAACACAAATTTATCATCCTACTGTTTTGAGGGTTGGAAGTCTGAAAAGAGTGTTGAGTGGATAAAATCATGCTATAGCAGGGTTGCATTCCTTCTGAAGACTCCAGCAGTGAATCTGTTTCCTTGCCTTTTCCAACTTCTGATGATTTTAAAAATTGTTGCTTATTTGCTATGAATATTAATAGTATTCACCATGAAAAGTACGTGGTCCCATAGATAATGCGGTCTGACACTGTACCGTTTTGGATTTTCTTAGCAGCTTTATTGAGATATAATTCCATTACTATAAAATACACCCTTTTAAAATGTACAATTCAGCCGTTTTTAGTATTTTCAAAGATTTAGGCAACAGTCAGAACGCTGGTGGAACAATGGTTAAGAGTTTGGCTGTTAACCAAAAGGTTGTCAGTTGAAATCCGTCAGCCGCTCGTTGGAAACCCCATGGGGCAGTTCTACTCTGCCCTATAGGGTCGCTGTGAATCAGAATAAACTTGATGATGAGTTTGGTTTTATTTTTGGTATAATAACCTGGTGGCACAAATGGTTAAGCCCTCAGCTATTAACTGAAAGGTTGACAGTTCAAACCTACCCAGTGGCTTTGCAGGAGAAAAACCGGGGGATCTGCTCCTGTAAAGATTACAGTTAAGAAAACCCTATGAGGCAATTCTACTCAGTCGCATAGGGTAGCTATGATTTTAAATCACCTGGACAGCACCTAACAACAACAGCAATGTGATAACTCTATATTTAACATTTTGAGAAACTGCCAAACTCTTTTCCAAGGTGCCTGTATCATTTTACATTCCTACCAGCAATGCATAAGGGTTCTAATTTCTGCACATCCTCATCAATACTTGTTATTGTCTGTCTTTTATTTTGGCTAACCTAGTAGCCGTGAAGTGGTATATCATTGTGGTTTTAATTTTCGTTTCTCCATCAATGGCACATAACAGCAACAATGATTAATTATACTGAGTATCTTGTCATGTGTTTATTGGCCATTTGTATGTCTTCTTTGGAGAAACATGTATTCAAACCCTTTGCAGCATTGTTTTAAATTGGAGGTTCAAATCCACCCAGAGGTGACTCAGCAGAAAGGCCTGGCAATCTACTTCTGAAAAATCAGCCATTAAAAACCCTATGGAGCACAGTTCTACTTTGACTCACATGGGGTTGCCATGAGTCCAAACTGACTCAATGGCAACTGGTGGTAGGAATAGTAATTTATAGAAAAATAAAAACCTGAAAATATGTATCCATTGGTTAAATAAGGATGGGATAATGTCAGAGAATGTGGAAAAGGCAGATGTTTTTCTGAGGACAAAAATGAAGAAGATAACAATATTACTCATTTCAGTAACATGGCATTCTAAAAGTTAAATCCTTCAAGTAATTGGAGGGGCAGATGAAGAGGGTCTCAAGCCAGACGCTTTATATTTATTATTGAATTCAATCTTTACACTTGCTGTGAGGTGATCATTCATATTTCTATTTTACAGATGAGGAAACAACCATAGGGAGGTTAAGCACTTTGCCCTTGGCTGTACAGCTATAGAAGGGAATTTAAATCAGGCCTGTTGCACTACAAATATTTCCACTATTATATTGCTTGTTATAAAACAACATACAACTGATTTTTTGCTGCTTCATTTTTATTAGCCTCCATTAAGCAAACCTGGGGTTTTAAAAATTTGGATTTTTTTTTTTTTTTTTTTGGTGCTTTAGGTGAAAGTTTATACCTTGAGTCAGTTTCTCATTCAAAAATTTGTATACATATTGTTTTGTGACATTGGTTGCAATCCCTGCAATGTGACAGCCCTCTCCCCATTTCCACCCTGGGCCATTCATCCAGTCCCTGTCCCTTCCTGCCTTCTCGTCTTGCTTTTGGGCAGGAGTTGCCCATTTGGTCTCGTATATTTGATTGAACTAAGAAGCTCGTTCCTTACATGTGTTATTGTTTGTTTTATAGGCCTGTCTAATCTTTGTCTGAAAAATGGGCCTCGGGATTGTCTGGGGACCATAGTCTCGGGGATTCCTCCAGTCTCTGTCAGACCAGTAAGTCTTGTCTTTTTTTGTGAATTTGAATTTTGTTCTATGTTGTGATCCCTGTCAGAGCAGTAGGTGGTGGTAGCCGGGCCCCATCTAGTTCTTCTAGGCTCAGGCTGGTATAGGCTGTTGTTCATGTGGTCCATTAGTCCCTTGGACTAATATTTTACTTGTGTCTTTGGTTTTCTTCATTCTCCTTTACTCTGGATGGGATGGGACCAATAGATGCATTTTAGACTGCTATTTGCAAGTCGTTAAGACCCCAGATGCTACTCACCAAAGTAGTATGTAGAACATTTTCTTTATGAACTATGTTATGCCAGTTGACCTAGATGCCCCCCAAGTCTGTGGTCCCCAGCCCTCAGCCCCAGCAACTCAGTCTCTCAAGGTGTTTGGATGTGTCTAGGAAACGTCTATGACTTTGCCTTGGTCAAGTTGTGCTGACAGCCCCTGTACTGAGTTTTGTCTTTCCCTTCACCAATGTTGACTCTTGTCTATAATTTAGTTAGTGATTTTCCCTTCCCATCACTCCTCACCTTCGGAACCATCAAATAATGTTTTTTTCTGTGTGTAAACCTTTTCTTGAGTTCTTATAACAGTGATCTCATACAATGTTTGTCTTTTTGTGATTTATTTCACTTAGCATGATGGTCTCCAGATTCATCCATGTTTGAGATGTTTCATGGATTCATCATTGTTCTTTATCATTGCGCATAGCATTCCATCGCACCATAATTTGTTTATCCATTCATCTGTTGATGGGCACTTAGGTTGTTTCTATCTTTTTGCTGTTGTGAATAATAGTGCAATGTAATTGGGTATGCATATGTCTATTCGTGTAATGGGTCTTATTTCTGTAGGATATAGTCCTAGAATTGGGATTGCTGGATCATATGTTATTTCTATTTCTAGCATTTTAGGAGGCACCATATTGTTTTCCATAGTGATTGTATCATTTTACATTCCTATCAGCAGTGCATAAGAGTTCCAGTCTCCCCGCAACCTCTCCAACATTTGTTATTTTCTGTTTTTTGTTTTTTAATTTGTGCCAGTATTGTCAGGGTGAGACGGTATCTCATTGTAGTTTTGATTTGCATTTCTCTAATGGCTAATGACCACGAGCATTTCCTCATGTGTCTGTTAGCCACCTGAACATCTTCTTTGGTGAAGTGTCTGTTCATATCCTTTGCCCATTTTTCAACTGGATTATTTGTCTTTTTATTGTTGAGGTGTTGAAGTATTTTGTAGATTTTATAGATTAGACCCTTGTCAGATAAGTCATAGCCAAAATTTTTTTTCCGGTCTGTAGGTTCTCTTTTTACTCTTTTGGTGAAGTCTTTTGATGAACATAAGTGTTTAATTTTTAGAAGCTCCCAAGTATCAGTTTATCTTCTTGTGTTTGTGTATTGTTAGTTATAGTTTGTATTGTATTTATGCCGTGTATTTGGGCCCCTAGCATTGTCCCTATTTTTTCTTCCATAGTCTTTATTGTTTTAGGTTTTATTTAGGTCTTTGATCCATTTTGAGTTAGTTTTCGTGTATGCTGTGAGGTATGGATCTTTTTTCATTTTTTTACAGATGGATATCCAGTTATGCTAGCACCATTTGTTAAAGAGATGGTCTTTTCCCCCATTTAACAGACTTTGGCCCTTTGTCAAATACCAGCTGCTCATAAATGGAGGGATTTATGTCTGGGTTCTCAGTTCTATTCCATTGGTCTATGTGTCTGTTGTTGTACCAGTACCAAGCTGTTCTGACTGCTGTGGCAGTATAATAGGTTCTGAAATCAGGTAGTGTGAGGCCTCTCATGTGGTTAAAAATTTGGAACTTTTAAGGATCATTTCCTTTACTTAACAGAAATGTTAAAACAGCTACTTTATGTAATTGGGCTTCCATGCCAGACAACAAACATTTCTTGAATTAAAATATACTAATAAATCATATATGCCTGTCACCATGTGAGTGGTTTGTAAAAATATAAACTTTGTTACCAAATGTGAAAGAATAAAATTTGAACTTTAGCAAGATGTTTTCTCTGTAACTTAGTGTTTTACTTTTTTATGTGCTCAGGATTTCCAAAGTAAATTTTGACATTTACCAGAGCTTTTCCCACAAATGAAAATAGATGATATGCTGAAACATTAAAGTTATGTTAATGGTTTAGAAATAGCCTTATGACCTGCTTACATTTGTAAAGATTATTGATTTCCAGAGGGCATAGAAAAGCTACTTTCTCTGATTGTAGCCTTGATATTAGAGTTCACACTTAAACCGTGGAATTTTCAAATAAAGTGCTACTAGAATGATTTTTTTTTTTTTTAACATCAAAAGTGATCGAGTTAAAACTAATACTCAGTGACTAGGAAAGCTTGACTGGGATCAACCAAGATCAAAATTAATTAAGAATTTGCATTAATTTGGTCACTAATAGCACGTATTTAAATATTCCTGCCAATAAAAAAAGTACACATATGTAAGTGTAAAAATGAGCATATTAGCAAAAACTTTTTAAGCAATATAAAAGAATAAAGATAACAATTACAGTGACTTGTGGAGTTATATTTGGAAAATGCAAGATATACTCTGAGTATCCCAGAAAAAAAGATTCAAGGCATTAAGTTTGGTGGAAGATACTAAAATCATAGTGAGAAAGTTTATGGCTTTTTGTTTTCTCTGTTAAAACGACAACGAGAAGTAGATGGGCTGAGAGTTGGGAACCATGTCAGGTTCCAGATCTTTCATTTATTCATGTAACAAATTTTTAGTGAGTGCTTACTTTATACCAAAGGAGCCCTGGTGATGCTGAGGTTGAAGCCCTGGACTGCTAACTGAAAGGTCAGTGGTTCAAACCCACCAGCCGCTCTGAGGGAGAAAGATATAACAGTCTTCTTCCTTAAAGATTATAACCTTGGAAATCCTATGGGACCGTTCTACTCTGTCCTATAGGGTCGCTATGAGTTAGAATTGACTCGAGGGCCACAGGTTTGGTTTGGTTTTACTTTATGACAATGACTGTGCTAATCATCATCGAGGCAGACATTACCCTTGTCCTCTATTAGGGTAAAAAGCCACTAACTACACAAAGGGCAAAATTAATGAAGCCCAGAAAAATTCCTCCTCCTATGAGTCTTGGAAGAATAATTGCTTAAAACTCCAGTTTTAAAAGCTCTTTGCAAAAATTTAATTGTCCCTATACACAAGATTTTGCTTTTTCAAAGAACTTTAGTTTTCCTTCTACATGGCCATTAACAAAAGGATAGATCAGAACGGTATTCTGTAGTTGTAGAGGAACATTAAAATATAGCTGAATTAGAATACATCTTTCCAAAGGGGAAAAAAATAGTCCGTGAAAAATTGCTTACAAGTTATCTTCATCTATAATCACATAGAAAGAACTCCAACAATACAAACCAAATCTAGAGGGACCAAAGGCAAGATATCAAATGACAAGGACAGGAGCAGGTAATGATTCGTGTGCAGAGCCTAGAAGGGCAAAGAAGGAAGTTGACGGAATAGGGTCTTCTAGAATTGAAGAGTTCTTATGACAGACAATTATACCCACTGCCACTTTCTAAGCCCACATCATGTGGGTGAATCCCACCATCTATGTGATTCTTATCTTAGAATCAGAAGACTTCTAGAACATGTATGAACCACAGAGAGCACCTCAACATGTATCTGTCATAAAGAGTTTACTAAACAAAATAGGGAATTAAGACACTAAAGAACATTGATTTTTCTTATAATTGTATTATTTTTGTGTTTTACCTTTTGTAGTTAAGTTCTATGCACATAATTGGATTAAATTTCTATTTTATTATTTATTTTATGATAACTTTGGCATTTATAAGTTATTATCTGAAAGAGCACCAGGGGATGTCTGGTTTCTTTCCTTCCATAATTTGGCCTGCTTCCATGTGACAGTGGTACATTTATCTCAGGTTCTGTGCCCTCTGCAATAAATGACATGTATTTCAGACATTTCTATTTCCAGATGTGATTTTAAGTAGCTTTAATAACAGAGAAAAATACCTAATAAAGAAAAAAGAAAAAAAAAACCTCAAATAGGGCATTAAATAATTATCTTTCTTAGTGACAATTTGGTAATGATATGTCTTATAGTCTTTTTTGTATGCACATACACACATTTTTTTAGTTTACAAGATAGTTTGACTTACATTTGTAAATAGCTGGTAGTGAATCTTTTTGACCTGAGAGATCCTGGGCTAAGACGTGGCTGGTGCGTGTTTGCCTTCAGTGTTAGTGCAAAATCAAGAGGAACATTTTTATTGATCAATAGGTGTGGTTTTTTAAGAATATAATTGTCCCTGGGTCTGGAAAGTATTAGTTTTTTAGTAGTCTTAGTCATGCTTACTGAGTCAGCGCAAATATATGAACCCCAAGCTTTGGCTTGTATCACTCTGTGATGGTTAAGATTGTATGTAAACTTGGCTAGGCCATGATTCTCAGTGTTTTGGCAGTTGTATAATGTTGTGATCACTTCCCTGTTGAAATTTAATATGTGATCACCCCCATGATGGAATCTGCTGAGTGGTACCAGCAGAGGTGGGGCCTGTAGTGGCTCACGGCCCTCTCAGCCTTCATCTCTCCACCCTCTGCTGGCTACTTCCTTCCTGCTTGCCTTGCCAAGGTTTTTGGCTTGTTCCAAACCCAGCAGCTGCCTCTTGTCATCTCACCTCTGATTTTTGAGACTTGAGCTAGCAGCTTACCTATTGATCTTGGGATTCATCGCTCTTCACAGCCTGCAAGCAAGAGTCCTGCTCCCCTACCTGCTGATCTTGGGTTCGCCATCCCCTGTGTCTATATGAATCAGGAGAAACCTTGTGGTCTTGTCTGCCGATCTTGGAATCCGTCGGCCTTCCCAGCCTGTGAGCAGGAGCCCTGCTATCCAACCTGCTGACCTTGGGTTCACCAGCTTCTGCAGCTGTGTGAATTGGGAGAGGCCTCTACCCTGATCCACAGACTTTAGACATTCTAGCCTCTACAATCGCGTAAGCTATTTCCTTGACATAAATCTTTATATATTTATATGCGTTACTGGTTTTTGCGTCTCTAGAGACCTCAGCCTAAGGCACATCCAAGTCATCATTTTCTGTTTATAGATAAAAAGATCTTTTGCATATTAAGGGTCTTCTTCTTTTCTTCCTTATCCCTTCCTTCCTTATTCCCTGCCTTCTCTTCCTTCCTCTTTTCAAACCTTTTATTTTTTTGAGAAATTTTAGCCTCTTTCTTCAATGGAAATGGTTTTCCTCCAAAGTGCAGTGGCTAACAAAACTGCACACAAAGTTTTTAATTAAAATCCTGAAACGAGCTAATGTAGCTTCTTCTGAAGCAAATTCTATACAGCAGCCGTCCAGGAAGCTTAGTGGAGAAAAAAATTGTCCCATGGTCAAATAAGTTTGGAAAAATCTGTGTACCTTCTTAGAGAGTAGGATTGCCAGGTTTAGCAAATAAAAATAAAGGCCACCAAGTTAAAATTGAATTTCAGATGAACAACAAATAATAGCATTATTTTTTTAAAATAATTATTTGCTGTTCATCTGAAATTCAATTTTAACTGGGCATCGTGTGTTTTGTCTGGCAACCTATCAGAGAGTTACAAAGCATGTTATTATCTTGTTTTTTTTAACCGCAATTTACCGTGGAGAAATTAATAGGGTCTGAGAAAACAGCATGAAGAAAAGAAATACTGGCAGGAAACTGTGGGGAACAGTGGATAATTTGGTTTCGTGCATTAGTTTTCTACAGCTGCTGAAACAAAATACTGTGAATTGGGTGACTTCTAAGAATATAATAAGAATTTTATTGTCTCACAGTTCTGGAGGCTAGAAGTCCAAATCAGGATATCAGCTATGTTGATTCCTTCTGAGGGCCCAGAGAGATGAACTGTTCCATGCCTCTATCTATCTTAGCTTCTTGGACCTCCAGGTGTTCCTTGGCTTGCAGCTGCAGCATCACATGGCGTCTTTTCTTTGTCTGTCTGTTATCTGTGTATCCTCTCCTCTTTTGTAAGGACACTGGTCATACAAGATTAGGACCCACTCTACTTCATGTCACCCTAACTGATAACATCTTCAAAGACCCGATTTCCAATCAAGGTGACATTCACAGATGGGGAAGAGGGTTAGGACTTAAACATATCTTGTTGTGGGACACAATTCAATATATAATATTTGGCTTGACCACAGAATAAGTATGAAATAAAATTGAAGGAAAGAATTATAGAAAGATATAATGGATACCTGTTGTTTTTACCTGACCAAGATCTGTATCTCTTTTCATAATATCAATACTGTTTCTTTGGGGGAATCACCCTTTCCCCACTTTCATCCCTTATGAAAGGAATGGGGCTGATCCAATTCCAGCCTCCAAAGATGGACTAGTGATCTAAGCCTGACCATCCACATATTTTTTTCTGCTTGACAAGTGATTGGTTCAGGAAAAGGCAAACGGTCCAAGCTACCGGCCTTGGACTTTTGTTGGCATAATTTCAAAACAGGCACGATTTCCCCTCGGTTGCTATATTGATGAGATCTGAGGATGGAGCTCCTGCAGCCATGTGTGTTTTTTCTTTGTTTGTTTTTTGAGAGCTTTCCTGCAAATGAAGCCAGTAGAAATGAAGCTGAGTCAAAGGAAAGACCAAGAAGGAATTCAGATGACATCCCTGAAGCCCTTGGATTGGGCTGTGGCTGAGGCCAACACTGAAGTAACATGAGACAATAAATTAGCTCCTCTCTCTCCCTTCTTCCCTCCCACCCTCCCTCCCTCCTTCCTTCCCTCTCCCTCCCTTCCTTCCTTCCTTGCTTCCTTCCTGAATAAAGCCACTTTGAGTTAGGTTTGTCACATGCAACCTAAACACTCCTAATTTCCACATAAAAATAGTTTGGAGATAGGTTATTGAAGATATTTAATTTCATGCTAAGTGTTTAGAATTTTAATCTGTCTTTAGTCGTTTAAGTTTTCTGAGCAGGGGGAGAAATGGGATTAGAGTCTTGACCTAGGAAGGTTAATATTGGGATAGATTAAGGAGAAGTATTTAACAATGGAATGCATCAATGAGACTATTAAAAATTCTTTGGTGAGCAGGGATAGGACCCTAATTTGGGTTTTGAATAGGGCATGGATACAGGAGTGACTATAGAAAGAGAATTAAGATGAGAAAGCTGATTAAATGAGGATAAGGGAGAGGGGCGTATTCTTATTCATTCATATATAATGTTTTCTAAACTTCTAGTGAAATTCGTTTTCATGGGAAGATCTCGAATTGGTTTCCCTAGAGATATAAAAATCATTTTTAAAAAACTATAACCTAGAGGAATTAAAAGGGGCAGAATAGACAATTTGTTGGAATTCCCTGGAGCTTTGTAGTTCTGTTATTTGATTATTATAAAGTTATGATAGCTATTGCCAGAAATTGAGAGACTTCCTCTTTGGACTCAGGTCCTATTTATGTTGCTGAATAAACATCCATTTTTAAAAGCACAGCCATTAATAACTTGTCCATTTGTACATTTTCCTAAACCACCACATTTCCCCAGTCTATGGGTTGACATGCGTGGCAGTTGCTATTAAGCTTTTAATGGCCATTTATTTATTTCTGTAAAATGTTCATTCAGATGTTTTCATTGAACATCCAGACATTTATTAGTCATTTGTTTACCACCACACAAATTTATGGAACTGTTAAATGCACCATCTTGGTGAGTTGTCAGAAAAGAATTATAGCACAGAGGAGCATATTGTTTGGAATTTGTTAGAAGCTCATCCCAATACTATTAATTCTGTTTATTAGAGAACCAAGACAATTCAAGTAATCTCCCACAGACATAAAATGTTAACTTGAAAATCATACTCCCTTTCCAATTGAGAGGCTATCACTTGGAGGAAAAAAAAGGGCTAGGAGGAAGACCGTTGCCTATTGTAGGAGCCTATTTAGAAAACGAATAAATAGTTAAATAATTGAGAGTTTAATTTCATATAAGATTCTAGCTGTAAATGTTTTCTTTGGGGTCCATGTTTCAGAATGGCCAGTGACAAGGCCTTTCTGGTAATTCAGTAGTAACTCTTCCTTGTTGGAAGAATCTGAAAAATCCATTGCCATTGCGTTGATTATAACTCATGATGACCCCATGTGTTACAGGGTAGAACTGCTCCATAGGGTCTTCTTGGATGTAATCTTAATAGGAGCAGATTACCAGGCCTTTCTTCCGTGGTACTGTTGCATGAGTTTGAACCACTAAGTTTTAGGTTAGTAGTTGAGTGTAAACCATTTGTGCCTCCGAGGGATCTTGATGGCTCTTGTCATTGCCATTGAGTCGATTCTGACTCATGGAGACTCCATGTGTATCAGAGTAGCATGCTCCATAGATTGTCAAGGCTGTGACCTTTTGGAAGCAGATTGCCAGAACTGGCTTTGAAGGCCCCTCTGGGTGGGTTCAAACTGCCAACGCTTTGGCTAGTAGTCGAGCGCCTAACAAACAGTTAAGCCTCCCTGGGGCTCCTTTCATGACTCCTTAATACTTATTCCTGAATTTCTGTTAGTACTGAAATAAGTTCCTGAGCTATTTCTCTGATATTCCTGATTAATGAAATAAAAACATGGTCTTTTGGAAGCAAGTGAAAGAAATAAAGTTGCAAACTTTTTAAGTGAGACAGATTTGTGTTTGAATCTTGTCACTGAGTCTTCTCTGCTGTGTGACCTTAGATAAGTGTCTAAACTCTCTAAGTCTCAGAATCCTCATCTATAAAATGTGGACGATAATAATACTAACTCCATATGGTAGTCAGAAAGACTGACATAATATACATAAAATGTTTGGAACAAGGTCTACCACACGGTAAGTACTTGGTGAGTATTAGGTATTAATATCATTACTATTCTCATTATTTCTCTTTAACATTATCTTGTTTGAGTGATGCCCTAGGGCTGCTGATCTGTGCACTGCTTTATTTGATTTAATATCTGATACCTACATAGCATCAAAAGACATTTCACTAACCCACAGTTAGACCATGATGACAGTTGAACAGAATTTCTGCTTTGACTCAAGTGTTTTAAGTTAAAGCCCCTGTTCTTAATTTAAACCCTAAAGTGGCTTTCTCTACTGAGATTCTGAATACTGGGTTTTAAGGCAGCATACAAGGAAAGCCATATGATTTAAGTCAGAGTATCCCTCCCTGCCCATGCAGGGCCCTAGTTCATATCTGCAATGTTAGTAAACTTTCCTTCTTGGTCGAGCTCCAGCCCTCACAGCTGAGCAAGGACCCAGAATTGCTGCCTTCTGCATATTCTTGCCACCCACTGCTCTTCCATTCACTGAAGACTATTCCCCTGCTTTCTTAGATAAGAAAGGAGGATACTGCTGAGTCCTACTTCAAAAATGAACTAACATCTTTTGATTATAGCAGAATAGCATAAGATGATGAAGAGGAATGAAAATAAAACAATGATAGGAGTTACATGGCATCATCAGTTACTGTTAACATCTTACTGATTGGGCCAGATGGTGTCTAATCAGTATCTCAACTCAGTCAACTCAATATAGCGTGGACTTCAAGATTCTTATTCCAGCAAGAAACCATGTGATGCATAAATCATGCACCAGTCCTCAAATTTAATTGTACATCAGAATTACTTGTGATTCTGTTGATAAATATAAATGCCACCTCTAAACTCAATAGACCTAGGAGGATAGCACCTAGGAATCTTCTTTTTTTTTTTTTTTTTTTTTATCATCACAGATCCTGCTGAAGCAGTCAGGGCTGAGGACGACTGAATTATGAAGAAGCATGAGGGTGAGGGTGAGATGCTAACAGTGCTGACTAATTCAACCCACAGACTAGGCTATTCAACTACAAAGTAAGATTCAGGGGGTAAGTGAGCTGATGCGTATCAGTACAGATGGGTCTTCCATCAACTCATAAGAAACTAGACTCCTCTTTGAAGGGCTTCACTCAAACATTTGTATTCCAGTCCTTCAAGTAGTGTGACCCTTTCTAAGCCATTGAAAGATACATAGCCAAGATGATTTCTTGGCCCTTCCTCACTGGGCAGTTCTCTGCATCAAGTCTGTCACCTAGGGTGTGGATGGGAGAGAAAGGCCAGTTCTGGGTAATGGGTACACAGCATGATTAATGTAATTGATATCACTAAATTATACACCCGAAAATGTTGAATTGGCAAATGTTGTGTTATATATATTTTTTACAACATATAAAAAAGAAAAAAGGACTTTTTGATGACCTTTATTACCTGTGTTCACTGTAGGCAACCTCAGAATCCACTGCAGACTGTTTTTAGTGTTAATGTCATCAAATAGACCAGTGTTCAAAATCCACTCTGACCCTCCCTGGAAATTTGGTCTTGAGCAAATCACTTACAGATCCTGTTTTCTCAAATACAAAGTAGGATTAATATTTTCTTTCTAAGTCAAGGATAAGAGATAAAGCCTATTATATACATATTTATATAGAGCTTTAATGTTATTTTCTAGGACTCCTGAATTAGTTTTTAATAGGGGACAACAATTTTATTTTCATTAATATTAGTTAAAGGTAGAAAGTACAGAGAACAAGGTACCAGGAAAAGGTACCCAGTATTATCATTGGTACTAAATAACAGTCTGGGAGGAAAGGTTATAGAAAGCCAGCTAAACAGGCCCAGTGAAATCACCTTCCTTGTTGGGACCGTCCTTAACAAGGGCAAAGCAAGATTCCTTTTGATATTTAACCTCAGTGATTTTTTTAACTTTGTCAGAAGCTCTGGACACATTGGAGGTGTCATTTGAGTGACCTGACATTTATGTCTCAGTTTTTCAGATGGCATGTTAAGAGCTCAACAAGGAAATGAAATAGGCATGTTTGTGAAGATTTAGTTGCATTTTCCAGTAGAATAGTCGAGAAGAACTCACCTTCTAGTTAAAAACTCAAACTGAAACGAATTTGGTAGTTATTCATGTGGGCATTAACGTTCTGATGCTCCATTTGGGGGTAAATATATAAACTGACCTTCACAATTTTGTGTTTTATAAAACGAAGATAACACTACCAACAATGGACTTCAGTGACCAACTGTCTCAGATTACCCAGGTGCAAGAGATTCCCAGGACACTAGATTTTCAGTTTTAAAACTGTAGAAGTCCTGAGCATACTGTGATGAGTTGGTCAGCTTATTTGTCACCCAAGTTTCATTTTGAGTTCCTTCATACTAAGATCTCTCCCATAGTGTGCAATGTAGCAGCCAGGCCCATAATTAGCAACTACTGTCTATATTCTACTGAGCCCTGGTGGCACAGTGGTTAAAGCACTCGGCTGTTAACCGAAATGTCGGGGGCCTATGGGGCAGTTCTACTCTGTCCTATAGGGCCACAATGAGTCAGAATTGACTCAGTGGCAGTGGGTTTGGTTTTTTGTTTGGTCCATATTCTATCCCCTACCCCTGCCATGTGCTGAGGTTAGTTTAGAAAAACAAAGAATGCCACCACATGAAAAAATGTGGGAAGCCATACATATTGAGTTGTCACTGATAATCGCTTATACTTGATTACTCATGAAAATTGTTATACAATATCTGCATGTTCAAAGAAGTTATTATATTTGCAAATGCCTTGAAAACAAGCCCTTTAAGCATTCTGTATTATTACAAATAGCATTGAACAATAAATGAACTTGTCTATTAGCATTATGGTTTCATGTGGTTTAGTAAGTACCTATGTTGTCGTTGTTGTTAGGTGCCATCGAGTCAGTTCTGACTCATAGCGACCGTATGTACGACCAAACAAATCACGCATGTTCCCACGCCATCATCACAATTGCTGCTATGTTTGAGTCCACTGTTGCAGCGATTGTTTCAGTCCATCTTGTTGAGGGCCTTCCTCTTTTTTGCTGACCTTCTACTTTACCAAGCATGATGTCTTTCTCCAGTGACTGGTCCCTCCTGATAACATGTCCAGAGTATGTTAGACGAAGTATCACCATCCTCACTTCTAAGGAGTTTTCTAGCTATACTTCTTCCAAGACAGTCTTGTTCATTTTTCTGGCAGTCCGTGGTATGTTCAATATTCTTCGCCAACACTGTAATTCAAAGGCATCAATTCTTCGTCAGTCTTCCTTATTCGTTGTCCAGCTTTTGCATGCATATGAGGTGATTGAAAATACCATGGATTGGGTCAGGTGCGCCTTAGTGCTCAAAGACATTCTTTGCTTTTTAACACTTTAAAGAGGTCTTTTGCAACAGATTTGCTCAATACAACACATTGTTTGATATCTTGACTGCTGCTCCCATAGAAGTCAATTGTGGACTCAAGTAAAAGGAAATCTTTGACAACTTCAGTATTTTCTCCGTTTATCATGATATTGCTTATTGGTCCAGTTGTGAGGATTTTTGTTTTCTTTATGTTGAAGTGTAATCCATACTGAAGGTTGTGGTCTCTGACCTTCATCAGTAAGTGCTTCAAATCCTTTTCTCTTTCAGAAAGCAAAGTTGTGTCACCTATATGGAGGAAAAAAAAGTTACCATCTAGTCAGTTCTAACTCATGGCAACCCCATGTATTTTCAGAGTAGAACTGGGCTCCATACAGTTTTCAATGGCTGTGACCTTTTGGAAGTATATCATCAGGTCTTTCTTCTGAGGGAACTCTGGGTGGACTCCAACCTCCAACCTTTTGGTTAGTAGCTGAGTGCTTAACTGTTTATGCCACCAAGGGAATCACTTAAACTAGGCATTATTTAACATCCAAAGTAATGTAGATGCAGAAATCATCCATTTCCAATG
This sequence comes from Trichechus manatus latirostris, assembly GCF_000243295.1. NCBI lineage: Eukaryota > Metazoa > Chordata > Mammalia > Sirenia > Trichechidae > Trichechus > Trichechus manatus. The sequence continues at coordinate 9,478,465 of NW_004443958.1, forward strand.
TGTAGGAGTCATTTGTTTAAGAAAAATTCATAACTGACTTTATTATCAGTATCTACCAAGAAAAAAGAAAATTTCACAGGGGAAGGCTAAGGTCTATTGAAATGAGTTTCCCTTTAATGGCTGGAGTGAAAGTGAAAAAGACATAACTAACCTCAGATGTTCCTGCAGCAGAGATGGGAGGGTTAATTTTATTATGGATTTCATAGCACTGGGAAGTGTCAATTGATTAACAGAGTTTACAGTTCCGAGTGTTTTAGCCAACCACCCATCTGTTTCACAGAAGTTTGTTAACACAGCTGGAAAAGATGGAGCTGCCAAAGCTTTCCTAAGCCTTTTAAGTCTCATCTTTTTTCCAGTGAAAGAGCTAAAACAATTAGAATGCCTTCTCCAAGGAACTAAGTAAGGGAAGAAAAAGTCTTTTTTCTTTTCTGTTCCTTTGCCATGGCTGGAAATTGTGTATATATGTGGCTCTATTCAAATATAGATATAATATTAATTTTTAGCAGTCCTGAATTTGCCTGTTGGTTCTTTCTTGCTCTCACTCTTTTTTCTCAATAAATTATCTTCTGGTTTTCAAGTATGCATCATTATAAATTAGCCAGGAGGGCATAATCCCCACCCAAAAACATTCTCTCCATGGTTAAATCTTCCCAGCCCCAGTCTTACTTTCAAAGTCAGATCTCTTGCACGTTGATTTGTTCTAAGCCATGCATAGCCCTAAAATGGAGATAATCTAGAAAACACTTTCTGCCAATTCAAGTTAAGGGCTGGATTCATCATACATTTTAATTCTAGTTAAAAAAAAAATATTGGAGAAAATATTGAAGCTGTCAAGTATTTCATTTTATTTGGATCCACAGTCAATGAGGATGGAAGCAACAGTCAAGAAATCAAATGATGTGGTGCATTGGGCAAATCTGCTGCAAAAGACATCTTTAAGATGTTAAAAAGCAAAGATATCACTTTGAAGACTAAGGTGCACCTGACCCAAGCCATGGTATTTTCAGTCACCTCATATACATGTGAAGCAGGTCAATGAATAAAGAACTGAAGAAGAATTGATGCCTTTGAATTATGGTGTTGGCGAAGAATATTGAATAACCATGGACTACCAGAAGAATGAACAAATCTGTCTTGGAAGAAGTACAGCCAGAATGCTCCTTAAAATCGAGGATGGTGAGACTTCATTTTGCTTACTTTGGACATGCGATTGGAGAAGGACATCATGCTTGGTAGAGGGTCAGCAAAAAAGAAGTCCCTCGATGAGATGGATTGCCACAGTGGCTGCAACAATGGGCTCAAGGACAACAACGATCATGAGGATCGTGCAGGACCAGGCAGTGCTTCTTTCTGTTGTATGCATGGTCAGTATAAGTCGGAACTGACTTTAAGGCACCTAAGCAACAGCAAGAAGAACTGCAGTGCTGCTAAACATTACTAAGAATGACCACAAAAGGGCAGGGGGCGCTGACTGCTTACCAAAGTGTTTGGTAAACAATTTGCTAAAACAGAATCAGGTGGAGAGGGGCTATCATTCCCTGACTGTTCTTTAACATTAACTACACTGCAAGTGCTATGTTTATATGTTTTTTATTTAATTGTGTGCTCACAATCACATCTTAACATACACATTACTTTATAGATGAAGAAACTGGAACTCAGAGTTTAAGTAAGTTGGCAAAGGTCACATAGCTAGTGAGTGCCAGAGTCAAGTCTATAGGGCTACAAAATCTATTTCTTTCCTATTATAGCTCCTCCTAGGCCAAGACACAGATTTCGCACTTAGGAAGTCTTAAACCCTTTTAAATGTGGTAAAAGGATTACTAGAATTCCTGGTTGGTCCAAAGTTAACATGCTCAACTTATAACCAAAAGGTTGGAGGCTCGAGTTCACCCAGAGGTACCTTGGAAGAAAAACCTGGAGATCTACGTCTGAAAAATCAGCCACTGAAAACTCTATGCAGCACAGCTCTACTCTAACACACATGAGGTCGCCATGAGTAAGAGTTGACGTAACAGCAACTGGTTAACTGGTTAACCAAAAAAAACCAAACCCATTGCCGTCTAGTTGATTCCCACTCACAGCAACCCTATAGGTTAACCGGTTACATGTGGTAAAAGGGTATCTACAACAAAACTTGTCCATTTCCAAATTTAAATACATGTTGGTGGAATTGAAATATGCCTAAACTCTTTGTCTTTCAGTTTCTTCAAAAGAAAAATAGGTCTAATAATTTTCCCTTTGATGTTCAGATTTTTATTTTTATTCTTTTAAAAAGATTTATTACGGGCCTGTTATGTGCCAGGGACCAAGTCCATTACTGGAATTACAGAGGTCATGCAGTTGGCTTGACCTCTGCTCTCAGAAATCATAAACTTTAGTAAAATGTTTTTATAGATAAAAAAATCCTTGGGTCAACCCCCAGCTATTCTGATAGTGAAACTCCAGGAATCTGCAGCGTAATGGATCTCCCAGGTGATGCTTACATGTGTAGGGGTCCTCAGTACAGGCCTCTATATACTGGGAGAGAGAGACTGTAGACACCCAGACTGGGAGTGTACAAACAGTAATTACAGATTTTGTTAAGTACATTGTAGGAACAGGACAGGATGATATTAAAGAGAATAAAAGAGACATTGAACTTAAACTGAGGTCAGGACAGGGAACTGATTTTCATCTAAGAGGGCTAGAAGAGCTAGGAAGGGACATTTTGGGGGGAAGAATGTAGACAAAACAACAAAGGGTGATAAAATTATTACAAATACTCTGCAAACATCTGAGTTTCTGCTTAGAAGATATAGTTACTCTCTCTGATTTGTGCAAAGAAATTAAGCTTTGCACAATGAAGCTCTTACTCCCACCAGTATCAGAGAGACAAAGGATTACGTTTTCTAAGCTAAGTAATAGACTGCTTATGGGCTTGCTTCCATCCCTGAAAAAGGCCACAGCACCAGAACCAGACTAACTCTTCCCAAACAATTTTGAATATCAAAAGGCAAGGTTACTTACTGTAATCCATCAAGCTCATTCATTCTCATTGTTTTGATATGTTGAGGACCTTGTCTGATAACTACTTCCTATGAGAGAGGTCTGGCTGATCCTCCAGTTTTTATTTCGAAGCCTCTAAGAGGCTATAAACCAAATGCTTAAGCCTCCAGGTGTCGGGTGAACCCACAGGCTCCCTAACAACTAAGATTGTGTAGACCTCATGAATATGATCCTTTTGCACGGCCCCAAGTGGCAGGGGGAGTTTCATGCTCTGTGGAAGGCCAGTCTCTTCGGTATAATCAGCTCCTCAGCCTCCAGCCTGGGCTTTGTGACCACACAGTGAGATGTTGTCAGAGGCCTGAGTCAGCTCACTATGTCCACAGGCTTTGCACATCCCTAATATAGAGTTGATTGTGTAATGATGGTACTGGCCAGCTGAAAGCATCATTTGTCCAGCACAGTAATGATGGGCGTTCATAGCTAAGCCTACTCAGTAGGTATCTTTTAGAGGCTCGGGACAGATTTTGAATTTTAGATACTGGGTGGAGACATAATCAGATTAACTTTATAGATCATGAAATTCTCCCCACTCCCCAGGGAAAAATCAGACAAACAAATAAATAAAAACAAGTCCTTCTGTCCTTCCTTCCCACCTTTCTTCCTTCCTTCATTTGTTTAAGGAAACATTCACAGAGCACCTACTATGTGTCAGGTGCTCTGCTAGCCAAGGAGAAAGAGCAAATGCAGAATGCCCGCTCACATTACTTTCATAGTCCAGTGAGGGGAACAGATGTGCAAATAAGTAATTACCACAAAATGACTTAAGTATAAGGACAGAATGATTATAGCTAAAATGGGACTGTCATATTGAACCTTTGATCTGGGTAAAACAATCTTCTAAAGGAGTTTATAACCCAAAATAAAAATGAGTATTAGTGCCAAACAACATTGGGGAACTCCTAGAGGGTATTGAGAGTTTATTTTATATTTTACAGGATAAAAGATGAATGAAAAACCCGCTTCTATTGCCGTAGAGTCAATTCCCACTCATAATGACCCTATAGGATAAGTAGAACTGCCCCATAGGGTTTCCAAGGCTGTAATCTTTATGGAAGCAGATCTCCAGCTCTTGTCTCCTGTGGAGCGACTGGTGGGTTTGACCCGCTGACCTTTGAGTTTTCAGCTGAGTGCTTAACCACTGTGCCACCAGAGCTTCTGTGATGAGTGAAAGGGTATTGATAAATAAAGGGGACAACATTATAACAATTACAACAAAACATTTACTAAAATTTATACAGTGCTGATCTTGTGCTATGTACTTGAAGTTTTATATGCATGTAGATATACACAAAAACTATATGCTCTGTGTATAAGATAATTATAATATAGATGTTGCTTTAGTTAATCTGCCTCATTCCTATGAGTGATAGGAATTATTATTCCATTTTGTGCATCAACCAAACTAACCAGAGTGAGGTTAAACAACTTGTCTAAAGTCACATAACACATAACAGGTAGAGCATACTTTAGACCCAAGTTCACCATTGTGCTGTGTCATACTGCTAAGAAACAGAATGACTGTTTTTAAACGCTATATATTTAGCCAAAGACATTTAGTAAAGCTAAACTCATCTGATTGTTAACCTTAGTCACCTTTCATTGACATAACGGTACAAGGGTTGCTAAACACATTCGCTGAAAAACAAAAATCACGTTAAGATTTTTTGGTCTAAAATAAAGTTCAAAGCCAAGCCTGTGTGGCATTACATTCTAGAGCTTATTCCTTACTTGATAATTCTTTATAATTTTACTTAAGACCAAAATTCTGCCCAGGTGAAAGGACTCTCTACTCCTCTTTTGACCCTGAGAAGGGGAAGAGGGCCAACGGGCAGAGATGGTTTTAGAATGTGGGGAGATATTCTTAGTTTTAAGCCCACAGCTATAACTTGATGTTCTTGTGGGGAGGTTAACCAAATAACACATCTGTTGAATCCTCCACGCAGTGCATCTCATTATGTGGTCTTTTAGGGTGCCTTCCAGGCACTAAGATCTATCATTAACTGACCTACTCACCTGTCCCCTAACAGTCCATATTTTTTTCAAGGTTTTATATTTTATCTAGTGTTGTGTTCCTTTGATACTTAGAAAACTAAATTCCCAGCTTTAGAAATAGCTATCAGTTGGAGACAATTTATAGGTGGCTCTTGCTGTGTGCTTACTATTTTCCAGGTGCCATGTTTTAAATGTCTTATCTCATTTGAAAGAAATGGTGTTGACATGACACAGCTACCCAACATATTATCTTCTATTCTTTTATCTTTATTCAAAGACTCCTTCCCCCTGCTGTCTCATTCCTCTGCATCCTTACCAGCAGTGTATACATTTCCCTTTCTCACTATGTGAATTAGAAATATATAATTCTAATTATACAAAAAAGCCTAACTGTGTTACTATCATTCCTATAATGATGCCTTCTGAGGAGCCAGAGTCTGAATGCCACAGAAAAGGAAAATATTATTAGTTGAATTTGAGGCAGCCGACATGAGCTGGTCTTTAGAAGCACTGTCTTGTAAATTCATACACATAAAATATCTTTAATTATCTTATATATATATATATTCTGTATCACTTAATAGTTTGGAGGTGGAGATTCCAGGGCAGATATGATGGTTCTCCTCCAAAAAGTCATCAGATAGTCAGGCTTTGTCCAGCTCATTGCTTTACCATTCTCGGCGATGGTCTTCTTTGTCATGATCCAATATGGTAGCCAGAGCTCTAGCCATTGCATCTCCGCCCTAGACAGCAGGACAGAGAACAGAACAAAGAAAGATAGTGAGTGCATGCTATGTGTCATTTAAGGTTTCTGGAAAGTGTCACCTGACAATGCAGCTGTGATGGTTAAGAGTGTGTGTCACCTTGGCTGGGCCATGATTCTCAGTGTTTTGGCAGTCGTGTAATGTTGTGATCACTTCCCTGTTGAGATTTGATAGGTGATCACCCCCATGATGGGGTCTACTGTGAAAAGCCAATCAATTGAAAGGGCATTTCCTTGGACATATGGCCTGAATCTGAATATAAGCGGACATTCTGGCAAGTCTCGGGGGCTTTTGCTTGTTCTGGATCCTGAGATCCAGAGTGGTTCTAGAGAAACAAAATCGTAAGGATGAGTTTTCTAAATTGGTTCTCAAGTCTACCTAGTCTTAAAGATGTTGATGACTCTGCTTCTGGTAGAAGAGAGGGCACTTCTAATCCATGGCGCGAGGTGGCAACTCAAATACGAAAAATATCACCACCAATAGATCAGGTGTTGGTGAAAGGTGAGGCTGGGTGATTGCATGTGTGATATCTTTCTACAATTTTGTCACAATGAGAAGTATAAGGAAGCTGGTCGGTTGGTCCTACTTTCGCTAGACAAACTGGTGAAAGAAAGAGATGCGCTCAGGGCTTTAGAGTCAAAGCTCAAGTCCCATAAATGATCTCAAAGTTTCCACTTGTGACTTGAAAGAAAGCCTTATTTCTTGTAGTAATGGAGTTGATATTACCAAAAACCAAACCCAGAGTCCTATTGTAAGAGTGGCTGAATTACAGCAGCAACTCAACTGCCAGCATTGAGAGGTGTCTGAAGTTAAAGTGAGGACATTGAGTGGGAAGAAATGGGATGCTGAAACTTGAGATGGGGACATATGGGCAAATAATCAAGAAGCTGGAGACACTGAGCCCCTAAATTCCGTTGAATCACTCCTGCCAACAGAACCAACCCTCTCACTTCCATCTGAAGAGATTACTCCATGTTTGTCTGCTAAACCACCCTGCCTAGTAAAGCCATTAGCCCCTCCACTCCCATCTAGTGAGATTAACATGGCTGCATCTAAAGCGCCTTTGTCTGTGTCATTGTCTGGAGCATCGCCTGAGGCAGATGCTTTACAAGACAATGCTGAATGTTCTCAAAACATTTCACTACTCATGGTACCAAATGTCTTAGGCTGGGTTCTCTAGAGAAGCAAAACCAGTACAGCGTATAAATATATATGTATATAGAGAGATTTATATCAAAGAAATGGCTCATGCGGTTGTCAGGCTGGTAAGTCCCAATCCATAGATCAGGATAGAGGCTTCTCCTGATTCATGTAGCCACAGGGGCTGGTGAACTCAAGATCAACAGGTCGGAGAGCAGAGCCCTTGCCCACAGGCTGTGAAGATCGATGAATCCTAAGATTGGCAGACAAGACCACAGGTAAGCTGCTAACCCAATCCCAGGAACTGGAGGTAAGAGGAACAGGAGCCAGCTGCAGGATTCAGAATGAGCAAAAGCCCCTGAGCCTTAACAGAATGTCTGCTTATGTTTGCATGCAGGCCACACACCCAAGGAAACTCCCTTTCAACTGATTAGCTACTCACAGCAGATCCCATCATGGGGGTGATTACTTATCAAATCTCAATAGGGAAGTGACCACAACATTATATGACTGCCAAAACACTGAGAGTCATGGCCCAGCCAAGTTAACACACAGTCTTAACCATCACAGCAGCTTACAGCTCATTGGCTAAAATGTAGTCACATAGCCATTCTTAGCTGCAAGGCAGTCAGAGAAAAATAGTCTTTGTCCCATGTAGCCAAGCACCCAGCTAAAAGTTGGGTTTCTAATAAAACAGAAGAATAGGAGTAAGGAGGAGCCAATCAGAAGTTTTTGTCATAGTTCTTCTTATGCAGGCATCCTATATGTACTAGCTAGGTGACTTTGCCAAATAATTAACTACTCTGGCTCATGTATTTAGAAAGCACTTGAAAAGGGAATCCAAGTTATTCTCTCCCTAATGAATAAAGCCAAGCTCAGGAATCCAGTGCTACTCTCTTCCTTAAGGAACAGTAGATAGCAACTAAGGTTGACATGGAGTTAAGCCTAGAAAGGAATCAATATGTCAAGGTGGTAGAGTTGTGGGTAAAATTCATACAGCTGCAGAGACTAAATAATGAACCAGGGACAACATATAAGTCAATGTGACTATTTCAATTATAAGTTTAACATTGATTAGTGCTAGATGACACTGGTCTGTGTAGGGCCAGTGGTGAATAATTGTGAGTTAGTCAGATTTCCAGGAACCACAGAGGACAATAGGCATGATCCTGAGAGGTCTGTCCATGCTTGTAATGTTTTCACCACTAAGTGGTAATTACTGGGCAAACTCTCTATAAGATAACAATTAAGTTTTATATTATGCCAGCTCTGATTCACTAGTTGTCTCTTCTTAGAGCAGTGTATCAAGAAAGATATTAAAGTTGCATCTAGGCTCTGAATTAAGAGTTCTATGCTCAACTCTCTATGTCTGACTCAGGCAGGAGAAGGCAAGTGGTGTAAGTATTTACCAATCCTGATCCTGTAATTTTACTTCCCTACATAAAAGAAATGTCAAGAGCTAAGCAGGTGTCATAAGAATGTGCTGGAATTTTGGACTTCCTTCAGTTTTAAAGGGGCCAGTTTTAACCAGAGCAACAATTCCTAATTAAAGACCAGACTTAGATAGAAGCCCTACTCAGGGGACTAGGCTAACACATTTAGAAGGTGGAATGAGTGGGATATGTTACTGTTGTGGGGCTTCATGAGCAACTGAGCCTGACTTTGGCACATCGGATTGTGACTCTGGTTAGCAACAACAGAGCTTCATGGATTGGGCAGGCTGATGCTGACTATATAGGAGTCAAATAATCAAAGATGGCTTGAGCCATTAGATAAGAGATCTGAGAATGTTAACCCTACTAAGCAAAAGGCTAAAAGGGGAAAAATGACGGATACACTTTTTTTTTTTTTTAAAACGGTTTTATAAGTAGATGGACTTGGGTCTCCAAGTAGTAGTAGGAAACTGCCGGGGAAGACAATGAAAATATTGCAAGAACTGTCATTAGCGAAGACCAGAGATTTAGTGTGGTGTGAGTGTGTGGAATGGGTAATAACCATGGTCATATTATAAATAATGTGGAAACAACCTTAGTCAACAAAAGGCCCAAAGTTCAACACGCTATTATTAAGTAAATCCTCACCATTTGGAGGAATGGAGATGATGAGAACCGGACTGTAGTCAGTTTTAGTATATGAGAAAGAACACAGAATTTGTGGTTATAAAATATGCTTCCAATTTTTGGATCTTCTACTTCTGGACTGTGTGATTGGGATCAAGTCAGTGTCTACCTTGATGCCTAGCACTTGATTCCTGGCACAGAATGGATATTTATATATTTTGAAAAAACAAATTGGGGTATGATGTTAAATAGTAATAAAAAAAGGCTATAAAATTTTATTATAGTATGATTTTACATATGCAGTGTATGTGTATATAAGCATAAATGTCATATGGGTCTATATATTTTCTGGACACAAAAACAGAAAAAGATTACCAAATTATTAAGTGAGATTATGGCTTATTTTAGTTTTTCTTCTATGTGTTTTCAAAACGTTCTGTTTTGAGCTGATAAAAATAATCAGAATAGAAAAAAATATGTATACACACAAATAGAACATATGTATAGAATGCATACACGGACACACATATATATAGTTAATCCTCAGTATTCACAGATTACATATTTGCAAATTCACCTTCTTGCTAAAATTTGTGACCCCAAAATCAATACTCATGGTGCTTTTGCAGTCATTTGTAGACACAGAGAGTTGAAAAAATTGAGTTACCTGATGTACAAGGTTGTTCATGGGAATTTTATAGAACATAACTACTGTGAATAATGAAAATCTACTGTATATGTATGTCTGTGTGTATACACAGACATACACACATAAATGTTCCTGGGTGGCACGAACAGTTAAGCATTCAACTACTAGCAGAAAAGTTGGAGGTTCAAACCCACCCAGAGGTACTTTGGAAGACAGGTCTGGTGAACTGCTTCCAAAAGGTCACCATCATCTTGAAAACTCTGTGGAGCAGTTGTACTCTGCACACATGGGGTCACCATGAGTTGAAATCAATTGAAGGCAAATGACAATAAATAAATACACACACACACACACATATCTTAACTTTCATTATCCTTAGTTTCTTCACCTTAAAAATGGGGAAACAAGTTTTAACTCCTAGGTTATTTTGAATGTTTAAATACACACACAAATACACACATTTTTTTTTCTTGTTCCAATGTTTTTACTTATTTATTTATTTTTGTTGTACTTCAGGTGAAGGCTTACAGAACAAATAGTTTCTCATGAAACAGTAGTACGCATACTGTTTTATGACATTGGTTAACAACGCCACAACATGTCAACCCTCTAACTCCTCAACCTTTTTTTGGTGAAAATACACATAGCCAAAGATACACCGTTTCAAAAATTTCTACATGCACAGTTCAGTGACATCGACTATGCTCTTCCAATTGTGCTGCTATTCTCACTTAAGATGAAGGCTTACAGAACAAAATAGTTTCTCATTTAACAGTTACTACACATGTTGCCCTATGACAATG
>NW_004443958.1:9489562-9540978 GCF_000243295.1 Trichechus manatus latirostris
ATATTTGTCCTTTTGTGATTGACTTATTTCACTCAGCATAATGTCCTCCAGTTTCATCCATGTTATGAGATGCTTCACAGATTCATTGTTGTTCTTTCTCATTGCGTAGTACTCCATTGCAAATACACACATATTTTATAAAATTGCTATAAAACAGTAAGAATTTACTAGATGTTTGGCTACCTCGGTTTGTTAATCAGCCTTGTAATAGCTGTGTATACTTCAAGCATCCCAGTCTCTCCTTGCTTTTTCAGTTGTCTTCTTTCTCCCTTGTCCTACTTAAGTAATTAAAGTTGATGAAAGTATCACCTTCTGGAAAAAAATGGAAATGCTGATGAGTGGTTAAGAACATTTTTTAGCTTTGATTTAATTGGTAAATCTCTGGGTAAGGAACACACATTTAAAAAAAAAAAAAAAAGCTAATAGACCTAAAGATCATTTTTGGATCCATTTTTAGTATTTTCTTCTCGTTGCTCACCATATTTGGTCATGATGATCTCTCATGAAGAAGCCAGATCATTCATCAGTTAGTCTACATTTTTGTGGCTACAACTCTTTCCCTGACCCTTGGAAACCATTTGGTAGAATTTTAGTGTTTTTATTTTTAAACATTTTATATTGTTACCATCATTCTTCCCTCCTTAGAGACAAACCTATGTACTATACCAGAGTTAAATCTTCTAAGCAGCATCTATCATGTCATGTTCTAGTGGCTCCCATTAGAACAATGAGAAGGAATTCAAGACATATCCAATACTTTGTCAGGATCCTAGCAAGACACAGAGTAAAAGACATTAATGAAATGACCTTTTTAAAGATCTGGACAAGGTCAGGGAAACAATGAGGCTGTTGAGGCAAATGGAAACTATCATCAAGAGAAACTGCCTGTGTCGGGAAAGAAATTACATTATCAGAGCCCAGTTAGAGCTGGAGCCATGGAGAAGCTCCTGCCCTGCAGTAGCTATTGTCATGGAAGGACACAGCCTCTGCCAAACAAATGGAGAGAAGAAGAAATACCATGGCTTCTTTCTCTTCCCACCTTGCAGTCTCCTGCCGAGCCTCCCATTGGCCAGATTCAACCAGAAGCCAGAGGGTGTGGGAACTGAGGTGATGTGGTCCACAGAAGCCAGCCTGCTTGGGTGCAGGGCAGGGCAGAGACAGGCAGATACTGGACCAGAAGGGTGAGCTAGTTGAGGGTCCACATAAAACAACCAGTGCATCCAGCATGTATTGTGCTAGAAATACTACATTTTTACCTCTTCTAATTTTCTCAGCATTCTTGAAAGTTGTTGTTATGTTTATACCACAGTTGTTTTCAATCACCTCATATGTATGTGAAAGCTGAACGATGAATAAGGACGACCGAAGAAGAATTGATGCCTTTGAATTATGGTGTTGGTGAAGAGTATGGAATATACCATGGACTGTCAGAATCAACAAGTCTGTCTTGGAAGAAGTTCATCCAGAGTGCTCCTTGGAAATGAGGTTGGCGAGACTTCATCTCACGTACTTTGGACATGTTATCAGGAATGACCAGTCCCTGGAGAAGGACATCATGCTTGGTAAGGTAGAGGGTCTGCCAAAAAGAGGAGGACCCTTCACGAGATGGATTGGCACAGTAGCTGCAACAATGGGCTCAAACATAGCAATGGTTATGAGGATGGTGTAGGACCGGGAAGTGTTTCATTCTGTTGTACATAGGGTTGCTATGAGACAGAACCAACTCTACGGCACCTAACAACAATAACAACAACTATTGTTTGGGAAACTGATGCTCATATTGGCCAAATAACTTGTCCAAGTTCTTGTTCCTAGAAATTGGCAAAGCCAAGACTGAAAATTTAAGAATTTCTGAATTCAAATTTATGTTCTTTACTAAATAAAACCCTAATTTTTTGACCTAGTATTCAAGGGTTCAACTGCCTTTCCATTCTCTGACTTGAGTTCATTTCTTTAGCCTGTCTGAGTCCATGTTAACTGAGCTCCATTATTGTTCCTGATAGGAATGACCTGCCTTCTCCTTTCCAGTAATCTAATACATATAGTTATATCCATCTTTCCATGCCTAACTCAGATTTCTCCCCCTTTAAAAAAAAAAATTTGTTGTTGTTGAAAATATACACAGCTGAACATTCTTCCCTCTTTTTGAGGTCTTCCTAGAGTGCCCTAGCTGATAGGACTTCTTTCTTCCTCTTAAATCTTATACCTGAATATTTCTTATTTAGCATTCACCTTATTGCTACCTTGGAGTGTTATTAATCTGATGGGTCACCAACAAATAAGGAAATGAAGCCTAGATAAGGCACATAAATTGGTCTTGATAACAGACCTACTGGGAGTTAGAAATGAAATTCAATCCAAGGTCATCTTTTATTTTATTGTATTTTATTTTTTGCATTTACCCTTTTTTTTTAAATTTATTTTGTTATTGCCGTTGAGAATATACACAGCAAAACATACACCAATGCTACCATTTCTAAATGTACAATTCAGTGACATTGATCACATTCTTTGAGCTGTGCAACGATTCTCACCCTCCTTTTCTGAGTTGTTCGTTTCTCATTATCATAAACTCACTGCCCCTTAAGGTTCCTGTTGAATCTTTTGAGTTGCTATTTTCACTTTGATCCCACATAGATAGTTCTTAAAAGAGCATAATGCTGAAGGCAGACATTTTTTACTAGTAAGCTAAACTATTGTTTGGTTTTAAGAAGACTTCAGGGGATATTTTTGGTTTAAGTTTTAAAGATTATCTCAGGGCAAGATTTTCAGGGGCTCATCTAGCCTCCTTGGCAGCAGAAAGTCTGGAGTCCATGAAAATTTGGAATTTTGTTCTGCATTTCTGGAATTCTTCTATAGATTAACCATTATCAGAATTATTTTCATGATACAGTTATAATTGTAAAGCTATTCTGGTGACATTTTACATAGTTATCTTGTATATAAAAAAGATACAAGTCATTTTTTTAAATTAGTTATAGAAAAGTTAATAAATTAGCACTCAATGGGAGACTTTGAAAGTTTGTGATCACTGGAGTAATGCAGAAGAAAATATGACATAATTTAGAATATATCTCAAACCAGAATGCTTTTGATCTTGCCAATTAAGGAATACTTAAAACTCTGTCCCTGTTTGGTTGAAATTTGCTATGTATTATTGCATAAAAGTTGCATAACAACCACAGGACTTTTAAAGGGAGATATTTGAACTGGTCTCTCCATTTTTTCAGGCTGGCAAAGCATTTCTTGTACCTTCAATGATGAAGCAACTGTGGACATAAGTGTGAGCTTCAAAATTTTTGAACAGAGCAAATTCATAACTGCATTCTTAATGAGCCAACCCTTGAAAATCGAAGACACCATTTTCTTTCTTCCATGTCCTTTTTGGTCTGCTTCAGACATATACAAGCCAAGTAGACACCATCTTAGCATTCCAACCAAGTGGAAAACCAACAATGTGGCATTTTATAGGTTAAGATGCTACTGTTGTTCCACGTAAGATCTGGACATTAAAAAGTCTTTGAGTCTTGTGTCAAAGATTCTTAGTCAACACAGCAAAAGATTGTATTTTAGGATGCTTTTGGAAATAGTCATTTAAAAGGTTTCATTTTTCAAGACAGATTTACTACACCCTATTGATAGGATTGATAGGAAAATGGCTTTGTTCTTCTGAATGCTTATTTCCAGTTTGACAAAACAATATTCAAATTAAGACCAGGTACAAGGTGACAAGCTTCTTTCTTTTTGTATGCTTTTGGTTTAATTACAAAAGAAATTGAAAATCTCATGGACTTACTGAAAAGGAAGAAAACATGTAAATAGTGGCTAAGGAAATTTTTTCTTTTATATATGCTATAAATTCCATTGTGTTCTATTAGAATGAAGTCCATGCCTTATTGGGTGGATTTCTGTTTCCTGTCAATTTATCTAGGAATAAATTGGTAATAGTACTGACAGTGATAAACACAGCTTTTATTTATGAAGTGTCTACTGGCTCTGGGTAACACAGACATTGTCTTATGTACTTACATGTATCATCTACCTTAATCATAACATCTATCCTGTAATGAGGCTCAGAAAGGTTAAGTAACTTGTCTAAGATCACTTTTTTATTTTTTATTCATTTTTTAAAGACAGAGTCAGGATTTAAACCCAGCTCTTTGTTAGTCAAATCCCGTACCCTAAGTGCCACGCATACTTTCTACTCTGACTAAAGCATCATGATAGATATCATGTAGTGTTCAAGATAAATATAAACATGGTCTTTGCTCTCAAATATCTTGCAATGAATTTGAGGAGACAAAAATGAATATGCCCAAATAAGCGATTAATAACATAGTGTATCTAGAAAGAAATGCAATGTGTGATACAGCCTGCCAAGTATTATGCTAGTTTACAGAAGAGCAAATTCAGTACAGCCTGAAAAGGCCAAGATGGCTTCATTAAGAAGGTAAGGTTTTAGCTGGCTTCTGCTAGATGCAAATGCTTTGAATAGGGGCAAAAGGAAGGTGTTTTTGGTTTTAGTTTAGATGGCATAAGATAGAGCATAACACAAACATAAAATCAGGAATAAGAAAGATGGGAGGAGGAGGTTGAAGCTGAGCAAAGAGATAATCCTGACATTCTATTTGTGTCATAATAATAATAGCTATCATTAATGGTCAGACCCTGTACTAAGTGTCTTTTATTCATTATCATGTTTAAATATCAAAGAACTTTAAGAGTTAGGTATTAATTGTTTACTCATCTTTGCTAATGAGGAAAATGAAATATATAGAGGTAAAATAATTTGTCCAAAGTACACAATTGGTGATAAAGCCAGGATAAAGCTGATGTCTTTTTGACTTACAAACTTGGGTACTTAGCCACTCCATTATATTACCTTTCAGGATATGTGAATTGGGATATTATGACATTACTCCAAGGTGAAAGGTTATCACTAGGTTGAGTTACAAATGAGTATAACATAGAGTGAAGGAGCTACAAGATATCCTTTGTTTAATCCATTCAACAAATATTTATGGAGAGCCTAAGTGCAAGGCTTTGCACCTGGTACTGTGGAGAAGTCAAAGAAGAATGAGGCAGGGTCTTAGACCTCAAAGTAGTTCTAATCTATTATAATAGGTGAGATTTGTAGACCAATAAAAAGCATACGAAGTGCTATGTGATATGTATCGTTAGAGAGGCAAAAACAAACAAAAAGAAAAGATCATTTCCAATTAAATGGAAGGCTTCATGGAGGTGATTGAATCAGATTATGAATAAGATTCTGATAGGATAAAAAAAGCTACTCTATCACACAGAGATTAACCAGTGTGAACTCAGAGATATGGAGCAAGATTGGTCATATATGTGCTCAGTCTAATTTGACTAGTGCATGAGTGCATAGGAGAATATAATTGGGGAACAAAGTCTGGAAAGGTTGATGAGGTCAGATGTGGAGAGTCTTGTCAACCTAGTAGTCTAAACTTTACTTTGTACGTGTTCCTGAAGAGCAATGAACAGGGATATAAACTCCATAAAGGAAGAGGCTTTTCTCTCTTTTCAGTCTTTCCCTGGCGTATATTTGGTTCTTAATAAATACTTGAAGCAATCGATGAATTGATATTACATAGTTAGGCTATGTTTTAGGAAGCAGCAGTGTATAAAACCAATTATAATATAGAAAGACAAGAGAAAAGGAAACTAGTTAAGAGGCTTTGCGTTCAATTAGACAAGAAATAGTGAGAATCTCAATGAGAACCTGGTAGCAGTGTAGAATTCAAAGGAAAGATATGAGAGTTATCACTTTTGACTCAGGAACTGTGGAGAAAAGTGGAAAAGGATTTAGATATGAAACTCAAACTTTCAACCTAAAGGAATATAAGACTCTCAACAGAAATAGCTGATTCAGGAGTTTCAGCTGATTTGTTCATATACTTGAATATTTTTGAGGGCCGATTACGTGTCAGGAATTTTTCTAGACATTTGAAATACAGCAGAGAACAAAATCCCTGCTCTCCTATAAATTACATTCTAACAGTTGGGAAGAAAGAATATAAAAAATGAACAATAATTATGCAAGTTATTTAGTATCTTAGAATGTGATAAGTGCTATAAAAATAGAGGGTGAAAGGGGGATTATAGTTCAGCGGTTGGTGGAAGAGGACAGGTTGCAATTTTTAATGGGGTAGTAGAGATAGGAATTATATTAAGGGAATATTTGAGCAAAGTATTGAGGGAAGTAAGGCAGTTAAACATGGACATCTTGGCAAAAGAGATATTAGAGGTCATTTTCTTCCAGGTGACAGTAGATAGCTATTCTGTCTAAATACTAAAGGTGGAACTTTAGGGAACATCTATATTGAATGCCTGAGAAGTAGAAGAATAGTTAAGAGGGGACAAAGGGAAAATCTTTATGCTTATTAAAGATGAACACACTTTTATTGTTATTTTTTAATCTGATTTAAAATATCTACCTGCCCGGAAATTAGGCCCAGGAATTTGGAGCTTCATCAAGCAGTTTCCAATTTCTCCCTAGGTTTAAGGGGAAAAAATAGTTGCAGAACATGAGCGTTCTATGAATGTTTTGATTCTCGTATAATAAAAAAAAAAGCCAGAGAATGAAACTGCAAATGTCAAAGTAACTGTTGGGAATAACTTTTTTTGATTTGGCCCAGTCATAGAACTTGACGTAGACAAGGTTCTCAATACATGTCAGTTGAATGAAAATTGAGCTAACTGATGCCCAGTCTTTGGGAAAGTGTACAGATGGTTTAGGCTATGTGACTGCCATTTAGCAGGAGACTCGAGCAATGTGATGTGCCAGCTTTGACTTAGGGGCTCCATCTCCTGTGGACACCATCTGCTGATTCCAGGACCTCAATGACCTTCCCACACAGAGTTGAGTCCCCAGAAGGTCATTAGGTTCAGTTCTCTTTCTCCAGGCCATCAAAATCTCAAACATCAAAGCTAGTGATCATCTATTCTCTTTCATTAAAGTAGGTTCTGAAACATTTTATACATTCTAGGTGATATTTTGTATTGAACCAGACCTTTCTTGATGAAATTAAAGTTCATTTGGAACAGATCTTATTGTGTGTTGGCGTATGTAAACGATTCGAATATTTAGGTACTTTGTAACTACAATCCTATTAGTTTGTCCTCAAAAGAAACCATCCATCTGCTTTTAGAGTGCAGTTAAGGAAATACTGCACTTCCAGGACAGATTTGTTTACAACAGACTTAAATTTTAATTTTTACACAGTTTGAGGGATACAAGCTTCAGATTTAGTTCCCTGGAAATTTTCCTCTTTGGTTCTTCTGCAGGTGAGCAGGAGATCCGGACCAGCAATAGAAAGAAAATCTAGGTTTATATTAAATGGGCAAAAAACAAACAAACAAACTCTGATTTTTTATTGAGTTTTAAAAGATCTCACCAAATGCTTTCTCTATTCAGATAAGGGAGCCAGAGGCTGTGATAGCAGCTCGTCTGGGTTAGGTTATTTGTTTGCACTCTTGTTTAGTTTTGTTCCTTAATGTAGACCAGGATGTCAAGGGTCTTCTGTGAGGGTAGCTGAGGAGAGCAGACTCAGGGTGGGGCCTGGTGGAAGAAACTGACTGGGAGGTATGTGAGGGAGATGGGGGTAGATGGAAGCAGAGATCAAAGAATCATCAAGAGCTCCTCGGCCTTCCACAACAGAAAAGAAGCCTGTGGCAACTCTTTGATGTCCAATTTGCCCTCTGCCCCCAATCAGAAGAATGTCCTGAGACCTGAGGGACGAAGGATTCAGGCAGGGCCAGTTTATAGGTCTATGAGGCAGAGAGCATCTTTTGAATACATTCCAAAAGAGGCATGCAGAAAAATTACTATAATTCCTGACCTAGAGAAGCTTACACTCTAGTTCAGTAGGTAAAATTTGAGTGACTTGGCCAATGAATTTTGCGACAGTCCTCCAACAAACAGCAGACATACTTGATTATCACAGTTGTGATTTCTGTCCTTAATACAATAGTTTACCAAATCGGTTATTCTCAGGAATAAAAAAAAATCACTTGAACACAATGCCATCATTTTGCCTGATAAAGCAGTACTTCCTTAGCCATATATTGATGCTCATTTTCTTCTCTGTGATCCATTTTTGGTGTTGTGTGGTGTTTTTGTTTGTTTGTTTGTTTGTTTTTTAAATTTCAAAGCAGTTGTGAGCTCTATAAAATGTTAAGGTCATACTGTTTTTACTTTGAGCAAACAAAATAAGGCTTACCTGCACTCAAGCCAATGAAGGTTTGTTGGGGCAACTCATTATTGCTGCAAAATTAACTTAAAATTCAGAACTTTTCCAGTATGGAATCTCAGACCTTTGATAACTTCAAGATGGCAACTCAAGTGGCTGCTAATTAACAGGCAAGCTATTAATGCTCTCCTGAAGTAAAACAGGAATCTTGATGATATATAAATATGTGAATTAAATAGCTAATATGTGATTTCCTTTAAATCGATGCCCTTCTTCCATGAAGGAAACTTCATGTTGAACCTACATCTAACACAGTGATGGCCCCACAAAGAAATTAAAAAATAAACAAATGCACTCCCTTCCTCATTCAATCCAGTTCACTGCCAGCCTGAATTTCTTTGTTCTGGCTTGATAGTTTTGCACCTAGCTGAATGATTCTTCTACCCATTAGGAATGGAAGTATGTTAATCTCTCCTTTCATCTTAACTAGGGAGTAGGCAAAGCAGAGAAGATCTGCAGGGAAAAATTATCCAGAATTACTTGTAGCTTCAGAAGGCTACCAAAATTATTTTATGTAACCTGCTGAGCATGCTTGTTCAACCCAGACCATGTAGAATACTACCACTTGTTTTTAGATAGAGAGAGAGAGAGAGAAAAAAAGATCTACATTCTTCGCAATCAAGTTATATCAAATATTGGGACTGTAAACAACATTTTCAACTCCCTCTCTCCCAAAAATGTTCCCACATGGCCTCTACCCTTTCTAGATTTTTAGGGGCAAGAAGGTTAACATAAGGGAAAGTCATGTAGAAACACTGATTAACTATACTTTCCTTTAGTGTACTGCCCCTTTACACTAGAAAATTCCATGTATATATTTAAAGCAACTTTGATTTTGAAAGACAATTCAAGCCAACCATTGAAATGTACTTTGAAGACAGTAACAGAAATTTGATAATTCTAGGATTCTACCAGTTTTCAGTCTTCAAAGGAAAATCCTGAGAGTATATGGGCAGGGAGATAGGGGAAGGTGTATACAGAAGAACAATTTTTAGAATTATCTCTTCTTAGTGATTTTACATTCCTCTTAGTAACTTTATCTTCCTTGACTAATAACAATAAATCTAATAGCAAAAATGAGGCATAGGAGGTGGACCATGTCATAGAATAAGCAGGTTGAAAGTTATGAATGTAATATTATTAGATTTCAGAACTCATGTCAAACGTTTCATCAAAAAAGAAAGTGCTACATGGATTGAGATTATAACTAACTGAAAATTAAACTAAAATACTGTATAGAGGAAACTGATTAGAAACCAAGATATAGATAGATAGATAGTATTTGTGAAAGAAATGTCTATGGAAGGCAATGCAATTCTTCTGACATAGAGAAGAAAGGATGGCAGTAGCTAAGAAATGCCCATAGATATTTTGGTGGGATGCTTTGAACCTTAGGGAACATATACTACTGGAAAATGTGTGTATGTGTGTTAGTGGGTGAATGAGGGAAACGGAGGTTGAGAAGGTGACCTGGTAGAGTTCAATGTGCATTCAATTTAAAACATAGAAAGGAGGCCAAGAGGCCAATATGCTTAGGTATACACTAGGATTAGTATAAGCAATCACTCTGAAGCTTTTAAGAACTATAACAGTCCTTTAAAAAAGAACATTGGGAAATCTGTTAAAATAATCAAAGGGATGTGGAATGATTTGCTTTTTATCCTGATATTTTCAACCAATCACCAGCCATCCTTTTTGACTCAATTGCTGTGGATTAAAGAGAAATGAAGTGGGTTGAAGAGAAATGGAGTGTTTTGGAAAAATGTGGATGGAGTCTGGGAATTAGTAAAGGAAATTAATTTAACATTATTTTTTTCTTTTAAAAAGTGAGTTAAGATAGAGGCCCACCTTGATAACAGTCATTCTTTGGTACAATTAAAGAAACTTCATATGGTACTGGATTTACAAAAGAAAAGAGAATCAAGTGTTTAAACACTTCATGGCAAGGAAGATCCGTACAATAAGACTATAGTATTAAAATGTACTGACTGGAAAAAAAATTCATAGTATAGGATTCTAAAATTGCCCCTTGATTTACTGTGAAAAATGTCATGTGGGGCCTGACTTCGAAGAGTAACGCAGAACAGATGCATCAAAGTCTGGGTTATATTACACTTATCTCTTAAGGGTCTTTTATCTAATCTCTTCCTGGCCATTGCAATGTGCCAGGGATATAATTGCCACTATATAAATATCAGAGCTGTACAGAAGATTTCAAAGTAAAATATTATAATGAAATGTGCAAAGACCTGGAGTTAGAAAACCAAAAGAGAAGAACACGCTCAGCATTTCTCAAGCTGAAAGAACTGAAGAAAAAATTCAAGCCTCGAGTTGCAATGGTTAAGAATTCTATGGAGAAAATATTGAACAACAAGGGAAGCATCAAAAGAAAATGGAAGGAATACATAGAGTCACGCTACCAAAAAGAACTTGTCGACGTTCAGTCATTTCAAGAGGTAGAAAACGATCAAGAACCGGGTGGTATTAAAGGAAGAATTCGAAGCTACACTAAAGGCATTGGTAAAAAACAGGGCTCCAGAAATTGACGGAATACCACTTGAGATGTTTTAACAAACGAATGCAGCATGGGAAGCACTCACTGGTCTATGCGAAGAAATTTGGAAAACAGCTACCTGGCCAACTAACTGGAAGAGATCCATATTTGTGCCCATTCCAAAGAAAGGTAATCCATCAGAATGCAGAAATTATTGAACAGTATCATTAAATCACATGCAAGTAAATTTTTGCTGAAGATAATTCAAATATGGTTGCAGCAGTACATTAATAGGGAATTGCCAGAAATTCAAGCTGGATTCAGAAGAGGACTTTGTATGAGGCGTATCATTGCTGATGTCAGGTGGATCTTGACTGAAAGCAGAGAATACCAGAAAGATGTTTACCTGTGTTTCATCGGTTATGCAGAAATAATTGATGGTGTGGATGACGTCATGGACTGAACTGTGTCCCTGAAAAATATGTGTATCAATTTGGCTAGGCCATGATTCCCAGTATTGTGTGATTGTCCAGCATTTTGTCATCTGATGTGATTTTCCTATACGTTGTAAATCCTACCTCTATGATGTTAATGAGGTGGGATAGGTGGCAGTTATGTTAATGAGGCAGGACTCAATCTACAAGATTGGATTGTGTCTTGAACAAGTCTCTTTTGTGATATAAAAGAGAGAAGGGAGCAGAGAGACGGAGGGACCTCATACTACCAAGAAAGCAGCACTGGGAGCAGAACGTGTCCTTTGGACCTGGGATTCCTGAGCAGAGAAGCTCCTAGTCCAGGGGAAGATTAATGACAAGGACCTTCCTCCAGAGCTGACAGAGAAAGCCTTCCCCTGGTGCTGATGTCCTGAATTTGGACTTCTAGCCTACTACACTGTGAGAGAATAAACTTCTATTTGTTAAAGCCATCCACTTGTGGTATTTCTGTTACAGCAGCACTAGATGACTAAGACAGATGGCAACAAATTATAGATAATATTGCAAAGAATGGGAATTCCAGAACGCTTAGTTGTGTTCACGCGGAACCTGTTTGTAGACCAGGAGGCAGTCTTTCAAACGGGACAAAGAGATACTGCG
This sequence comes from Trichechus manatus latirostris, assembly GCF_000243295.1. Lineage (NCBI taxonomy): Eukaryota > Metazoa > Chordata > Mammalia > Sirenia > Trichechidae > Trichechus > Trichechus manatus. The sequence goes on from NW_004443958.1 coordinate 9,501,424, forward strand.
TGGTTTAAAATCAGGAAAGGTGTGTTTCAGGGTTGTATTCTTTCACTATACATATTCAGTCTGTATACTGAGCAAATAATTTGAGAAGCTGGACTATTTGAAGAAGAACAGGCATCAGGATTGGAGGAAGACTCATTAACAACCCATGAGATGCAGATGACACAACCTTACTTGCTGAAAGTTAAGAGGACTTGAAGTACTTACTGATGAAGATCAAAGACTACAGACTTCAGTATGAATTACGTCTTAACATAAAGAAAACAAAAATCCTCACAACTGGACCAACAAGCAACATCATGATAAATGGAGAAAAGATATAAGTTGTTAAGGATTTCATTTTACTTGGATCCACAATTAATGCCCATGGATGCAGCAGTCAAGCAGTCAAACTACGTATTGCACTGGGCAAATCTGCTGCAAAAGACCTCTTTAAAGTGTTGAAAAGCAAAGATGTCACCTTGAGGACTAAGGTTGGCCTGATCCAAGCCATGGTATTTTCAGTTGCCTCATATGCATGTGAAAGCTGGACAATGAATAAGGAAGACCAAAGAAGAATTGATGTCTTTGAATTATGGTGTTGGTGAAGAATACTGAATATACTACGGACTACCAGAAGAACGAACAAATCTATCTTGGAAGAAGTACAGCCAGAATGCTCCTTAAAAACAAGGATGGTGAGACTTTGCCTCACATACTTCAGACATGCTATCAGGAGAGACCAGTCCCTGGAGAAGGACATCATGCTTGGTAAAGCAGAGGGTCAATGAAAAAGAGGAAGACCCGCAATGAGACGAATTGACACAGTGGCTTCAGCAATGGCCTCAAACAGCAATGATTGTGAGGATGGCACAGGACCGGGCAGTATTTTGTTCTGCTGTCCAGGTTGCTATGAGTCAGAACTGACTCAATGGCACATAACAATGGCAATAACCAATATCAGGGATTATCCAAACTTGTCTGGAGAAAGCTGTCTAATAGACATTAAAGCAGTCTAGGCATTCTTGTCCTTAGTGTTTCATTTGCAAAAACAGAGACAATGGCAAATCACATCTTTCCTTATCAAAGGACCAGCAATTTACCAACTTTTAATGTTTTTTGTGTTACATTTCTGTACCTGTTACAGTGTTTGAGCAAGAGCACTCGAGTATACTTAGTTTATTAACTCCTGAATTGAATAGTCATGCAAATTAACCCCTCCTTACAGTCCTGGTCATGAGGAAAAAGATACATACCAAAATGCCAATGAAGTACAAAAGTGACCTTTGCAATAAAAAATCATAGAGACCTACATTCCAAAATCTTCTATCTCTTTAAACCTAACCAGTTGCAGCTGAGTCAATTTCAACAGCTGAATAACAATCTACTTAAAAACATAGGTTTTGGAGTTCAACAGACATAGGTTTGACAACCGTCTCTGCTCTGTTATAGTGGTAAGATCCTTCCCAAGTTGTTAATATTGTTGAACCTCTAGGTTTCCCTAATCTATAAATACAAAAAATACCTATCCCATAGCCTTTTTGTGAAAACTAGAGAAGCCAACTTCTGTAAAATGTTTGACATAGTATCTGATACCCAGTAAACACTCACTAAAAAGTCATCTTTTTTTTTTTTTTTTTTGCCATTATTTCTAACCTGTAAATCATGGAAAAGGCTGAAGAAAACTACACAATGGGCTGAAGGTTTTGGACCCATTGATGAGGCAAGGTACACTATTATATGTCTCTAAGGAAAATATAGGGGACAAAAGTGACAAATAAGACACGTTATAGTAATAAGGGGGCAAATTTATTTTCAGACCTCTTCTTTATAATTTAGTCCTAGCCCAACCACTTCCTCTCTGTAAGACATTAGTGGTTGTAGATAAATAAGTCGGTTTTAACATGATTCTCTCATGATAAAATATGCTGATTTTCTCACGATAAAATGTGTCATATCTCTATTCTTCCTTCTACCTTAATGTCTACGAAATACATGGCACATTGTAGCTACATAATAAGTATTTAATCAACTGCATTCATTCAAACACAATCAGTGCAACTTCTTTGTTCGAAAGTCATTAGGTAATTTGGTTTCTTGAAGTGTTTTATTTTTTTAATATTTTTTTTCCATTTAGCTTAGTACAGACTGCATTAATACATGGAAACCCTAAAAAACTGTGGTCAACCATCGTGACTTTATTTTTCAGGTTATACATACTAGGGCCAAAGAATGGATTGACTTCCGTTGTATGTCTCAGAGTTTATTGAAAAATTAAACTGTTGAGAATTTGACTTTGAGATTTCTTTTATTTTTGCTGTGACTGCTCTTCCACGAAGCCACTGTAATATTTTGTTCATACCTTGCTTTGTAGGTTCACTAGTGTTCCCTTCCCCACTCAATTACAAAATGGTGGAAGTTAGATTGTTTTCCTCATTTTTTTCCCCTTCAGTACCTGGCACAGCCAATGACCGCAAAATCTTTGTTGAATTGCAAAACCAGAACTTCCTTCCTGAATCTTCCATTCTTTAATTTTCCATGCTTAGCTTTTTCTCTCTTTTTTACTAGCATTTCCATAAGAAAGGGTACAGGCTCAAAACTGTTGATTTTTTTCCTATAGTTTTCTGGTACAGAGAAATAAGAATACAAAAAAAAAAAAAAGTGTACTTATATGTTGGAATCCAAATTAGCCCAAGTTTCCTCAATGCTTGTCTGTTTTATTTATGACTCAGTAAAGCAAATTCCTGTTTGAAAAGAATGTAATTATGAACCTACAAGTTTAGTTTTGAAAAATAATTTCCCAGAAGTAGGATGCTAGATCAAATGATATGCACACTCTGAATTTAATAAATATTGCCAAATTTATTTTCCAAAATTTTTAGAAATTGCTAGACTCATAACAGTGTATGCTGTATCTCCAACTTCTGCTTACACAACTCTCAAAATGGAGAACTCATTCACTCCCAGGGCAACAGCCTCTCCCCTCTCTGTGTCGCATGGAATCTGTATCCACACTTTCCTCTTCTACCTTCCAACTTTCTTAGCTCTACCCTGTGGAGTCACATAGGAGGTATCTGCTCAAGGGTCCAAGCTCAGCCCTTGGCCCAACCCTAGTCAGGAAGCATGTGCTCACTCATTCATTAATTTGTAGTTATCAGAATGGCCTCGAGGTTAAAAGCCTGTACCCTGGAGCCTGGTGAACCTACATTCGATCCTGGCTTTGTAATTTTGTACAAGTTGGTAAATGTCTATGAGCTTCCCTTTGCTCATCTGCAAAGTGGACATGATGAGGGTACCAACTTCCAGAGGTATGGCAAGGATTAAATGGGATAACGACATTAGAGTGCTTAGCACAGGGTCTGGCACCAGTAAGTATTTGGTCTAAGGTTGTGGGAATAGTCAAATGCTGAGACCAAGACTTGATTCCTTCAAAGCCAGAAAAGGAGATCTGTGTAGTTCAATTGGTGACCCACGTAGGTATTAGGCACTAATGAGGTTTTATAGCCAAATAAGTTTGGAAGTAGTCAATTAAGCCACACGGAACAAATTTCTTTCCTGTAAAACTGTTCAGGGTCTTAATAAGCTAATGTGTATTGTCACCTCTTAAAATGTCATGGGCAGTATCCCCTCAATTTTATTTTTAACCAAGGAATAACCTTACAAAAGAGTATCTTGAAGAATTATTGTTCCGAAAAACACCAGTTTGGGAAATACTGACTTATTGCATGTGACATCTTGATCTTCTCTGTTTTGATGGAAAACACCATGTCGAGAGCAGGAGTTCTAGTTTTCCCTCTGTGACTTGCTGTTTTGAATAATGTATTTAGCTTTTGTGATAATAATAACAATAACAACATAGTAGCAGCAGCAACAATAATAATATGAGAGTAAAACAAACTTACATAGTACTTAGCCTGTTTCAGGCCCTGTGCCAAATGCTTTACATATATTAACACTTCTAGATGCTTCATTGGTAAAATGAGTACTCTGAATATTTTATCTGCTTAACAAAAATACCTGGACTACAGGATGTCAGAGATGGAAGCGTCCTCATTTTTCTGAAGCTCACAGTGCTGGTAAATAGTAGAGTTGGTACTAAGATGCAAGACACATAGACTCTTGGACTATTGTCCTTTTCATTTCCCAGTGTCTGATTCTACGACACCCACCTGGTCTTTCTCCAGGGATCTAAATATTTAAAATAGCTGAAAGAGGTCACTTTGCTTAGCTACATTTTTCTATCATTCTGTGCTCTTCTAAAATTCCACACTATGATTTATTTTCTTCCTAACTTAATGATTTCAAAATATGCCCCACAAATTCAAACAGAATTCAGCTGTTCAGAATTTTCCCCTACTGAAAATATTCTCCAAAGAATTTGATTTAAGACTGTGACCTTAGGATTGTTGCGTTTTCCTGTCTAAAATCGAAAGGGAAATGACCTAGCAAAGAGACTTTACAAATATTTTTTTTTTCCCACTAGTGCTGCTTTGAACTCTTGACTCCAGCCTCTTTGAGAAAGAAGCATAGCCTGAAATTAAAGTTCTCTAATGGGGCCAAGTAACAGAGCAAGATTTCTTACCTTCCCAACTCTATTCCGAATGGACCACCAAGGTAAAACGTGATTTTAATCTCTGGGCTTATTATGATCTTGGCCTTTCTGCGAAAACTGTCAACGAGGGTGTTAATGACTGCCAACTGCTACGGGAAGGAACACAGGTCCATGCAGAATTGAGCTGAGATGGCTGCCTCATTTCATTGAGAGCTTTAAATCACTTTCTGCTGCCAACAGCTTTCATCCACTTTCAGTGTAAGCCAGGTTGAACCAGTGACCCACAAGTTTAAACCCTGGCATCACATTACCAAGCCAGGTTGTCTTTGGTCCCAGGGACTGTTTTCCATCTCTAAGTCTACACACCACTAATGACACCTGTCACATTCTATTGGATTTTTCCTTTAGCCTGGAGGCCTAGTATTACCTTTCATTATCTTGTCCCTCTTATGAACCAGACCATAATGGTTTATCAGATAGTCCACACTGGAGTATATTGTATGAATTTATAATTTATTATCATCGTCCTGCTCTTTCTCTTATGGTAGGTTGCTTACATGAGATACAGACATAGGGAGACAGGTTTCATGGAGATGTTTAAACACCTCTTAGTTAAAATATCAGCTAAAATTCCTTAGGAACTGTCACATTTAAAGGGTTTGCACTCACAAGGAGTCATCAGTGTCACCAAGCTGTGTTAATTTTTTTATATTACATGTTTTGAATGAATGTAACATAAAATTGATGTTTCCTCACATAACCAAAATTATTTGGGAAATTTTTTTTGATGGCTTCTATTCTAATACTTATGACTTTTTTCAGTGGTGTGCCAGTAAATGTTTAGCAACCAACTCTGTAGAAGGATTTGTAGCATTTGCCTATTTCTGTGGCTCCAGCACACCACTGCCCCTAGGGTAGAAATAGAAGTAGTCTGGTATCATGGAAAGGGCACTGGACTGAGACATGGCTGATCCATGGAGTGAATAGTGGTTAAGACAAAGACTCAGGAGCCAGCTGGCTGCATCTAAAGCCCAGTTTCTTTGGTAACATTGGACAAGCTACTTAACTCTCTGCATTCCAGTTTCCTTTAATATAAAAGAAGGGTTATAGTAGGACCTATGGTCCATGGGTGGCACAGATGGTTAAATGCTTGAATACTAGCTAAAAGGTTGGTGGTTCAAACCCACCTAGAGGTGCCTGGGAAGACAGGCCTGATGATCTGCTTCTGAAAGGTCATGGCCTTGGAAACCCTATGGAGCAGTTCTATTGTGTACACATAGAGTATCCATGAGTCAGAATCGACTCAATGACAACAACAAGTAGAACCTAACTTACATGGATATTGGGGCTCTAAATAAAACGTTTGCAGAGTAGCTGTTCATAGTAAGGAGACAATAAGTCTCGATTACTACTGTCATTACAAATTTCAGCTAGGTCAATAAATGCTGTGAGCATTTTCTTCCCTTACAGGGTCTCAGTTTCCTCATACGTAAAATAAGGAGTTAAATACAGAGTGGTTTATAAGATCCCTCCCAGTTCTCAAATATGCAATGATTTAAGAACTAGAGCTTTTAAGTCAGATGGCCTAATTCAGCTCCGAGCTCTCTTCACACTAACTGTGTAGCTTTGGACATGTTAATTAATCTCTCTTATCCTTGATTTTTTCATCTGCAAATCAGGATGTAACACAAGAATCTGCCACACAGTTTTTGTAAGGTTAAAATGAGGTAAATACTGACAGCGCCCTAGCCCAGTGCTTGGCACACAGTAGGTGCTCAATAAAGCTAAGCTATTTTATTAATAGTATTGTTATTATTATAGTATATAATAGTATTAATAGTAGTAGTATTTTAATATAGCATATAGTATTAATATAGTACATATAGTATTAGCAATATTAATAATATTAATAGTATTTGTACTATTTTTATTGTGTAATATTATTTTAGTATTATAACATTAATGATAATATTATTAATAAAATGGAGCATAAAGGTAAAAAAAATTTTTTTTAATATAGTATGCCTTCCCAAGCAAAATCTTCATCCAAGGAACATGTCTGGTGAGGTGAAAGGCGAGTGGGACTCCTTCCATTAGGTGTGAGAATTGGGACTAAGTATTTGTAACAACCAGAGGAGGAGGGTCTAGCAAGGTTTTAGCAGTTGGGAAAGCATAGGCATTTCCAACACTGGGTTATGGGGCATTACTATTGTAAGCAAGAAGTGTTAGATTAGTAATGGCAGGATTTGGAAAAGGAAATACTTATTCCCTCGTGTTTAGTGATATTGAATCAAGTAAAGCGTATCTTTGCGGAAATCTGTTGAAAGCTTTGGGACTTTTTCCTGTTGTTTGGTTATTTGAAGATGCCATGTCTTTTGCTATTTTAAAACATGTTTTGCTTCTTCTGGGCCTCAATGCATACTGTTAACTGTAGCTTTGTCCAAAACATTATCCAATTATTAAGGGTCCGAGTTTTCATGTATTTGTGCTTATCCATTGTGTTTACTATAAATCAGTTAAATAACTCTTTAAAAAATCACCCCCAAGTCAGTCCATATGGTCATCTGAGCTCATACTTAGTAATAAACACTGGGGCACATGGTTATAAAATGAAGTCTTTTGGGATGCTCCAATCCCTTATTCTTCTGCCCCTCAAAGAAACAGAGTGAACTGATCCAAAAGGCCTAATAGGAAATGAGTGATCTCATCCACTCTCTTGGCATTGGCTGCCCCCGCTTTGGGGAATAATTTCTTAATAAACTCACACTTTCCCTTTCAGTGGCTCTCTAAATCACGGGACCAGCTTTTTAAGGTCACATTCAGAGTTCTAAGTTGCTTATACCTGAGAACAGAAAAGACCCAATAGATCTGATTCTATTGAGCAGTGTTGGGAAATCTGATTCTTGGCCAAGCATTTTTCTGGAATATCTGAGCCTGGGTTCAAACCAGGGTGAAGTCCCCAACCAAACTGACACTGTGATTATATAAATAGAATCTTAAACCCTAGGGGCAGTCACAGAAAGATAAATAAAATGACCATATAAGGGGTAAACACATGTACGTGTGTAAGTTGTTGGACACTGGGGAATGCAAATCTACAAACACAAACATGTATGTTTAAGATTACATATATGTGTACGTAAATAATTGTTATTTATAACATACTTTCTATGTTTAAAAAAATTTGGTCTAGGAACATGACTGAAAAGCTATTAATATCCTTAGTTTGTAAAGGGCTTATATAAAGTGATAGAAATAATGCAAAATATTTAACCATGATTTAAAAACAGATAAATAAAGAGAACAGTTGCAGAAAATGCAACTGGCTAATAAGCATTTGAAAAGAACTTCAATAAGTCTGGTAATCAAAGATGCAAATTAGAATAATAAGGACGCTGTATTTTACTCACCACATTTGAAAGGTGATACAACTACTGCCCAGTGCTCTTAAAAATGTAGTCATGCTCTGACCAGGATCACAGCAGACGGCTCTGGACAGAGCTGGAGAAGGATGTAGAGCATAATTCTAACTCACAAAAAAAAGACCAGATTTACTGGCCTAAAGGAGGCTGGAGAAAGCCCGAGAGTATGGCCCCCAGACACCCTTTTAGCTCAGTGGTGAAGTTACCTCCGAGGTTCGCTGTTCAGCCTGGGAGTGGACAGCCCCGTAAAACCAAATGAGACCAACGAGGTACAGGAGTCCAGTGACAAGGGCCAGAAGGCAGAAGGGAACAAGGAAGCTGGTGGTAGGGAACCCAGGGTTGAGTAAGGATATTGTTGATGTGTGTGAGATTGTTAACCATTGTCATAGGGCAACATTTGTAGTAACTGTTAAATGAGAAACTATTTTGTTCTGTAAGCCTTCATCTTAAGTGAGAATAACAGCACAATTGGAAGAGCGTAGTCAATGTCACTGAACTGTGTATGTAGAAATTTTTGAAACGGTATATCTTTGGCTATGTGTATTTTCACCAAAAAAAAAAAAATGTTGAAAAAAAAATGTAGTCACATATTCTACAGTATTGCAAATGAGAAAGTAAATTTTTGCCATCTTTTAAAAAAGCTATTTAGAAATTGGAATGAAACTCAAAAGGTCCTGTAATTCCTCATCTATGACTCTGTGCTTGGGATGTACCATATACAGAAATTCACGACTATGTAATTTATAAAAGCCAAGAAAAAGAAAAGAAAACCATCTAAAAAAGCCAACATAATTAGCAATAAAATAATGTTTCTGAAAAAATTTTAATGATATGTACATTACTCAGGGTAGAAGTATAAGGAGGAGAATCATATACACAGAGCTTTATGGTCTAAACTATATTAAAACGTGAAGAAAATACCCAAGAATGTGGTTATTTCTAATAGCTAGTGAGATTATGAGTAATTTTTACTTGCGTATTTAAAAAAAATAGTCTCTATGTAGTATACGATCAAAATAAATGGAAGTTAATTTTTTGGAACATTTTATTGTGCTTTAGATGAAGGTTTACAGAGCAGATTAGTTTCCTATTCAATGATTTATACACATTTGTCACAATCCACGCAATGTATCAGCTCTCTCCCCATTACCACCCCAGGTTCCCTGTTTCCACGTGTCCAGTTTTCCTCCCCCTTCCTACCTTCTCATCTTTGCTTTTGGGCAGGTGTTACCCTTTTGGTCTCATACAGATGATTGTTCTAAGAAGCACTTTCCTCACGTGTTGTTGTTTATTCGATAAGTCTGTCTATTATTTGGGTGAGAGGTGATCTCCAGGAGTGGCTTCAGTTCCAAGTTGGAAGGGTGTCTAAGGGCCATAGTCTCAGGGTTCCTCCAGTCTCTATCAGACCAGTAAATCTGGTCTTTTTTTATGAATTTGAGTTTTGTTCTACTCCCCGCCCCCCCACTCTAGCTGGGACCCTCTACTGTGATCCCTGTCAGAGCGATCGGTAGTGGTAGCCTGGCACCTGTCTCAGGCTAGTGGAGGCTGTGGTTCCTGTGGTCCATTAGTTCTTTGGACTAATTGCTTCCTTGTCTTTGATTTTTTTCATTCTCTTTTGCTCCAGGTGGAAAGAGACCAATAGTTGTATCTTAGATAGCTGCTCACACGCTTTTTAAGACCCCAGATGCTATTCACCAAAGGAGGAAGCAGAACGTTGTTTTTATGAATTATGAATTGACCTAGATGTCCCCTGAAATTATGGTCCTTAGACTTCGAGCCCAGTAACTCAGTCCATTAAGGTGTTTGGTTATGTCTAGGAAGTTCCCATGACTGTTCCCCTGTGTGCTTTATTATATATATGAATATAGATGCAGCACATACAAATATATGTGTATAAATACCCATAGCCAAACCTATATATGCATGTGGATGTACTCCCATACGCTCTCCCACACCTTGCAGGATTGTATATGTTATAGTATTTAACATAGTTGCCTTTTTTCTTGCCTACCACTCAGTGTGTTCCTTTGCTTTGTTTATGTTGTACTGACTTCCTCCTCATTGTGCCTCTGCCTTCACCAAAGTTTACATGCATCTACTATCTAGTTAGTAATTTTCCCTCCCTCCTTGTCTTAGTCACCTAGTGCTGCTATAACAGAAATACCACCAGTGGATGGCTTTAACAGAGAGAAGTTTATTTTCTCACAGTCTAGTAGGCTAGAAGTCCAAATTCAGGGTGTCAGCTCCAGGGGAAGGCTTTCTCTCTGTGTTGACTCTGGAGGAAGTTCCTTCTCATCAATCTTCTCCTGGAGCAGGAGTTTCTCCGTGCAGCAACCATGGATCCAAAGGACACAATCTGCTCCCGGCACTGCTTTCTTGGTGGTATGAGGTCCCCACTCTCTGCTTGCTTCTCTTTCCTTTTATCTCTTGTAAGATAAAAGGTGGTGCAGCCTACACTCCAGGGAAACTCCCTTTACATTGGATCAGGTGTTACAATTCCACCCTAATCCTCTTTAACATAAAATTACAATCACAAAATGGAGGACAACCACATAATACTGTGAATCACGGCCTAACCAAGTTGACACATATTTTGGGGGGACACAGTTCAATCCATGACACCCCCCCCCATCCCTGGTAACCATCAAAGAATGTTTCTTTCTGTGTGTAAACCTTGTCTTGACTTTTTGTAACAGAGGTGTCATACAATATTTGTCCTTTCGTGAGTGACTTATTTCACTCAGCATAATGTCCTACAGATTCATCAATATTGTGAAATGTTTCACGGATTCATCATTATTCTTTATCATTGGGTAGTATTCCATTGTGTGTATGTACCACAGTTTGTTTATCCATTCATCCACTGATGGGCAGTTAGGTTGTTTCCATCATTTTGCTATTCTGAATAATGCTGCAATGAACATGGGTGTGCATGTCTATTTGTGTAACAGCTCTTATTTCTCTAGGATACATAACTAGGAGTGGGATCAATGGATCATACGGTATTTCTTTTTGTAGCTTTTTAAGGAAGAGTCATACCATTTTCCATAGTGGTTTTACCATTTTACATTCCCACCAGCAGCGTATAAGAGTCTCAATCTCCCCACAGCCTTGCCAGCATTTGTTGTTTTCTGTTTTTTTTGATCAGTACCATTATTGCCAGGGTGAGATGGTATCTCACTGTAGTTTTGATCTGCATCTCTCTGAAGGCTAATAATGATCACAAGCATCTCTTCATGTATTTGTTATCCACCTGAATGTATTCTTTGGTGAAGTGTCTTTTCATATCCTTTGCCCATTTTTTATTTGGATCATTTGTCATTTTGTTGTTGAGGTGTTGAAGGTTTCTATAAATTTTAGAGATTAGACCCAGAAGTTAACTTTTAAAAGGAGTGCTTATTGCTCAAGGAGACCTGGTGATGCAGTGATTGAAGTGATTGGCTGCTAGCTGAAAGGTCATCAGTTTGAACCCACCAGCTGCTTTGTAGGAGAAAGATGTGGTAGTCTGCTTCCATAAAGATTACAGCCTTGGAAACCCTACCGGGCAGTTCTACTCTGTCCTATAGGTTTGCTATGAGTCAGAATTGTTTATTTGTTTTTTTTTTTGTTTTTTGATTATTGCTCATCGGCAACAACGTCCTGAAATATATTGTGGAGAGGCACAGTAGAGAAAACTGAAGACATAAAGGGATGTAAAATATTTGAGTAAACTGGGCTGACTTTCCCGGAACTGAAATAACTCTTTTCTCTCATTAATTGCAAAATTGTGTGTTTTATTTTTAGCTTTTAGTTTTAAATACTCTGAGAGCTCAGTATGAGCTATACTGAGTCTAGGGAAAAGAATTCAATAAGAAGAAACGATGTCATTTTTAAGGTGAGTGGCTTTTAAACGGGCTTGACACAATTGAAAATTTGTCTTTGAAATGTGTTTAGCATTTCAAGACAAGGAAGAGCTGTTGCCTCGCATAGCTTGTGAGTCGCTGCACATCTGGCCCTTCTGCCCAGGGCCAAGAACTGCAGCAGGAAAAGTCAGAAATTGAGAAAGGATGGACATTGCTTACTGTGTGTGCTTAGTGTGCTTGAAAAAAAAAAACCCTGTAAACTGTGTTTCTGCACTCGTGGGAAGTTAGCATTGCAGTCTGCCATGGTATTACTCTGCACTTCCTGTTCGGCCAGCCTGCTGTGGAGATAACATTATGCTTTGGTTAACATATCAACTTGGGAACTCACTCGGTTAACCTGCTTTTTCTCAATTTCTTGGAGTTCCACCGGCTTATTTGAGTGCTAAAATCTGGAACCGGCCTGCTTCCTTGCAATGAAAAGGCCGCTGTTTGAGGACAGCTAGACTTAGAAAGAAAGAGCAGTTTTATATCAACATGAATTATTTGGCTTAGCTAAGATTTAGTTGCTTTTCACTCTCATGATGCATTTGGGGAATGAGAGTTACTCTTTCGTCTTATGGCACAGTTGGCATTTTTAGTTGATTTTCTGGTGAGCTGTAAATGTTCACTGCCACTCAGGGCGGTGGTATCTCTTGGCACAGAGAAAAGGTGAGTGCAATGGGGTGGGGTGGAAGCCTGAAAGGATGGATTTATTTCCTTATTTTCCCAATCCTTCATTATTTTTTCCTCCCTACTATTGGGTGTCTTTCACACATACACCACATCTTTGTCCAATTTTACCTCTACTCATTTCAGAAAAAACTTCTTTTCTACTCTTGGATCTTTCAAGATGAAAGCACATCTTGTTACTCTAAAAACTAAACTATGATTTTTCTAATTCATCATTTAATGGCCACAATACGTTCTGTGAAATAGCACATTATGTGATTTGGACGTTGTGTGAACACCATATTACAGTGTATACAGGCAGTCCCTGAGTTGCCCATCTCCGCCCACTGTCCTGCCCACCTGAGGAGCAGGAGCAGCCTGAGCCCCGCAGACCCTGCCACTGCCTGCCTGCTAAACAAAGCCCAAGAGCTGTATCCACTGGATACAGGCAGCTAGCCTTGCCTGGTGTATGGCTGTAGGGATAGCAGCCGCATGGGACTTTGTGCATGTCTGGACACAGGTCAGGGGGATGAGGGGGTGGCGCGGAGAGGTGGCCATGGGGACCAGGTGGGGAGCGGGTGTGTGGGTGCTAAGAGCACAGCTAGCAGTAGCAGCGCTGGCTGCCACTGCCCTGTTGATACGGCTGCTTCCTGATCCTGTGCAGCCACTGCCACCTGAAGCTAGGAGCCCACGAACACCGCAGGCTCGGCGAGAACCCCCACCAGCACTCCTGCAGGCATGGAGGAGCCACAGCAGGCACTGCCTTGTATCGGGAGTGAGTGGCTGCATGGCTGCTGTGGGGGTGAATGAGGCCAGGAAGAGGGAAAGGAGGAGGAGGCAGACGCAGAGGAGGAGCTGCAGGGGTTGGGATGTACCCTGGAGCCCCTGCGGCTTGTTCACTCTGGGGGTTTGGGGTCTATAAAAACCATTAGGGGGAAATAATAAACAAAAGGAGAGCTTCTTTCTCTTAAAAAAAAAAAAAAACAAAAAAAAAACAAAGCACCTTATATGACCACAGACATATATGCAGTTGAACATTGTCCAAATGGACTTTATGCAGTGATGACTGTAGTCTTTTTTCCTTCCCTTCTTCCTTTCTCCCTCCCTCCCTCCCTTCTTTCCTTCCTTTTTTTAATCACATATCAGTGAATGCCTATCATATGCCTGGCAAAGAACTAGGTGCTAGGACTATAAGAATGAACAAGACAAGGCCTTAAAAGAGCTTAAAGAGCTTAGCGTGAGTTTGAGGTTACAACAAAGTGAAAAACCATTTACCGTGTGATCATTGCTACCTTTAGCAGAGCTGAGTACAGTGTGCTCTGGAGGCACCCAAGCAGAACTCTTATCCAGACTTGGAGGTGGAGATGGAGGTCAGAAAAGGCTTTCTTGAGAATGGGAACATATAACTGAGACCTAAGGGGTAAGCAGGAGTTTGCCAAATGAATCAAGGTGAAGTGTGATTTAGAGACAGGTATTTAAGTAAGAGGGAAAACTTTCATTCATTCATTCAACTAATATTTGTTAAGACATACTGCAGGCCTGTTCTCCAGATTGGTTATACAGCATTTAAAAAGACAGTGAAGAGTCTTGTCCTAATGGAGGTTACATTCTAATTGAAAAGAGAGATGATGAACAGAATAATATTAGTGATAACTGTTACAAAGAACAAATAGAGCACAGTAATGTGTATTCCATCTTAACTCAGATATTGATTGACTTAGGTGTCTGGATTTCAGTTAATAGATTTTGCTGGAGAAATAAATTCAAAAGTTATTAGCACATAAACCCAAAACCCATTGTCGCCGAGTCGATTCCGACTCATAGTGACCCTATAAGACAGAGTACAACTGCCCCATAGAGTTTCCAAGGAGCAACTGGTGGATTTGAACTGCTGACTTTTTGGTTAGCAGCTGTAGCACTTAACCACTATGCCATCAAGGTTTCCTATTAGCAAGTAGATGACATTGTAATCTGTGAGAATGGATAAGATTATTGGGAGTAGATATAGGGGTTCAAAGTCTGAGTCCTGAGATGTTGCAGTGTTAAGTGATCAAAGAAAGAGAAATCAGCAAAGGAGAAAGAGAAGAAATGGCCAGTGAGTTAGGAAATCAAGTTAATAAAGTATTTGAAGAAGACAAGAGTATTCAACTGTAATCTGAATTTGTCAAATGTACATTCAAAAGTATCAGGGGACACTATTGAACATTTTTTAGCAGGATTTTAAATGGCAATTTTAAAAATTGCTATTGTTTTCATGGGAAATGGAAATAAGGAGCAGAGTGGAAGCAGGAAGATGAGTTAGGAGATTTTAGTAACAGTTCAAGCAGGACTTGGACTGGGATGAGAGCTGTACAAGTGGTGAGAAGTGATTATATTTAGGATAATTTTAAAATGTTGTGTCAATGGAACTTGTTGGTAGCTTGAGTATGGAGAAGGAAGAAAAGAGAGGAATCAAGGATATTTCTTAACAGAAATCAAGACAGAGAAATTGAGAGAGAGGGAGAGAGAGAGAGGAGATAGATAGATTATGACTTGATCAATTATCAAAAGGTAATTCAGTGTGACTATACTTTTCACATGGGTGTTTGCCATATTAAAGAATTTGGAATTTATCTTGAATGTTTAAAGGTGATGGTATGAGGATATTAAGCAGGAAAATGACATGACTATATTATAATTTGAAGCCCTGGTTGCACAGTGGTTAAGAACTTGGCTGCAAACCAAAAAATGTTGACAGTTCGAATCCACCAGCCGTTCCTCGGAAACCCTACGGAGCAGTTCCACTCTGCCCTGTGGGGTCGCTATAAGTCGGAATTGACTCAGTGGCAACGGGTAGTATAATTTTAGTTCAGTGTGAAGAGTAAATTAGAGAAAGATAAGATTGAAGGTAGACAGTTCAATAAGGATACTTTTGTAATAATCCAAGCAAAAGATGATTGTGGCTTAAAAAATAAAATTAATAGAAATCATGAATAGATACAAAAGTATTTAGGAAACAGAATCATGAGGGCTTAGTAATTGATTGTAGATGGTGAGTAAAGGACAGAAAAGCAATGATGAGGACTGAGAGATATTTTATTTAAGCAACTAAGAGATTGACCATCAGCATTCACTGAGGTTCAGAGCACAGATGAAGATAGAGTTTGTGGGGCGTGAAAAATATGAGCTCAGGTTTGAACATACTGAATATGAGATTCTTCTCAGATAACCAAATGGAGGCATCTAATATGAAATTGCATATAAATGTCTGATACTCAGGAGAGATATCTGATCCATACGTTTTGAAATCACAAACATGGTTGAAATCAAAGGTGTGTATGAACTCTCCAAGGGAAAATATATAAGTTGAGAAGAAGGCCTACGATGGAATCCTGAGAAACATCAAGGAAAGAGTTTATTTCAAGAAGATAGTGATTAATAATGCAAAATGATCTAGGAAACAAAGGACTTAAAAGTGCCCAACAGGCTTCTATGACTTTGCCAGGGCCAGTTTCGGTGGAACAGTGGTGTAGAACTCAGATGGCAGGGTGCTGAGAACCAAGGAGCCCAGAAAGCCACCAGAGTCTCCATGGATAGATTCATATGGGATTTTTTTGGTTAAATTTGGTTATAGTAAACAAAATTCTCTGAGTTGTTTTCAGAAAGTTTAGGGAATGCTGTTTATATTTGGCAAAAAAAAAAAAAAGAAAAAGATATTCTCTTCAGTTACTTTTTCTTCCTTAATAATATTTTATTGATTATTGGTGGCAGTATATGCAACCAAACATACATCCGCTCACAATTTCTACATAAAAAGTTCAATAACATTGGTTACATACTTCACACTGTGTCATTAGTTTATCTCTACCCATCTTATTTCATCGCCATTAATTTACGCTGCCTGCCTCTTAAGAGTTCTCATCTGTGCTTTAGATGAACTGCTGTTAGTTTACACTCATGTACATAATTCTTTGTAAGTGCTGTATGCTCAAGGCAAACATTATTAATTGGGCTAAACTGTTGTTTAGGTCAACGATGGCTTCATGGGATAGTTTTGGTTCAAGGTTTAAAGATTATTCCCAGACATTAGATTCAGGGGTTCTTTAGTTGCAATTTATTTAAAAACTTTTTTTTTCCAGTTGCTGTGGAATTGACTCTGACTTATGGTGATGTCATGTGTGTCAGACTAGAACCGTGTCCCTAGGATTTTCAATGGCTGATTTTTTTTTTTTTTTTTTGGGAAGTAGATAGCCGTGCTTTCTTCTGAGGTGCCTCTGTTCAGATTCAAACCTCCAACTTTTTGGTTAGCAGCCAAGCATGTTCAGCATTGGTACCACTCATGGACTCCTTATTAAAATCAGGTTATTTCCATTCTTTGAATATTTTCTGATAATACAACGTGTGAGGGAAACAGATCAGTTAAATTAGAATTTTACTGTGCTTTTCTGTATGGTTATTTGCTAAATTCCACATTGTAAAAGATCATATGTTCTGGGCCTCTGAATATTGAGGACACGATAAGCAGTGTTCTCCAACATTAATAAAAGATTTAATTCTGAAGTGCAACGAACGATTTGAGTTTACTCCAACATAATAAATATATTCAGTCACTGGAGATTGACAAATACTAGTAAACAAAACAAAACACACAAAGAGATTCCCACCCATAAATCTTACGGAACACAGTGCTTCTCAAAGAAGGAAGACTATTTAGTGGTTATTTGTTCTTCTTTTTCAAGTAATAAATATTAATACAACATGGCAAAGCAAAGTACAGTGTTTAGTTTTCCAAAGATGGCGTGGGAATACGTAGTTAAATGAAGAGTACAACCAGCTGTTTCCTCAAGATAGAAATATCCCAAAACTAATTTAAAAATGCTCCCTACTTTAACCTGGGAAGATTTAGGAGGCAACTCACTTTATGATTACTTTTAAAACTTCATAGATATTGAAATAGTTCCAAAATGGGCTGAAAGGTTTCAGAGAGGAACATTTATATTCCTTGTTGAATCTAGAGTCTGCCATTCTCCAAAATATTAGTGGATGATCCAATACTGTAAGATGGATTTTATTCCAGAATCTCAAAGTGCTTTATGCAAATTAATATAGGCCTTTTAAAACTTTGAATGAGGATTAACGAAGACTCCCACTCCACATATGGTAACACGGAGTTTCTGGAAACCTTGGATAAAGTGAATGAGACATGAAATGGCTGCCAGCAAGTTTGTAGATGAGCCAAGAATAGCAAGTAAGATTTCTGCATTACCTTTTTAAACACCAGAGACACAAAAATTCATAGATATTAAATGATTAAAACAACAGGCTAAAACGTGGTCTAGAAGAAAAATTATTGACTATAAAAGAAGTCAAGAGAACTAGATTCTACTATGCTTCTGCTTGTGTAAGAACTGGAACATGTCTTTTGGGAGCTTGCTCTGGAAAAGAGATTCTGCTTCAAAATACAATGGTCCAAATTATTTGTGGAAATAGTGCAACAGGGTGTTCTTGGGTGTCTATTGTTTTCCTTACCAATGTTTACTGAGCTCTGCCTCTTCCTCGGTAGCCCTCAAAACTAGATCTTGTTCCTTTTAAGTTTCTATTTCAGTAGCTCTTTTTCAACACAAATGACAAATAGTCAGTTATAATATTTTAGATCATAGTAGAATGAACCTCACTCTTTACCCCTCTCTTCAGCGATAAAGAACACAAAGGAAATTAGAACCGCTAAGAATGCAGGTCCTGGAATCATACTTGCTAGGAGTAAAACCCAGCTTTGCAACTTATTCCATATATGACTTTGGACATATTAATTAATCCATTCAAGTCCAGTTCATCTGTAAAATGGGATAGATAATATGCTACCAACAATAAACACTTTTGTGAGGACTAAATGAATATAAAGAACTTAGTACAATGCCTGATACATAGCAAATAACCTTTCTTTTCTTTCTCTTTGATACATACTTACCAGAGTCCCTTCTATGCCATCCTCTGTATCATGGGGCCTGGAAATCTGGGAACTACATTTCCCAGAATCCCTTGCCATCAGTCTCCTGGATTAGGAGCCCTTTAACGAGAATCATCTGTATGAGATTTTGAAGACAGACGAGAAATAGAAATTAATATAGCTCCTCCTTCAGGGGCAGGTAGGTGCATGGACTTTGGTAGTAGGCAAACATGAGGTTTTGCCAGTGGCTTCTAGGAGTTCTCCTGAGAATTGCCATTTAGTGCTATAGGTAGCCAAGATCATCGGCAGTAGTTTTCATTAATTTCTGTAATACCTGAATTTCTTGAAAGGTAACAGTGCTTTCTCCTAAACTTACACTTCTCAAACTCTTTCAATGATTTTGTAACTACCTAATTCCCTGAATTAAGTGCCTTCTAACTTGAGTGGTTTCCTTTTTTTTTTTTTTTTAACCAATCCCTGACTGATACATTCTCCTTCTACAGGGTCGCTATGAGTCGGAATTGACTCGATGGCAATGGGTTTGGATTTTTTTTCTTATTATTTATTGAATTTTATCATAGATTATTGAGTAAGAAAAGGAGGAAGGGAAATAATAGTAATAATAATAACTGTAAGCATTTAGGTTTTTACTCAAATGACATTTTTAATGAGTGCTTTCTGACCACGCTATCTAAAATTTCAACCCTGCTCCAACTTCCCAAACCTTCCCTGATTTTTAAAGAATCTGCTTGGCGTTTATCGCTATTTAACATAATAGTGATATTACTTGTTAGTTCCTTAGGGCTGCTGTGACAGAGTACCACGAACTGGGTGGCTTGAAACAACAGGAAGTTATCCTCTCACAGTGCTGGAGGCTGGAAGTCTGAAATCAAGGTGTTGGCAGGGCCGTGCTCCCACCAAAGGCTCTAGGGAAGGAATCCTTCCTTGCCTCTTACTGGCTTCTGATGCTACCAGCAATCCTTAATGTTCGTTGGCTTGTAGCTGCATCACTCCAGTCTCTGCCTCTGTTGTCACATGGCGCTCTCCCTGTGTGTCTCTGTGTCCATGTGTCTGAATGTCCTCTTCTTGTGAGGACACTAGTCATTGAATTAGGGCCCACCCTAATCCAATATGACCTCATATTAGATAATGACATCTGCAAGGATCCTATTTCCAAGAAAGGTCATATTCACAGATATCTGAGGTTAGGACTTCAAACTATATTTTGGGGGGTCGTAATTCAACCCACAACACTTGTTTATGTTATCGTCTTTCTCTCTAGGAATTATTAAGGTCGTGAGGATGAGGATTTTTGACTGTTTCACTGCTGTATCCTAGCTCCTTGAAAGGTCTCTGGCATGTGGTTGTGCTCAATAAGTACTTATTATTTGCCAAGCTCTCTTCAAAGTCCTCTGTGTGTATTACCTCATTTAATCCTCATAAAAGGATTACTCAGTGGGTATTACCACAAGAGCGAAGAGTTAGTCACATAAGTGGTAGAGTAAGGCTTTGAAGTCAGTTAGACTAATTCCCAAACCTGCTTTTCACTGTGATGCCACTTGGAATTCCCGCTCTCTTTCTGGTAGTGAATGAGGTGCTTGGTGTCTTCTTGAAATCTCATAAGACTGTCACCTGGTATATATTTTTTTATTCCATTTGTAAGATGAGAAAACTGAGCCCTATGGAAGTGAAATGATTTTTACAAGGTGATGCAGCAGCTAAATAGCACAGTTGAAACCCTCGTTTAGGTCTGTCTGTCACTCAGGTCTGAGGACTATGCATCTGAACAAACTAGGGAACGTTTTTAAAGATCATCAGGTGCTTTGCTCTTGAATTCGGATAAAACGTATAAAGTTATGTTTACATATATATGCGTGTATGTGTGTGTGTAAAACCCTTGAGTAAAACCCAGAGAAATAGATTTAAATCTATATAAACTTTTATTAGAACAGACGCATTTTAGTACAAGGGAGGTCTTCTTGTCAGATATTAATATAATCTTGATTATAGCATATTCCTTTCATTAAGCAATAACTGTTTCCAGGGTGTGAGCCGATTTCGCTTATAGTAGGACACAGTGTAAATACCATGTCCCATTTCCAAAGCTCAGCAAAAGCAAAACAGCTGTCTAATATAAGACATTTTTACAGGATGAATGAACAGCTCATAGTGTTACGGAAAGCCAGTTTTATGAAATCACACTTTAAAAAGCAACGAGGCCCTGCCTATTCTTCTTTCTTTGTTAGGATAAAAAAGGGTAAGAAGTGAGCAGCAGCCCCCCTTAGAATGTCTCTGGTTATGGATGCACCCTTGCAAGAGACTCTACCTTCCATCCAGTGATCACAAAAGGGAGGCCAAAAGAGGGATAAGATGCTTGAAATAGACACTGTAATTTCTATTAGGAAAAAACATTAAAAATCAAGCAAATTTATTATACAAAGCATAACTGCAGATGGGTGTTCTTCATCGACTGCAGTCACCCATTTGTATGTAGGAGGATGTAATTTGCAAGTGAGCTGTGCTTCCTTTCCACAGTTCTAGCCCCTCCCAGCTACCCAAGGTTTTCACATCCTAGTCATTAAGATGTGCTAACCTGGGGATTGCGAGTTAGAAAATTATATTTTTTCTGTATTAAATGGACATACACCTCACTCTCTCTTTCGCAGCCCTAATCTAATGCAGTTGGCATGTGGACATTCTCATGTGATGTTTACTTCTGCCATGATAGTGTTTTTAGCATTTTCAGGCGTAAAAGAATGTCAGTACACAAGGAAACATTTTTTTTTCCCCTACATGTTAATATTGTTGTTGAACGTGGTCATGTCTTAGAGAAGTTTTCTGTAATGGAAAAATGAAGTCATTAGGAAGATGACATATAGCTTAGTAGCTGGATCTATAGAAAGAATCTTAGACTGGGAATCAGGAGACCTCAATTCTGACCTTGATTGTTGCACTAATTAACTGTATATCCTTAGATAATTCATTTAACCTTTCTGGTCTTCAGTTTTCATCTATAAAAGATGGAGACTCTCAAGTCCTTAAGAGTGTAACGTTTTATATCACCATAAAAGAAAAGAAAAATACATATATATATATACACTTACACTATAACCAAAGGGGGAAAAATCAAGATTTGACAAATTAAAAAGTTTATTTACTTAAAAAGTCAGACTCTGATATGTCACTAGAAGAATTTATTCTTTCGTTCATACTATACTGATGAAGTCCAAATGGAACAAAGGATATGACAGTTAATTAGTCAATAGTGATAATAATATTGTCATTGTTTAGGTGCCGTTGAGTTGGTTCTGATTCATAGCGACCCGACGCACAACTGAAGGAAACACTACCTAATCTGGTGCCATCCTCACAATCCTTGCTATGTTTGAGCCTGTTGTTGTAGCCACTGTGTCAGTCCATCTCACTGAGGGTCTTTCTCTTTTTCATTGACCCTCTACTTTACCAAGCATGACGTCCTTCTCCAGGGACTGGTCCCACCTGATAACATATCCAAAGTATGTGAGACGAAGTCTCGCCATCCTCTCTTCTAAGGATGCTCTGGCTGTATTTCTTCCAAGACAGACTTGTTCATTCTTATGGCAGTCAATGGTATAGTCAGCATTCTTTGCTAACATCATAATTCAAATGCATCCATTCTTCTGTCTTCCTTATTCATTGTCCAGCTTTCGCATGCGTATGAGGCAATTGAAAATATCATGGCTTGGGTCAGGCGTATCTTAGTCCTCAGGTGACGTCTTTGCTTTTTAAAACTTTAAAGAGTTCTTTTGCAGTAGATTTGCCCAATGCAATATAGCATTTGATTTCTTGACTACTGTTTCCATGGGCAGTGATCCAAGTAAAATGAAATTCTTGACAACTTCAATATTTTCTCCATTAATCATTATGTTGCCTGTTGGTCCAGTTGTGAGGATTTTTGTTTTCTTCATATTGAGGTACAATCCATACTGAAGGCTGTAGTCTTTGATCTTCATAAGTAAGTGCTTTATGTCCTCTTCCCTTTCAGCAAGCAAGGTTGTGTCATGTGCATACTGCAGGTTGTTAATGAATCTTCCTCCATTCCTGATGCCACATTGTTCATTATATAGTCCAGCTTTTCGGATTACTTGGTCAGCATACAGACTGAATAAGTCTGGTGAAAGGATACAACCCTGATGCACACCCTTCCTAATTTTAAACCATGAAGTATTCCCTTATTCTGTTAGAATGACTGCCTTTTGGTCTTTGTACAGGTTCCCCATGAGCACAATTAAGTGTTCTGGAA
The DNA here is from genome assembly GCF_000243295.1 of Trichechus manatus latirostris. Classification (NCBI taxonomy): domain Eukaryota; kingdom Metazoa; phylum Chordata; class Mammalia; order Sirenia; family Trichechidae; genus Trichechus; species Trichechus manatus. The sequence continues at coordinate 9,524,132 of NW_004443958.1, forward strand.
TTCTGACTCTTTACAATGTTATCCATAATTTGTTATGATCCATGCAGTTGAATGCCTTTGCCTAGTCAATAAAGGACAGGTAAACGTTTTTCTGGTATACTCTGCTTTCAGCCAAGATTCGTCTGACATCAGCAACGATATCCCTGGTTTCATGTCCTCTTCTGAATTCGGCTTGAATTTCTGGCAGTTCCCTGTTTATGTAGTGCTGCAACCATTTTTGAATTATCTTCAGCCTAATTTTACTTGCATGTGATGTTAATGACATTGTTCAATAAATTCCACTTTCCATTGGATCACCGTTCTTTGGAATGGGCATGAATATGGATGTCTTCCAATTGATTGGCCAAGTAACTGTCTTTCAAATTTCTTGACATAGATGAGTGAGGCACTTCCAGTGTTGCATCCATTTGCTGAAACATTTCAACTGGTATACCTGAGCTTAATTATGCTCAGTAAAATCAGCTGAGTTTGTGGTTTTATAGATTGTTGTATTTTTGTCATATTTGTAAGTATAGACAGGCTTCATAATACATAGCCCATATATTTTCCTATAAGAATTAAGAACTAGGCTCTTTATTTGTTCTTGTAAAGGGCTAACTATCATATTAATGGGATAATATGTCACAGAGCAAGGCAAGTGGTATATAGGATATTCCCCACTGGAATAGGGTGTTAGATAAAGCTGGTTTTGAAGTCCTGGAATTATATTGAATTATTTAAAGTTGGTAAAAATCATTTGAATCAGTATCACTTATAAGATAATAGTTTGGTTAACCTGACTATGCAGTGGCTTTGGGAGCAAAGGAAATTTCAGTCCCTGACAAGGTGAGCAGCTACTGACTCTTTTCTGCTATATTTGAAGAACATGGTGGGTTAGTCATGTTGTTTGAGCTCTAAAAAATGTTTGGAGGCATAGATGGCAATGTAAGCAAGTATTGTATGTACTATGCTTTTTGTAAATTGGCCCTTTTGGATTTGTGAAATAGCTTGGAACAAGTAGGTGGCGTGTAATGCTAAAGTGCCTTCTCAGGCTTTGGTATTAAGGGTCTTGCATGGTTCCCAACTGGTGATAATCATGGGGTGTGTTTGCACAATTTAGACTTCAGTAGAGTACTTTCTTCAGATGGAAATTCTGGGAGATTTCCCAGGTTTATTTATTTACGTATTTTAATCACTAAAATGTGCTTTTGAATTGATGCAAATTAACTTGTGCTATTGTGCTACAATTAAATGTGTACAGCTTGGCAATTATTCTAATTCTCTTTGAAAATCATTTCTCTTTGTTTATTCTTTCTTTGTAGCTCAGAGGAAACTTCAATCCACGTTGGAACAAGGCTCTCTAAGGTACGGATTTAATTTGGTGGTGAGATGGTTTCAACATTATTCCCATGACCTTTTCCACTTTCACCTCCTCCTTCGTGCATTCATTTCATCATAGAGGGGGAAATGCTAAACAATACGGTCAGTTATGTGTTACAGATCTGAGGGAAACATACAGCCAGTACTCTTTTAAAATCTAAAGTGGCAAAGGGAAAATATGCTAACTCAAAAATTCCTAAAATTAACCAACATCACACAGTAATACAAAAATACTATAATCCTTATAAAGTGGTTAATTACAATCTTTTTTAGGATAACGTTTTTAAATAATTTGAGAAAGCTGATACTAAATTCAAAATGAAAACTAGAAGTAAATATTTCATTTGAGTGATTCAAATAGCTCTATGGTTTTACTTGCATCTGGTTTATTTTATGTTGTCATGACGTTATTACTCAAGCCAAAATATGCCTGAGGGCCAGCTCAAGGAAATAATAACTGAGATGGAAATAATAACTGAGATGCAATAGAGTATGTTCTTAGTTTTTGCAGTTTGACAGAAGAACACAGTGGGAAATGGAAGAGAATCTCCTAATAGAGACTCCTCAGTGGGTTGACAGTCCTATTTCTTTCATTTTTTTGTTCAAGTACTACCTTTAATGTTAATCCGTGTTGCTTGTTGTTGTTGTTAGTTGCCGCTGAGTTGATTCCGAGTCATGGTGACCCCAAGTGTGTACAATGAGCTTACTAACATCTGCAGCATTCACATTCTGCATGGACACGTAACCTCAGGCCATCTTCTCTCTAGATTGAGGTCACTGGAAGGAGGGAGGACTATCTGTGGATGGACTTTGGAGAGGCCATAATCTCCCAGAATAGTTTGTAAAATTAGAAGCATATGAGTATTATTCTGGGGCAATGGTTCAGGGTTTTACTTTTCTTTCTCATTGTTGCATTCTCTTCACTAACAGCCTTTGATCCAGAAAACCATTTACTTTGCTGGTCTTTCACATAAACATCTTGCTACTACCCCTCTGTCTTTACCCACCATTCTTCCTACTCTAAGTACTCTCCTGGGTTTATCTCTGCCACTAAATAGTGTGACCTCGAATTTTAACTCTGGATTTTCTTATCAACCAACATGCAGGAAAAGGGTAGTAGAGTAATTTCTTCCAACGTGTTTTTCAGGAAGCCTTTCAAATCTTCAGATGAAATTTTACATGGAATCCCAAAAAAAGAGTTAAAAAATTTTAAGTCGTTTTGCTTTAAGGGTGCATGTCTCCCAGATAGGTGGAAGTGAGTGCTGGAGAACCCAGTTAGAAGAAACCACTAGCAGAAATATTCTCTGATACTTTGATTACAATGTCTGTATATTATTTTAAAATACTTTAGCAGGTAGTATGCAAAAGAGCATGTGTAGTACTTAGTTTAACCTGTAACCCAGATGCTTCTAATATTTAGTAAAGAATGCAGAATCCAGTGAACATCAATGAATGGGCTAATCAAGAATGCACAGACCAGGATAGTCTCTGGCATCGAGGAAGGCGATCCTGCAGAAGCAGCTACTTCAACTGCTTTCTTATCTGTATCTGGATCAATAACCACGACTTTGCTATTGTTAATGATGATGATAAATGTCAAAAATGAACTCTTATTGCGGAAATTAAAAATACACAATATATGTGTATTGGTTAAAATATTTAAAAGATACTTCCTCTGCATGCACAAACAGTAAGAATCCAGGGAGGATTTGTGGCCTACACCCTTGGAAAAGATGTCCGAAGCTAAATCCCTAAAGAGTTCTGTGTCCAGCTTTAGATTTTGGAGGATTCTGGTTGTCTGATTCAGCTCTAAGTACGGTAGAAACCTGCCTCTGGAATGTTGTTGTGTCTGCTTCTTAAATATTGCTGTGCCTGCCTCAAGTGAGCTTTTCTTGCAATTTGTGCTGATACCTAAAAGGAGAGTGGGCTAAGACTTCCTTGAGCCAGAAGAACTGATTGTGTGGGAACAGTTTTGTTCCTGATTTTTAAGGATTTTTTTTGTGTGTGTGTTTTATTTGTATGTTTGTCAGGATTTATACTGAGCCCTGGTTTCGTTTTAACTGGCAGCCAGACTGTAAGTGGAGTAGCTAGCTCTGACTCACCTCAAAGCTCTTTGGTAGTTACTAGTGGAGACCAATGTGCTGTTTATGACCAGGTTGGCTCAGATCCATTTTTCATTGTTTTTTACTGCCCCAAACTTCTTCTATTCAGACAATAAGAGCAGAGCGGGCATAAAATTCATATACTATGAAAATGACATTATTTAACTTTGACCCTGGTTTAATCATTCAAGTCTGTGATTTTCCTGCAATAACCTGTTTTGGTGCCAAGAGAACTTCCAGAATCAGCTGAAAACTGTTTTTGAAGCATGCTAAATTACAAGGTGCTATTTACTTTAGATAAAAATATGTATTCTTATTTAATAAATTTAATATTTTATTGGTAAGATGATATATTTATTCAGAAAAAAATACTTGAAAACACAGGAGGTTCTAAATTGCTGGGCAGAAGGCTGTGGGGACCCTGGTCTTGGGGAACATCTAGCTCAGTTGGCATAACACAGTTTATAAAGACAATGTTCTACATTCTACCTTGGTGAGTAGCGTCTGGGGTCTTAAAAGCCTGTGAGCAGCCATCTAAGATACTCTACTGGTCTCACCCTTTGGGAACAAGGGAGAATGAAGAGAACAGGATACCAGGAAAAGATTAGTCCAGAAGACTAATGGACCACAGCTAGCAAGGCCTCCACCAGACTGAGTCCAGTACAGCTAGATGGTGCTCGGCTACTACCACGACTGCTCTGACTGGGATCACAAGAGACGGCTCTGGACAGAGCTGGGGAAGGACGTAGAACAAAATTCTAACACACACAAAAAAGACCAGATATACTGGCCCGAAAGAGACTGGAGAAACCCTGACAGTATGGCCCCCAGACACACCCTTTTAGCTCAGCGGTGAAGTCACTTCCAAGGTTCACCGTTCAGCTGGGGATTAGACAGCTCCATAAAACAAAACGGGACTAATGAGGGACAACAGTCCAGGGACAAGGACTAGAAGGCAGAAGGGGACAGGAAAGCTGGTGATAGGGAACCCAAGGTTGAGAAAGGACAGTGTTGATGTGCAGTGGGATTGGTAACCATTGTCATAGGGCAACATGTGTATTAACTGTTTAATGGGAAACTATTTTGTTCTGTAAACCTTCATCTAAAGTGAGAATAGCAGCACAACTGGAAGAATGTAGTCAATGTCATTGAACTGTGCATGTAGAAATTTTTGAAATGGTGTATCTTTGGCTATGTATATTTTCACCAAAAAAAATATCGAGAAGGGAGAGGGTTGACATGTCGTGGGGTTGTTAACCAATGTCATAAAACAATATGTGTACTACCGTTTAATGAGAAACTGTTTGTTCTGTAAACCTTCACCTGAAGTACAATAAAAAATAATAATTAAAAAAAAAAACATAGGCGGTATATAATGAGTGAGAAATAGTAAGAAAATAAATACAATAATGATTCATAGAGAGAGATAAATCAATGAATATTATGACCAAGGCAGACGTGAGTATCAAAGTAAGTCCCTCAGATGCTTGGGATTTAGATAAGGCTTACTAGAATGTTCCTTAGAAGTGAGGATAGTGAAACTTCGGTTTGCTTGCTCTGGACACATCATCAGGAAAGGCTTTTTGCTAGAAAAGGACGTCATGATTGGTAGAGGGTAAGCAAAAATGAGGGAAATCTTCAATGAGATGGATTGACATGATATCCACAGCAATAGACTCAAACACCAACAATCATGAAGATGACGCAGGACTGGACAAGACTCCTTCTGTTGTACATAAGGTCTCTGTGAGTTGAAGCTAATCTCATGGCAACTAACAAGAAGTAGAGTATAGACAGGGGATCACTTCAACCAGCCTTTGGGGGCAAAGCTGGATTGGGATGAATTTATGAAGTGCTCTGAATTACAGGCAAAAGAGCTCAGATTCTTAAGTTTGTTTTTTCTTTGTTTTGTTTTTATGTTTTTTCTCCAAGAAGCCTCTCTTATTCTGGGTGGGATGCAAACTAAGACTTTTTGAAAGGGTAGAACCCAGCCAATTTGGAAAGTTATTGACTAGATATTTTGCTTCTTTGAGACTTACTAGGCAGGGGAAAGATGAGCCTTCACACTACAGGAGCTGGCAAGAAGTCCGTTTTCCCTCTTCTTAGATACCTGCTAGGAAATAACTTTTTGTCATTTTCCCAGGACAAAGTGTAGGGTGGGATTTTGAAATTAATCTGACCTGTGCTTTCCCAGGGTAGGAAACTGATGTTGAGGTTAATGAAGGTCAGAGGGTAGAACTCTAAGGCATCCTCCCAAAACACATTGAAATGTCTAGTATTTATGAAGCTCACCTACATTCTCTTCCCTGCAACCCATCTGCTTTTCCCACCTCTCCCTAATCTCTCTTTTTCTACCTCATTAATCTTTTCTAGTTCACTCTTAAGTAAATGGAGCAGGGTTGTAAATCCTCTAATACTGCAATAAATTTGCGACGAAAAAGTGACTTATTTATTTCTCTATCACTAGTCTGATCTCCTTCATGAGCTCTCACCCTGTTACCTAAATGACTTGGAGGGCTAAGCTAGATTTATTCTAGCCAGGTATTCTCAGTCTAATTTAATTTAAAGGATTAATGTGCTTGGCTGCTAATAAAAAGTTAGACATTTGAGTCCACCCAGAGGTGCCTCGGAAGAAATCAACAACTGAAAACCCTGGGGCACAGATATACATACACAATATATCAGAGCCTGTCCTTTGCTCCCTTTCCCTCCAAGAGAGAACATGAGCTTGTGGGAAGAGGAAAATTTCAATGACATTATAGCATCTAACACAGTTGTGTTAGTTGTAACCTTCGGGAAGCAGATATTGAAACAGAGTAGGAATGCAAGGGTGTATTGTGAGGCAAAGCCTGGAAAGGCTAAAAGGGGAGAAAGCAGGATTGGACCAGGAAAGCCTTCAGACTGTGGTGAAAAGAAAGGAGGAAACAGGATTGAGCAAGAAGAACACAATGCAAATTGTACAATGTCTCGGTCAATCCAACATCAAGCTCTCAAGGAAAGACTGATCATTGGAGGAGGCCTGTTTTGGACAGAAATAGTGCTCCTGCTGTTTGAATCATTCCTGGAAGAGCATGCTGTTGGCTCAAAAGGCAAGGGATGCTGAAGGCATTAAGGAAGCTGTCAGCTAACTGCAGGTCCCTGGGTGGTGCAAATAGTTTGCACTCAACTACTAACTATTAACAGCTGAGTGCTTAACCACTATGACACCAGAGCTCCTTCACTAACAGAAAGATTGGTGATTCAAACCTACCCAGCAGCGCCTTGGAAGAAAAGCCTGGCAATCTGCTTTTGTAAAGATTACAACCAAGAAAACCTTATGGAGCTCAATTCTACTCTAACACGTGAGGTCACGATGAGTCAGAATCAACTTGATGGCAATAGGTTTGAGTCTGGTTCAGTGAACTGCACTCCTTGCAACTGAATGGAGAGTTCTTTCTTGAAAGGAGATGAGAGCGGTGCACTTCGTGGTTCCCACAGATTTTTATTGGTCTCTGCCTCGGCTGTCTTCCCTCTTCATAGACGACACTGTTGAGGGGCAGCAGTTGCCATTCCTAGGAAGTCTCCTGCTTCTGCTTCATTTCAATGAGGCTGGTATATCATGAGATCTTTTCTCCTTTGACTGGGTCAGGGCTTATTGATCTATCCTGGTGTAGTGGGTTAAATTGTGTCCCCCCAAAAGCTATGCTCAAGCCTTAACTCCTAGTATCTAGGGACCTGTAATGAGTTCTGTGTAATGCATGGGGGTTAAGTGTGTAGATTTTATGTCTGAAAAAGAAGATATGCCGTGCAAGGAGTTCACGTTTTTTTCCCTATGGCTAATGGGTAGCTAAAAACAAAGTCTGAGCAGGGAAGTAATGTCAATATATATTTCAGAAAAATCAGTCAAACAAGTGAGTACTTCGGTGGTTCTTAAACTTTACTATGTATCTGAATCAGCTGGCCTGTTGCCATCAAGTCTATTCCAACTCATAGTGACCCTGTAGGACAGAGTAGAACTGCCCCATGGAGTTTCTAAGGAGAGCCTGGTGGATTTGAACTGCCGACCTTTTGGTTAGCAGCCGAACTCTTAACCAGTGCGCCACCAGGGCTCCAAATCAGCTGGAGGAGTGGTTAAAAACAGATTTCTGGGCCCTGCCTCCAAGGTTTCTGATTCAAGAGGTCTGCGGTGAGACCCAGGATTCTACATTTATAGGAAGTTCCCAGATGATGCTGACGCTGCTGGTCGCAGGACTCTACCTTACGAAACACTAGAGTCAGCAAGGCCATAATTAGATGCAAGTCCTCATTTTTATATAAAACTTTTACTCATACCTCTCAATAACCTTATAAAAATTTAATCTTTGCTATTTTCCATCAGTGAAGTTTGTTTGCGTTATAGTCTATTTTCCAAAGAAATGATTGTATTCTTAGAAATCCGAAAGAAAGGAAAAATAATAAGAAAACATATTACTGGTTCAAAATAATTTTTTAAAGCAAAGCATCTTCTGGTCTCTTCTTTAGGCTCTTTGTAGCTAAGGAGAAACACCAGGCCTGAACTCTTTCATGAGAAGTGGCTGTGTGATGTGGTGGCTTTGGAGTCAGATAAAACGCCTGCTTGCTGTGAAGCTGCGTGCAAGTACTTGGTTTCTTGCAACATCAGTTTCCTCATGTGTAAAATGTGACTAGTAACACCTTCCTCTCAAACTTACTGAGAAGATGAATGAGATCAAATCCATTGTTGTCGAGTCAATTCTGACTCATAGAGACCGTACAGAACAGAGTAGAACTGCCCCATAGGGTTTCCAAGGAGTGATTAGTGGATTCCAACTGCTGATCTTTTGGTTAGCAGCCAAGCTCTTAACCACTGCACCACAAGGGCTCTGATAAATGAGATAGTACATATAAAATGCAGATACCAATTAGGCTGGCAGAATGTATTTGTTTCCCTCCTTTTTTGACCTAACTAAAACTAAATTATATATATACGTATCTATGTGTGTGTGTGCGCATGTATATGTGCATCCATATGTATGTTTGTTGTTGTTTGTGTGTGCTGTCAAGTTAATTCTGACTCAGAGCAACCCTATATGACAGAGTAGAACTGCCCCATAGGGTTTCTCAGGCTGTAATATTTAAGGGAGCAGACTGCCAGGTCTTTTCTCCCGCAGAGCCACTAGTTTGAACCACAGACCTTTTTGTTAGTAGCTGAGTGCTTAACCATTGCCCTACCAGGGCTCCTCATATGTACATATATATGTGTGTATATGTATGTATATGTGTATATACCATCTGTATATATATACACACACACACATGCTTTATTTTTGCTACTGTTTTTGTGACAGTATTAGAATATTAAGAGTGAGTACCAGTTGGGAGAAAGCAAGGACCGGGATTAAAAATTTGATTTTTTTTTTTTGCACTGCCCAAGAATTACCTCTCTGCTTTAACCTCTTAGCTTACTGGGGGTTAGCTATGCTTAAACTATGAAGTCAGGGAATGATGTCACCCTGATCCCCCCACAGGCACCCTATGCACGCACATAACTATTCCTCTGCTCTCATCTGTCCCAGGGACCTCCAGGAGTCTTTGTTCTTCTGAGTGGGTGGGCTCCCCGGAGGTCATTAAGCCTCAATGACCTTTGCATCCTGTATACTCTGCCTGGGTGTCAGGCCAGGGCACTTGCTCCCTCACTTCCTATTTGCAAAGAAGGTCCTGGTTCTGTGAGCCGAGGAACTCTCATTACGTGACTCAGGAGGGAAAGAATGACGAAAACCACACGCACACGAGGCAGTTCTGCTCGAAGAGCCTGGCCTTTGCCAAGCAGACACCTCACGCAAACACTTCCTGGGCTTCGTAATAGCCCCGTTCAGAACCCCACACGTGAGCCACACTGGGTGTTTTCTTGGTTGCTTCTGAATGTTCTTAGCTTAGCCATTTTTGATCAGATAATGCCATGCCTGTTGCTGTAATGAACTTTGCTAGTTAGGAGCTGGTTAAAAACTATAAAGCTAAACTCAGTCAATTATGTGAGGTGGTTGTGATGTGCTAGAAAGAGGAATGGAATTGCATTTTAAAAAACTGGTTGTAAATCCTAGATCTGCCCAGTAGGTTAACTAAGTGAACTTGAGTATGCTATTGAACTACCTCATTTTCTTCCTCTGTTGGAAGGGCAGTGCAGACTCGATGAAAGGATACATGTGGATATATGTGTAAAATCTATGTGAATATATATTATGCAATATATCGTATATACTATATTATATTGTACACATATTGTATACATTATAAAGATATTTACATAATCCATCTTCTTCTCTCAAGCTCACTATGTCTGCCTAATTCCAGACACTATTTCCTTTCCTCTGTTAGGGCTCAGTGTCCATGACTTTACAGTGAAGACTCAGTGAGAGAATATATGTGAAATCACTTTGCAAACTGCAAAACATGGCATACTGTGACTACTTTAAAGTATTAAAGCATATTACATAGTTATTGTGTATTTATGTCACTTTTATTTACTATGTATTATGTATTACATGTTATAGTACGTATATGTTATATATTATTTCTTCCATATTGTATATCCGTGTGTATTTTATATATATGATTATATATTTTTATTATTATCATTATTTGGTATTATTATAAGCTGTTTCAGACAATCTGATCTCGGTTTCCACAAGTCCTTTAAAGTCTTGTTCTTAGGATGAAAGACTAAAATCTGTAACTTGTCCAACAAATCTTTGAATTGTTGGCCCCCACTACCTATGAGTGTCACCTGCACTTTGCTCTCCCTTACTCTCTCCTCAAGCAACATTTCTTGTTTGTTTCTTTGCTTTTTTAATCCCAATTGCTCTTACATACCAAGGTCCCTTCCCTTCTGCCAGCATATCTTTGCACATGCTGCTCCTTCTGCCTGGAATATCTCCCACCCCAATTCTGCCTATACCTGGCTAATAGCTATTCATCCTTCACATATCCACCATGTGTCACTTACACAGGATGCTGTTTCAAAACTCCCAAGACAATTTCAGCCCCCCTTGTTAATATACCTACATGACCAACTTCTGATCAGCTCTGATCATCACTGGATTTCATTTGGTTTCTTTCACCTTCATGAGATTATACATGAAACTCCTGAGGGCAGGGTTAATGCCCACTCCTGCTCACCACGTATCTCACCACAAAGCAGAGTGTCTTGTAATGAGCACTAGGATGACCAACCAGCCTGGTATGCCCAGGACTGAAGGGGTTCCTGGGAAGCAGTACTTTGAACAGTCCTGGGCAAGTCATGATGAGTTGGCCACACTAGTGTGCACTTAAATGTGTTTAAAAAAGAAATGTAAGGATTAAAGCCCTTTAGTTCAATTTTCTGCCTTTATTACCAGTCTTTGATCATTAAGATCCTAAGCTTACTGCTCTTTTTTTGCCTTCAAACTTTAATAAGTGAAATATTCTACTCCTACAGTTAATTGCTTTTGTGTTACCTTCATACATTTTTTACAGAATTCCCTAAGCAGACTTTCTGTTTCCTAGCTGCTAAAATATGAAGTGACCTTATACTAAGATCTAATAATTTTTGAGGTTGGGTATTCATGTCCCAGTTCTTCCACTTACTATATAATCTTGAAGAAAAAAACTCGAAGTGTTTTCCCTTCTATAAAGGTAGGTGTAATAATTGCAAGGAGTCCCTACATGCTTGGCTGCTAACAGAAATGTTGATGGTTTGCATCTACCCAGAGGCACCTTGGAAGAAAGGCCTGGTCACCTACTTCCAAAAACTAGCCATTGACAATCCCATGGAGCAGTTTTAATTTGCAACACATAGGGTCACCGTGAGTCTGAATCGATTCTATGGCAACTGGTGGTTTTTTAATAATTCCAAATTCACATGATTTTGATAGCAATCCGATACGATCACGTATCTGAATCACCTAAAATAGTATTTGTCATATAGTTTTTGTTGTTGTTAGGTGCCTTTGAGTCAGTTCTAACTCATAGCGACCCTGTGTACAACAGAACGAAACACTGCCTGGTCCTGGGCCAGCCTCACAATTGTTGTTATGCTTGAAACTATTGTTGTAGCCACTGTGTCAATCCATCTCGTTGATGGTCTTCCTCTCTTTTGCTGGCCGCGTCATATAGTAGATGCTCAATGTGTTTATGTTTCCCGCTACAGTTAGGAAAAATCCCCAGACAAGAAGAGTGAAAAGTGCCTCTCCTTTCACTTTGTTCATTTATGAGAGCCACAGCTTCACTTAAGTACAGCATAGTATTTCTCTGAATTGTGCCCCGTCAACCTGAAAGTCCCTGGGTGGTGCAAATGGTTTAACACTTGATTACTAACCAAAAGGTTAATGGTTCAAACCCACCCAGAGGTGCCTCGGAAAAAAGACCTGGTGATCTACTTCTGAAAATTTACAGCCTTGGAAACTCTGTGGAGTGCAGTTCTACTCTGCACACATGAGGTCTCCGTGAGTTGGAATTGACCGAATGGCAACTGTGTCTGTGTGTGTGGTTTTTTTTTCCTTTTGTGAACTTGAAACTTTTATGATTTGCAAAAAAGTCATTCTGTGGCACTTCCCAGGAAATATATTTTTTTGAATCAGTTTTTTATTCTTTCAGAACCTGTGTATAGCAGTTTTGTACTTTTTGGTGATTTTATTGGTAGATAGCCATTTTCATCTAAGGCATTATAAGCAGTCTGGGGCAGGAGGCCACATGCCAGCTGCAGAGAGTGCAGGCCTTCTCGATGTCAGGTGAAAGCCCCCTGCTTTTGTCTCCATGAGACTTCAAGGGACTGTCTGTGGCAGTATTTATTTGGTTTATGGTAACCTCTCGTATGTACTGCATCTGCTTTGCAGTAAAGATATGGGGCTCCCTTCTGCTGACTTGCTGCCTGCCTCAAACAACAGGCATGTTTGTACTCCTTGGCTTTGATCTTTTTTGCCTGGTATCTAAATGAAGCCTTTCTTGTGCCTTCAAAGCTAAGTGACTTGTTTGGCTTCCAGTTACAAGACAGCTCTTCTCTGCCACCGCCGGGGTTCCGCTCTCCTCACCTCCATTCTTGTGCCTTCAGCTGGAGGGCTGCAGAGATCCCAGCTGAAGTATAACTGAAAGAAAAAACCAAACCTGTTGCTGTCAAGTCGATTCCTGCTCAGCGACCCTATAGGACAGAGTAGAACTGCCCCACAGGTTTTCTAAGGAGCAGCTGGTGGAAACGAATGGCCGACCTTTTGGTGAGCAGCCTAAGCTCTTAACCACTGTGCCACCAGGGCTCCAAAGTATCATCAGCATGTAAACATCAAGTACAGTGAGCAAGAAATGGCACTGGTTCTTCCTGGGGTAGTGTTTGTGCTGGAGAGTGGGAAAGGATTATCCCGGAGAAAAACAGAGCACCCTTAAGATAATGCGTAGCACTGTGGCTAAGGGCGTGGGTGCTGTGTTCAGATAGCCTGAGCCCTGAACAGTTCGTTATTAGCTACGACCAATTCGGAAAGTAACCAAGCTCCAGTTTTCCTATCTATTAATAAAGTATCTCACTATGTCTATCTCATTATGAGTATGAAATGAGAAATCCAAATAAAGTGTTTACTACATTACCTGACATATAGCAAGGACTCAGTGATTGCTACCTTTTGGTTAGTAAGAGTAGTGATGTGCATTTTATTAATATTACTTAGTAACCAAATGGAAATGGTCTCTCCTAATTCCTCTCTAGGGAAACGGTACTCTTTCATGAAGGTTCCATTAGAATCTCTACTTCTATGAGTATTCCCCAATTACCTCATCATCTAGTCCTCATTTATGCTGGATACTGGAGCAACACTGACAAAAACAGATTCTGCCTTAAAGAGTTATTTACTCCCTTTTCTGGTTCCCTAGGGCTCAGTTTTTATGATTTGATTATAGGATTTATTGTAGTTTGACTTGAATCGCATATTTGATTACTTAGTTAATACATCAGGCTGCAAACAACTTGAGGTCAGGGCCCAGGTGTTCCACAATCTGCATCCCAGCTCCTGGAATAGACTGTTGATCGTAAAGAGCAATGTGGCGGTAAAGAGCTCAAGTGCAATGTGAAATCTGAAACCATACTGATAACCTTTTTGTTTATGAGGCACTCACAAGAGAATGGGAGTGGCCTTGAATACCCTCCATTCCTCAGTTTCCCCTTCTATGAAATGTGAATCATTGAACTTGATGCTTAGACTAGAAGAAAACAGCATGTGTGAAGTACCTGACACATATCAGTTATTTGATATTTCAATGTTAACTGTTCTCAATTTTATAATAATGTAGGTGAATGAGCTGAATCATAGGATCCTGGTAACTTCTGTTTCCTTTGATCCCTACTTGGAATCTCTGTTCTAATGTATTTTCCTGCTTTGCACTGTAATTAACTTCAATTTTCTCATACATTTTTAGAGGGACAGTGTGCCTATAAGTCCTAAATAAATAAGTAGTGAGGATTCAGGAATTTTTGGATGTGTTAATGTGTGTGTGTGTGTGTGCCAAAAAGCAAACCAAACTCATTGCCATTGAGTCCATTCTGACTCATAGCGACCTTATAGGGCAAAGTAGAACTGCCCCATAGGGTTTCCAAAGCTGTAATCTTTATGGAAGGAGACTTCCACATCTTTCCTCCATGGAGTAGCTCATGGGTTCAAACAACTGACCTTTCAGTTAGCAGCTGAGCACTTAACCACCGCGCCCCCAGGGCTCCTTTGTGTGTGTGGAACAAGAATATATTCACGGTATTTGAATGCCAGTAGATTCCTTATGACATTTCCCTTAGTTTATATGATAAACAGGACTTCTCAGAAGACTTTTCTGACTGCTTTTACAGTTCTGTACATTTCCTCTGTGGTAATTCCAGGGCTTTTTTAATCTCCTCTCAGCTTCCTTTTTTGAACTCTACTTCAATAAAAATGGATGTGCTTTTTCAGAACCTGTTTAGATCTCTCTTAAGGGAGAGAAACAGAGAATGTGTCCTAATCTTATCCCGGCTGTTTTATATCTCCCAACAAATTGGTCATATCAGAGCTTCCTTCCAAAAAGTGATGGTGAGTAGTTTTTCCTACATCTCCAGATGTTTTGCAATTTCATTTCATTAATATTGTTTACCATATATTAGATTTATAAATCTATAGTAGCCTGAATTGTCCATAGTTCCTTCTTAAATGCCACTGAGTGCCCTACTCTTATTAAACCTGGATCTTTTTACTGGAATTTTTTTTTTTTTTAACGTTTGAAGATTTTTAGAAAGGCAAAATCCTATTACACTTGTTTGCACTTATATGTTTTCTTAAGTAAAGACAGCTTACAGTGGAAAAGATTTTAGAAAGAAATTAATTTTCCATTTGCTCTCTAAGGCAAAACATTAGCTCAGGTTTTCCATAATTATTCAATAAGAATGTGAGGAGGATATAAATTATTTATCACCATTCCATATATCAGCAGTTTTGAAAGTTTTTGTTCGGAACTTTTTATATTCTAAAAAAACTGAGGACACCAAAGATCTTTTGTTTATGTTGGTCGTATCTATCGATATTGATTATATTTAATATTTTTAAAAACTGATATCTTAGAAAATACTTATATTAATACATTTTAAAATGATAAATCCATTACATGTGAACATAAATAACTTTTTATGAATATGTATATTTTCAGAAACAAACAAAAGTTTAGTTTAAAAATTGTCATTGTTTTACATTTTTGCAAATCTCTTTAATTCCTGATAGAAGACAGGAAGCCGCTCAAGAAATCAAATGATGTATTCCATTGGGCAAATCTGTTGCAAAAGACCTCTTTAAAATGTTAAAATGCAAAGATGTAACCTGGAGGACTAAGGTGTGCCTGACCCAAGTTGTGATATTTTCAATCACCTCATATGTATGTGAAAGCTGGACAATGAATAAAGAAGACCTAAGAAGAATTGGTGCCTTTGAATTATGGTGTTGGTGAAGAATATTGAATATACCATGGACTGCCAGAAGAACAAACTAATCTGTCTTGGAAAAAGTGCGGCAAGAATGCTCCTTAGAAGTGAGGATGGCAAGACTTCGTCTCACATACTTTGGACATGTTATTAGGAGGGATCAGTCCCTAGAGAAGGACATCATACTTGGTAAGGTAGAGGGTCAGCAAAAAAGAGGAAGACGCTCAATGAAATCAGTTGACACAGTGGCTGCAACAATGAACTCAAACATAACAACAATTATGAAGATGGCGCAGGATTGGGCTAGTGTTTTGTTCTGTCGTGCATGGGGTCGCTATGAGTTGGAATTGACTGAATGGCACCTAACAACACAACAGCAGTAGAAGGCAGCTGGAGTCTCATGGCTGCTTCTGCATTCAGTCTGTTGCAATGAATTGTTTTGGTTGAAGTATGTGATCTGGCTTACACAGATTTAGAATTGGGAAAGGGAAGAATATTTTAATAGTGTATCAGACAATTTTGGATGTTCTTCTTTGATACTACATCAAAACTCTACAAGTGTTATTTCCTTAAAGGTTAGTTCAGTGTGGAATCTGAAACCACATTAATAGTTTTTTTGCTTATGATACACTCCCAAGCGAATGAGAATGAAAAAGTCAAATCATATCTTACTAATACTTTAGGAATAATTTTGTCCTCAAGGATCACATAAAAGTGTCTCATGGTCACATATGCATGTCCAGACCACACTTTGAGTGTTACTGTAATATATTATTATAAATATTTATAATTTTATCTTGGGACACAAAGGACCAGCATTATCAGTTGATGCAAGAAGCCATTAGGTGATGGCCTAACCTTTGCCAAGCTAACAGAATGAAATATGAATTCAGTTTTCCCTTTGTATTTCTCTTGTAGGACATAGTCATTTCAGAAATATGGAACTGAAGGAAGTCAGAGGCATATGGTGTAAACTTTTGCTAATGGCCATAATTCTTGAGTGATAAATGAGGTTATAGCTACTGAGCACTGAGTTCTAGAAAAGAGCATGATTGCTATTTTGGCATTACTGTGAAATCACATTGGGAGAACAGTTCTTCCAGTTCCATTGGAAAGAAATGGTGAAAGACGGGAGTGAAATTTAGGAAGAAGTAAAAGGATCGAAGGAGGAATGTGGAAGAAGAGTTTGTGAGGGGCCAAGAAAGAGATAATATAGTTCATAACTGAAGTCCCAAGGCTCCTGGGGAAGAGTAATTCTTTCACTCAGGTCAAGATGAGCCTGATGTTTCTCCTCCAGGATCCAGAGGAGATGGGTGATAAAGTGACTGAAGACACCTATATGTTTAATTATTTTTCCTTGTTCTGTCTTTACCATGCCCTATTTTGATTTTCAAGTTAAGAACAATGAAAAAACAGGATTTCTTGTGATATTCACCAATACCTTTGTCACTTTGGAACTG